>NC_139636.1:27619030-27849030 GCF_964638095.1 Poromitra crassiceps
CACATATATATGCTGTGTATAGGCTACAGTATACAATTTATTATATTAATTTTTTATTTTTAGGAGTTATGAGTTCCATGTTCTAAGTTAGAACCAACCAACCATCAATGGATTACAATGGCTTTACTTTACTTTACTTTATTTGTTTATTTGGACGGGACAGTGCATATTCATGAACATTACACAAGGCAACGTAAATAAGCCGGAGTTAGCAAGAATGCTAAATTACATCCGTAGTCCCCACAGAGAGACAGAAAAACGACAGAGGCAGCACCAGGACAGAACTAAACAGAACAATACAAAAAACAACATGAGCAATAACAAAACCAAAACGGATCAGAAACTAAAGTAAACCAAAATGAACTAAACTAGGTTAATAAACAAGACAAAACAAAAACAAGAAGCATAACAGAGCAAGCAAAACAAGAGCACTACAGTACAATTTACACATGGTCGCAGATTTGGCTATTTAAAATCCATTTTTTTACGTTGTGTTTGAAAGATGGGAATGACAGACAGTTTCTTATAGTTTGAGGTAGCGAATTCCTTATTTGATTATCTCCATTGCTAATCTCCTACAGCAAATAATGTTTTTCAAAACTCCTATTTTCCCAAGATTGAAGAAAATTGCAAAATTAGATTTCAACCAGTTCTTCACCGTCTATTAATTTAATTATTAAAAGCAAGTACATCTGCTGGAGTAATCTGTGTAATTGAAGTGTTGTATGTTTAATGAGTTGTTCATTAAGGGCTCTACAATGAAATACCCCCTACCATTTCAAATGTTATTATTTAATTTTTTTACATATTTCCTTAATTATATTGAGATGAGATTAAAAATGCTTTTTGCCCCCTCTGGTATGTTTGCGCTATTATACCTCATTTATAATGTATTGATCAAATCAAGGAGTCAATTATCACAGACAGTATGATGGTTTTCTCTCATTTCACAGCAATTAAATGTGTTGTTTGCATGCAGATACACAGGGTTGTCACATCATAGCTTAATAGTATCATCCGTGTCTTCCTCAAGTGTTGTCAAATTACAAAGCCACCCTTAGTATATAAATCAGGGCCTATTCATTTGAACTTCACAGTTGAAATAGAATTTCCAAGCCAACTACATGTATGCAAAGAGAGGCAACTCATTGATCCCTTATTGCCGTCCCAAAGGGTCCACTGGTGGGGTAAAATTAAGAAGCCCTTAAACTCTGCAATTGCCAATAATGAGCTATCATTACTCAAATTACAGCAAGCACTGATTGGGTTTAAAGTAATGAAGAAAACAACATGATCAATCATCATCAAGGCCTGGTGTGGTCATGTCAGAGCCCAGTGCTGTGCTGTGACTGGTGGGGCAGGCCTTCATCTACAGAGGCCAGGACTGGGCCATGTCCTTGGGGCAACCATCCATCCTCCAACATCAACATCTCAGACAACGCAATACCTGAAACTTTCACTTTCATTTGAAAACGCTGCGTCGACCACCGCCCCACGTTAGTCAAAGTAGAGCGATATTAAGCAGATGATGGGACAGCTGTTTTTGTTAGAAAGTAATTGTTGGTAGTGTACTGTATATGATTATTATGAATCCGGTGCAGCCTAATCATCCGTGGGCTTTGCTGTCCAGATGTTGACTTTTGTCTGTCTTTTTGGCAGTCATTACCACCTGAAATGAAATTTGTAAAGAGCTGAATTGAATAGCTACTTTTTTTATAATCCGTTACCATAGATGGCGTTGTCAAGCACCCACACTCCCCATTATCATTTTAATACCCTGGGTGGACTTATTTCACCAGGTTGCTGACGGAATGGTTTCTGAAAGTAAGTAGTCTTAGGAAAAAAAAGGACACTACATTTTCCCCTGGTTCATCACAGATAGCTCTATTAAGATAAGAGACTCTCATAATAGAATAAATCAGTCACATTATGAGAAATATGTAAATCGAAGAAAAAAATCCCAGTAGTGATTAAGAACTTTCATGAGGTGGCCTGGTGGCTAAGGATATTAGTGCCATTGTTTTGCATGGTAATCTTATTGTCAAAAGTGTAATGGTTAAGAGTGGTCAGTCCATGAAACAATCGGTGTCATTAGTGTCTGTATACTGCGTGTTGTTTTTGTTCTTCTCATTGTCTAGCTTGTGCACGCTCTCAATTCATCTCCTCCCTCATTTGACTGCTCCACCAGCCCAGCCTGCCCCCGATCCCCGATCTCTAAGCAGAAGCATTCGGCACACAGCAAAGTTTTATTGCTGATCCACTCCCTGCTCAGATTCAGTGTGCACGAAAGCTGCTAAAGTTGCCTACCATCAATAATGAGGTCTCATTTACACAAATTACTCTGAACGCTGATTAGGTATTATCTAACGGCAAGGGCCACCTCGATCAATCATCATCAACCCGCGGAGCGTCGATGGACATCGAAAGGTTAACCCAGATCTTGGAGGCCCGGGCGGTGTCAGCAGAATCAGAGTGGGAGGGTCTCGATGCTGTCGATAGAGCAGCCAGACAATTAGGTAATGATTAAAATAGCGGCACCTGGGACTCGATAAGAAAATGAGCCATCCTGGCATAATTTGAGAATGATTTGTTTACCAATCTATAGAGCTGTAGAAGAAAGTCACTGAAGTGCAATGTGTTAAATGTATTGGGTCCTTTCTCTGGCACTGCAAACTTTCTTAAGTAGCCTATAGCACACCGTGCAGTCTGGCGTTCATAATAAGGTATAGCTATAGAGCCTGGAGGGAAAAGGTGGCTCGTAAGCGTGTAATATAATTTCGTGTATGCTTACCACCCAAGTATTGGAGGTGTAAACTTGTGTGGTAGTTGCTTGCCATACAAATATCAGCTAAACTATAGCCATCTAGCCATCCATTTTCCAGCTGCTATTCAGGTCATGGTCACAGTGGCAACCAGGGTTAAGCAGCCCAGATTTCCTTTTCCCCCAGCAACTTTCTTCAGCTCCTCCTGGGGAATTCCCCAGTCTGGGATATTCTGGGAAATGTAGTCCCTCCATGTCCTGGGTCTGTCTCAGGGTCTCCTCCCTGTTGGCTATGCCCAGTACTACACCACCAAAAGGAGACACACAGGCGGGGCATCTTTACCAGGTGCCCCAGACCTCAACCGGTGCCTCTTTAATGGGTAGGAGCAGTGGCACAACTCCCAAGGTCCTCCCGGATTGCCGAGCTCTTCACCCTCTGTCACGGAGAGTAATGCCAGCCAGCCACGCTGCAGAGAAACCTCATTTCTGCTGCTTGTGTCCGCAAAATTTCATGCTTTCAGTCACAACCCCAAGCTCATGACCATAGGGGAGGGTCGGATGAAGCTCATGACCGCAGGTGAGGGTCGGATGAAGATCGAGCAGTAAATCGAGAGCATGCTGGCTCAGCTCTCTCCTCAGCACCGCGGGCCGCTACGATGCCAGCAGCACTGTTGCTCCTAAATGGCAGTCAATCCTCTTAGACCTCAAACAAACCTGAACTCCTCCACTTGGGGCAGTGGCTCACCCCCTCACCTAATTGAGACAACATATATATATATTTTTTTATCTCTTTTTCTTTCCTTCATTCTTTTATCTCTCTTTTTTTCAAACCCATCAAGCCCATCAGAGATCATCATCTAATGATCCAAAAAAAGACAACATCATCTGAGATGTCATCCTAACACCACCAAATGAGACTCTTCAGATCTAGGTGGAGCCTTGATATCCTGATCATGAATGTCACAAATGGCATAAGGGACATCGCGCATTGCGGTTGTCGGATGTCAATACTTCAAACAAGCTTAACTTGATGCAAAAACACAGAGAGCTCTCACTCTCTTGGCAACTTAGCCCACTGCAATGCTAAAAGGTTTTGTGGCCAACGTTGGTATTACAGGGCAGTAATTTACACTGATACATTTGCATTTTAACACACATTTTTAACACATCAGGCTCATTGCAGGAAATTTCACAAGGCCTTGGTCGACGATAGAGGTCGATAAAAGATGTAGATTTCTTAATACCCCTTTTAAATTCATTACGTGCTATACTGTGTTGTATGCAGCCTATAGCTTTGATACAGTGTAATACTGTATTTTTCTTGTGTTCAGTAGGCTACTAAATCACTAAATGTGAGTAGTGGTTAAGTGAAATTGATTCTTCAACATGGTCAACACAATGTAGGTTGTCATGGCAGTGATAATCAAGTGCTCAGAAGATATGCAGCTATAGGATGAAAATCAATTATAAAGTTGTTCTCTGACAACGTGAGAAATAGTAACAGAACAGTAGCGTGGACGTGGAGTTAAATAGTATGGACAGCTTGTTTTCCAGGAATATGTAATCAAAACTGTCAGTTACATTTTTGACTCTATAAATTAACATTCCAAGCACCCACGTGTATTCTGACACAGATCTGGGCCATATATAGACAGCAGACAGAACTCCTGCCCATACACAGGCTTCACAGCATCCCCCTCTCTCTCAGGCCATTTAGAGGAGACTCTTGTACTCTGGCTGAGTGGCAGATGCAGTAGGACATTCAAAAGTTTGCAGACAAACAATATGTCAGTCTAGCTGGCTAAACTCTACAACTCTAAGTTCTCCACCACTGCAGTGAAAATAGCAGCCTCAAGGCACAACTGAAAGCATGGTGGGCATAACTCTATTTGACGGCCTGGAGGACTGAATGACATCATATATCAGTCTCTCTCATTCCTGACATTTTGCTCTAACAATTGAACCTTCCGTAACACTTTATTTGATTAGTCAGCCTGCAGAGAGTCTACAGACTAGTCCCTCATTGCGCAGCTCGCGAGACGCTGGCGGCTCTCGAAGCTTTAGTTGGCGGCTCTAAGAAATTGCAAAAAAAAAAAAAATCCTGCTCTCCCCAAAATTTCAATGAACCTTTATGGCATATTATTACAATACAACAATACTGGTGTTGACAGTAATATAAGATGCCAAATCATTCAAAACAATAAGCATTTTGCTTTTAGGAGTATTGTGCCAGCGTGCAGCGCTGTTCCAAAACGTGTCAACGTGTGTCGTTGCCTGGGAAACGCACATCCCATAATACAACTGTTCGCATCGCATCCCATAATAGTATGATGATACTTGGGATGCCATTGCGAACATAGATGTGAACAGGTTAGCTAAAACTTTAGCGTCGCCAGCGATGGCCCCCACCGTTGCGGTCGGGGTACGTTTCGAAATCCCTCCAGGCCTGAAAGATTTTCAAGGGGAAACTGGTATATATATATAAATGTGTGTGTGTGTGTGTGTGTGTGTGTGTGTGTGTGTGTGTGTAAAACAATAAAACACAAAAAAATGGTAGGCAGATGTGCTTGGTTGGGGTGGCTTTTGGTGTTTTGCGGTAAAAGTGGCTCTCCTATTGACTTTGTCCTGCCAATGCGGCTCTCATCGAAGAAATAGTGAGGATCACTGGTCTACAGCATATTTGTAACATTTGAAGAACGTATTACTTGACATTCAACAATTCAACTGTTTTAACAGATCTTCAACAGATTATCTATACTAGAGTATATGTGACAATTCATGAACATACATGTACCTACATATTACACCAGGTGCAGGTGTATGGAACGGGAAGCAAACAGAATCTGTTTGTTTGAATCTCAACTAATAAACTCTTAAAACATCTACAGACATAACCAAACAGTTGAATTGTTGAATGTCAACTGATAAGCTGTTGAAATGTTACAAATACTCTGTAGACTCTCTGTAGGCGCACTATCAAAATAAACCGTTACCGAATATTCTTCATGTAATATATATTACCAAAAGTATTAAAGTTAACTTATTTTTTTGCATAGAGGCTATGGTGTTCCCATTATAATTCCTCGTGATGGTTTTATGTTCAGGGAAAGGACTCTGGCTATGTCAACTGCAGCTTTCTGATTAGAATAAGGAAATTAAATCCCATATCTTTTCTCTCTTTGCTCCCCATTGTTTGAGTATTACTAACAGTGGGACAGACGTTTGACCTGTCATTTTAGAAATTATTTGCACTGCATTTGCCAGTGAACGGATGGCAAATGCGAGTAAATTGTTGAGAGAATGGGTGTACCTTCATCATCACTGAATATATTGCATGCACTCTTCATTTTATTAAAAAAAATAAGAAGTAAATAATACAGACCTCCATGTATATGGGAAGGGTATACAGATATTTGGACAGTTACATACTCTACCTTCACCTTCAAATATTCCTGTTATCACTGGATATATTGCAATGAATGATTTGATATTATCTGGCCAAGTAGGATCTGCCACTAGAAGCATCAGTAAGACGCAAAGACAAAATGCAATAGCAGATTACATCCTTCCATATTCTGCACCCTTTGCAAAGCCACTTCAAGCCAAATATTTGCTCTTTGGAAAAAACCTTGTTACCCAAATCAGCTGGTGGCCCTCGGTATACATCCATCCCATAAGGACTGAGTGTCAGAGCATGCTGTGTGTGTCCACTAATACAAATTAACTTCCTGGGATAGGTGCGCCACTTATAGCAGGTGAACAAACGATGTAGCAGTGGGGCACAGCACAGACACGAGACGTGAAGGGGCCATTGCCTCTGGATAGAGGCGAGTGCCACAAGGATTAACACATGTCCCCCACAGCCAAGTCACATGCAGCTCCCGCTCTCCACCAAACAAGTAGGTTACAAGTGTTATTACTCTCACCTTTCAGAGGGCGTATTGGATAGAGAGATCATTAAATTAACCGCAGGGCACTGCATTTGTGGCCCAGAAGTACATGAGCCACTCGAGGGCGGTGGCCTCCTCTCTGTGTGTTTCTTGAGATGCACCCATCGCCGTCCTCAGAGAAGGAGCGTGGCACTGAGGTCCTCAGAGAAGCAGCAGCATGGCACTGAGGTCCTCAGAGAAGAAGCAGCGTGGCACTGAGGTCGCTCTGCCTTTAGCCTTTTGTTCATTATGTGCTTAACACAGTTCTTCATTATGAGACTGCTTTTTTCACTGATCTCCTCTAGATGAACATTATTTTTGCAGTGACCCAGTTCAATATCCGATGCTTCCAGTTGTCATTTGACTTGACTGGGAGCTCTTTTCTTTTAGACGATGCTGAAAGGTAACGAAACGAGTGCCTCAAAGGATTTTTTTCTCTCTATCAGTGTATAGCCTTTCAAAGAGGAGGTGATTGACAACATCCACTCAGTGCAACCGTGTGGCGTCTTCTGGTTGTCCATCCTGTCTAACTGGAGAGGATGTCCCTGTCTTCACACACTGTTTGCGGTTCTGCCCGATCATTGTCAATAAATACATCTGATAATTGTCAGTGCAGACAGCTGTTTGTGACAGCTCTGTTGTCTTGACTCGCGGCATCCTGTCAGTCTCACAGAGGGAAAAGTGAGTTTTATACACTCTGACTGTCATCCGGGGAGCACAGACATTTGCACATGAATCAATTGTCAGCATCACTGTACTCTGACAACTCCGTGACAGCTCAATACACGGAGACTGTTGTTGTGCACTTTCTCCTCGGTGGCATCCAAAGTTTGTGCAGATATTCTTCACCAATGATGTGATTCAAGGAATCTGGAATATCAAGGTTATACTGTATCTATCATTATGAAAACAGAAGTGTAGAAATCTTCAGAATTATGGACTCGAGCAGAACAGGAAAGTAGATGAAACATCTTTCCTTTTTTTTTTTCAGAATATCTCCTCTTTCAACAGCTACTTGAAAGTGAGCCTCTCCGATTCTGATTGTGGCTCTTGTTGCTCAAGATAACTGCTTGACATTTGCTAAATCAGTCAGTGTCAGTCTTGCATACTCCGTTTCCCTGCACTTGAAAGCTCTCTCCAACTTTGGCATTTTGCAATGTTCTGTCACTCAAACAGAATTTGCCGTGGATATCGATAAACAAAAAAAATGTGACAGCATAGCAAACAAGGCTTTTCTTCATTACAGAAATAACTCACAGTGCCCTGCATCCATTTGGACTGACAGTGATAGGTGCAGTGGAAGGAATGTGTTACAGCAACTAGTATTTTAGATTCACCTCGTAGTCGAGCTTTTTGACTGGTGATATACAGTAATGTACTGTAAACCTTCAACTTTAACCTGATTTCGAGAAAGACCCACTGTACTCAAGTCCTCATGTAAATCACATTTAGGTTTTCTTTAGCTGACACACCCATCTAGAGTGACTTATAATGAGTGAGTAGGGTTTAATGTATTTCACTAGGACAGAAGGCTAGTGACGGACATGCTACACGCTGCAGGGATCTAACCAGTGCCTGTTGTATTACAGGACAGACTCTATCTACTGGGTCCCTTGTTTATCTGGGTTATTGTGCCTAAGAGTCTGCCTGGGTGCCAGAAATAGCATTAGAGAATTATTTTTAGTCTGGTTGTTGGGATGTACATTATTTGCAACGCTGTTGGCCTATAGGTGTCACAGTCCACGGGTTAATACGTGTTGGGGAACATGAAGATGACCTGCTGTCAACACTAAGCCAGTTACCCCGGTGGTGTTAGGCAGTGGCACATTGATCCGCAGTGGTAAGAGGAGCCCTCTCTCGTTACACCTCGTCCTGGACGTCTCTTAAACGTTTTGCCAGTGTCAGTGCACTTTGAGTGCTCCCGGTGAAAAGATAATCACAGCGATCAGTGTTCTTTAAGGCTTGACCAGCCACAATAATCTGTTCACATCAACGATTGTGCACTCACTTGTGCCTAATAGCTCTTAAGTTCCCCGGGCCCCGCCGCCCCCCTCGCACCCTCTGACTCGCAGCACTGCAGAGCGCCAGGGCTGATCAATTAAAACGACTTGAACATTTACAGGCCGTCAATAAGCGGTCCCCTATGGGCTCGCCGGCACCTGTTGAAGTGTCTGGATTTGGCTCATGTGCACAGTCACTCGTTCTGCGATCAATGCAGCTCAATGTCATAAACACAGCTAATTCTCACAGCAAGGTCATAAACACAGCACATTTGTAGTCGTCATGGCGATCAATTAAGGTAGATGAGAGAGAGCTAAATGTCCATTTACTTTAGCTGTCTCTATATCTTTGTAGGGTAGTAATACATGTATGTTCTCTGAATCATTTAAACGTCTCAATCAACAATAAATCATTGTTTTGGGGATTTACAAACATTTAACTGTTATTGGAAAACGTGGTACTTTTATCTTAAAGCTCCCATATTATGTATTTTGTTGTTGTTGAAAACGTGTCTCGTGGGTCTTTAAAACAAGGTTATGAATTCTGTTCTGCAAAAAAAAAAAAAAAATCCAGCCTCTGTGAGACGTCTCTATCCCCTCTCTCTCTCCCCTCATTAACTATGCACTGTTTTGAGGGGGCGGGGCCTCTGATAAGATGATCCGTGAGCAGAGATCTATCTTTGGTGCAGTTGAGTGTTTTCTGGATATGTTTCCATACTATGCAGCTTTGCTACAGACAACAACGTTTGTCTTCTGCATTCATTGGCGGGGGTGGTGGTGCTGTAAGCGGGCAAATTAAATGAGTGTTACTTTGTGATGTCACAAAGTTACAGAAGTTAAAACGGCTCGTTTGGAGGTGTGGATTTATGCGGGTACCATTGTGTTTTGAGACTTCCACAAAGTTTACATAGCATGCCCAAGTCCTGTCTAATCAAAGAGGCAAGGGAAATCACGTTTTACACAAAATGGGACCTTTAAATATCGACCATAATGCAGATAGCAAACAAAGCTAAGTTGAAAGTAAACTGCTCTGCATTACAGCACTCTCTAGGGTGATGGTTACAATGCATAAGCAATAAGCCCGTATAGCCCAACACGTAGCAGGCCATGTGTTAAGGCTGTCACACTAAACACTGCACATGCTCACTGTACACATCGGCTACTATATTTCACTCCCACAAGAGCGTAAGTCGATGCTGTGATCCTTCATCCATCTATATACCTTTCTGTAGAAAGTTCTCCTATATTATAAGAAAAACTGTCTTTACCTGTCCTTGGGATATGGAATACGGTGTTATGGTGACATACTCGTTACAATGTAGCACGTTTAGGATTCAACTGACTGATATGAATACTGTAGAAATAACAGTTTGCATTAGAGTGAGAAAAAAGGTACTGTACATTGCATTTGCATGAGAGGCGCGCGCGGTACGTATTCACCTCACTGTTGGTAGAGAGGAGATTGAAGTTGATGCTATAAATGGGCCGAGCAGCTCCCATAAGGGACCCTGGGTTGACGTGTGTTACTAAATCTTCTGGAGATGCCATCTGCCTCTGTGTTAACTGTTGGGAATGCTGACCTCTGCAGACACACCCAAGTCATTCACAACTGATCAGATCTTCAGAGGCAAACCCACAGAACTGCACGTTCCAGACGGCTTGATAGTTCCTTGATTTTGACTCTTCAGACATCTTCATTTTCCAGTTGAGCCTCACAGTATATAACGTACCACTGCAGGGCGAGTGTGTGCCCGAGCGTGTGTGTGTGCGTGTGCATGTGCATGTGTCGTTTACAGAAGAGGGCAGAATCTGGGTCATTGCCCTTAACCTAGGCCATAACCTAAAATCATTGAGGACAGTGCTTTTTGTCTATTTTGAAGAATTATTATCATTAGAATTAACAAGAAACATGGAAGTCATTGCCAATTTCCTCGCATTGCATGTACATTTTGTATCTTCTTTATTCTGTTCAGCAACACTGCTGGACTGAGCATGGTGATCAGGTCCAGCCTGTGTGTAACTGACACTATGGCGTTGGTGGTTGTGGGTGGATACACTCGCCTGGAGCGTGGGGTCGCGACCTTGACATACCAGGCTCTCTGTCCTCAGAAGTGAGTGACAGGAGGAGGCAGCTCTCTGATGCCTTTCACGTGGGAATCACAGCTTGCAGCGATATTAAAACAGAAAACGTCTGCGAGACTTTGTGGGAAAATGCAATCGTGAGCTTTTTGGTCCCTTAATGTTTCTCTTAAAGTAAACTGCCCGGCCAAAGTTTATTAGTTCAGATAACATTTCTGTCCAAAGAGAAAGAGCAGCTGTGTTTTCAGTCCAGCCCACAAGGTCACTCAGTAGACATCAACTAAAAATAACTGATTCGAAAATGTTCTTGTAATGGCAATTGCCGCAGAATCAGATGAATTAGTAGTTGATGTACTGCTACTATTATTATATTATTACGGTATTATTATTATTACGGTATTATTATTATTATTATTGTTGTTATTGTTATAGTTATTATTATTATTATTATTATTATTATTATTATTATTATTATTATTATTATTATTATTATCAAATCAGTATTTGCTATCTAAATCATGATGTAACTGGTCGGGCTTATTAATTGAGTTGATGCTTAATTCACACTGACTTGTGGATAAGACAGAAACAGCATATTATTGGTGACATTTGGCAAAAGCGGAAAGCTTCAAAGCACCTCCTTCTTTGCAGTGTTTGACAGTGGGAAGCGTCAGCGGTGTCAAAGTCGGTGCTTTGCTGTCTTGAACCGTTGTGCAGCGCTAATCAGTTTGCCAGCGTTGGGAACTTCTCCTCCACTACTGAGCCACACAATCTGCACACCTCAAAGACACCTTTCCTATGGAACAGTGGGGGGCTGCCCGCTTTACACTTTGTAAGTTCTTCACTGAGTCTTGCGTGGAAGTTTTGCGGGCTTATTACTCAAGGGGGGGTCTTCAGTGTTTTCCTAGCATGTCCCATGGGTGTCTTTTTCAGCTGTAATGAGGCCTCCTGGACCAGAAAGCTCTCTTTAAAACTGGGAGTAATGAGTCCTTGTTGGCAGAGGGAACGGGGATTTGCACTGCTCAGTGGAAAGGGAAGGTCGCCGAGAGGAGTTTTATTTTGGGAAACTGTCTTGTTGCTGAACCAAACAAAGCTTAAAGGGAAACACTACAAAGTGCTCGTCCAGGAACTGGCTATTGGCGGTCGAAGGGAAATGCAACACCTTCCGACGTGGATTTGACAGCTCGTGTCCCACCCCCTCACCCCCGATGGCGGGAATTATTATAGTTGGCGATATCGTTTCGCAACGGCATTTTCATATAGCAGCGCTATAGGCGACGACGTTGAAATGCATGTATTACATTGGATGTTTTAGATATGTTGAAGTGAGTCGACTAATCAAAGAAGCCTTGGGCAAATGTGCTGTAACTTCAATGGAACAGGAAGCAGAAGAGAACAGTTCATTCACGTGTCAAAACTGGTTACGTCTCCGCTGAGCTCCCTCAAGGTCAGCACTGAGATAATGCCTCTCCAATGATAATGTACGCACTTGCATGTAAAGCTTGGCGGAATGCCTTAACAGTGGTTAATTCATACAGTACGCTTTAGATAAATACCGGATAATGCTGCTTACTTTTCTTTTTCCTTGGGGGGGGGGGGGGGGGGGGTCTCGCTGTTTCCTTTGATTATCCGGCCTCGTCACACGATCAAAGAACCAAACATTAATGTTTAGAACGGTCATGGGTCCATTTTAAACTCTTTGAATAGCCCATGCTAACTTTAACCTCCAAATGTGGGTTCTGGACCTACATTGACCCGGACTGGAGGAGATTGAGTCTTGCACCTGCTAACCTGGGGTTGGGGCGTCGAGGCCGGGCAGCGTGCGGCTGCCTCACGTCATCCCTCAGCAGCGCCACTAATAGCAGCCTGCCACCATGGCACATCCACGCATAATTGGCCCTGACAAGAGGGCAAATCATCAACACAGGCCTGATAAGCATTACAGCCAGATGACAGCGGACAGAAGTGTATTAGCAACACTGTGACATATCACATTACCACTGTGAACATAATAAAGGAGATACTAAACACTGTGGCAGCTTCCATGACCGTCCGTTTCTTCTTTCTCCTGCCAAACCATTATGCCCCATTTACTACAGCTGATAAGTCACCCTGAACATAAACACATACATGCAGCAGATAGGTATTATAACCATTTGGTGCTGAATAAGCAAATTACCGTAATTAATGTCATGGTTTGAGCCATTAGTGTCGTAACAATCTTCCCGTTGTCTTAGGCTCGGTTAAGACATGCAATCGGTTTTCACTTTGCACGGCAGACACTTCAGTCACACGTTGACCTGCATATTTTGATCATATTATTATATGTAATCTACGACAAAACATGACTCAAATTAGCAACTACTTGACAGTCTTATGAAATGTTAAGATCCACATGGTTAAGGAAACTTGTCGCTACACAATTGAAGTAAGTTTCACTTCCTGTGTCACTCATGTTGACTCCCTCTAAACGCATCACTCTGATTGGAGCCTTTATATGACAGACGGGAGGTTGATTTGTGACACGTCGCAGACGGCGGAAAATCCATTTCCCTTAATTGTTTGAGCACTTGTATGGAAGGCAGCGCCGTGCGTAACGCGAGCCTTCAGATACGGGGACAGGTCTTGAACCTGATAACTTGTACATGTTTTATAGCTGTTACATTATAAATTATTTCCACAGACTGGGGCCTTCAGGGATCGTATTCTCTCAGCTTCAGTTACTGGTAACATCTTTTAATGATATTAACAAATTTGCCGCTCTAGTGTTTCAGCGTTATCTGGGAAATCTTAAACGGCTCCATGGTAAATACTTGGTTATGATATTATCAGGCACAGCCCCATTGTGTGTGCCGGGGTGGATCGTATGGCTCATATGGCCGCGGTAATAACGAAGCTCATAAAGGCCTGTGTGGCTGCCTAACAGTCTGCCTGCATTTCCTGTTGTAACAGGAAAGAACTGCCATTTTAATGGTGGCAAAAAGCAGCTTTTTACGGTTTATTTTTCATGGCTCTGTGGCGCTTTGTTAAAACTCTCGTTAACCTCGTTTTTAACTTCCTCCGCCACATTTGATACCGTATTGTATTTCTGCTCCACTTCAATGGTGCCAGTCGCTAATGAGGCCCTCGGAAAAGTGTGTGCCCGCCTAAATGTGTTTTAGGGTTCATACTCCTGCCCCAGCCTTTTGTAATGTTCAATTAGCCTCACGCTGTTTGTATAGATTTCTTTGGCAAATTGAGCCCTTTCATTATTGGCTGTACATTTACCAATTGCCACTTCTTCTCATTAGTTCCATATGGGCCATACGGTTTCCACAGCAGTTGCCAATAAATAGAGGTGTGACTATCAGAGGATAAACGCTGCTCCGTAATATGGAATTCATTCATTTCATTTTAAATCATGTTCTTAAACGTTTATGATCTACTTTAATGGTAACGGTAAGGTCCAAGCGTTGCCATCATCAAAATACTACTAAGATATAAATGAGGAACCACATAATATCTGCAAAATGTGCAAATTGGTCACATAAGGTAATAGTTAACAGATTGAATTATTATTTTAACTTTTAATTTTGATATAAGATATATATTTGATTTATGTTTATAGGACATGCAATTTCAAATAGAATGAAGGAGAAGGTTGTCCTTATCTCCTCATATATAGTGATAGTAATGAAAATGTACATGGATCATAATGAGCTGCCAGATATCATTGTAAGGATCCATGCAGACTTGTCCTACCTCTGTGGCCACATACGACATGACACCTTTTAATCTGAGCACGCAACTATGCCAGAGCCCATTAGATCCCAGAGACAGGGAGAGGGATCTGCCTGCACTAATGGAGTTCAAAGATTGCAGCATATCAGATAAGGAGTCATCAGAAGTGAGTGACAGCGCTGGGTATAAAGTGAGGAAGGATATACATGCGTATGTGAGTACTTGCCTATTGTTTTAAGGGGATACGCTCCGTCACTCATCATCAGACATTCTAATTATTTTTTATTTTTTATATTTTTTTGCCACAATTCAGATTTGTAATCGACTAAACGGCGAAGATGCGGAAATGCAATGCAAAAAATAAATAAAAGTCCCTCACAATCAGACGTAGAGGGGCACAAGCAGCATCAGTCCAGACAGCTATTTATGGGAGGTGACAGTTTGCAAATATCTCAATCTGGGGGAAGGCACTTGGGGGTGACACTGAGGAGGCCCGTGAAACTGGAGGAGTCAGCAGCCAGCATTTATTCCATCAGGCTTTATCCAATGAGGTGCGATCGCCTGACAGCATGAGATTATTGGCGGATATGTCATACCCCCCCACTCTCATTCTCTCACACCCATTCTGCATAGATCTGATGTATAGCTTAATGACAATTTACTCCAGAGACAAAACAATGATAGGGAAATGAGCTAATGGCAAACTTTAGGGGAGAATGCAAGTGTAGTAGAGGACGCTGAGGTTTTACTGCAACCATTATGTCCCATGTTGTTGATGTACTGTAGGCTGTACAGATCACTGCTAGTTTTGGGATGAAAGCAGTGTCACAGCCAATGACTTCCACGAGGCTCTGGATTAGAGGGGAAGGGAAAGCAGTCTGCCGGCAGGTATGTGCGGCTGAGCAATACAGCTGTGCAAACAATATGAAACAAACAGGGGGAATATTTTCAAAAGGAAGCCAGTAATTCAGCGAAAAATCAAGGGGAAGGTGGAGAGGAAGACGACTTGAATTGCTTGCAAGTGAACCTCCACCCTGTGACCCACATCATTTCCAACATGCTTCTCCTGGTTGAAACGCAGCCATTTAGTGCTTTGGACTGTACTCTGTGTGACGCTCTCAAACATAAATATGAACTATAAAAGCCACCTTTAAAATGTAATTATGTTAAGTGCAGGCATATGTTGAATCATAGGCCTATTCCATGTGATTGTCATTTCGGTCAACTCTGACCCCCCGGATGAGGTCTGGAACCAACTGGTTCCATCGGCAACATCTGCGCTTTTTTTTTTCACGACTTCTAAAATGCTTACATTCCTAAGAAGCTCGTATTTCTGGCCACTTGCACAAGTCAAGACCTCTCTCGCTACTTTTAGTTTCAACCGCTATTATGTTGGCCTGGCTTTTATTGAGCATGACAGTGCGCCAAGGCAAGCATTTAGACATCTGATGTCATGGTTGGGTGTAGCGTTCAGGCTACAAGACCTTTGGCTGTGACCACAAAAGGTATGGATATCTCTACAGTCGGCAACTTTTAAGATCTATACGTTTACTCAGCACCTGTGAATCAAATCTAGCCCATCCACACTCATACAATGTATTCTCACAGGTTTCATATTCCAGCCGTTCTGATATTACGGTACATCATTTTTATTCAGTTTAATATGGCTTTCCACATCAGGAATGCCAAAGTAGAACTTGAGTCAGGGGTTAGTGCTCACAAATAGATATTAATATAGTTTGCAAACAGTTCATCAAATTATTAACCTGCATTATGTATTTTGATGATGGGAGATATGATAGCTATCACAGAAGTATTGAAAATTAATTATCTGTCCAAGGTGAATTTCCCTAGCCTGATATTCAGACTGCATCGTCAATTCATAAACTAATTTCCTCTTCCAAATCCACAACTGTGGAGTGGGCGTGTCTTCGAAAGGTCTGGACTGGAGCCAGGCTAGAATTTCCCGCTAGCCTGCATCAGTCATGGAGGGCACTAGTGCTTTCTAGGTGCTGGAGTGGAGGGGAGGAGGGGCGGAGTCATGGAGTGCACTAGTGCTTTCTAGGTGCTGGAGTGGAGGGGAGGAGGGGCGGAGTCATGGAGTGCACTAGTGCTTTCTAGGTGCTGGAGTGGATGGGGAGGAGGGGCGGGGCGGGACCGGACATAAATGCTAATTGAAAAGAGTGAAACTGCGTTGACTCAACTCCACTTGTTAACACCAAAGTGCTGTGGTAGTCGTAGCACTGTACAGTGTTGTTGTGCTACGACAACTAGGCAAGTTCCTGCTAGGCAAGTTCCTGAGCTACTTCCTGGTTAGAGCTGGCTCATATGTCACTACTGTTTGGTGTACGAATTCACACCTGCTTTTAAGCTGTGCAGCGACTTCTATAAAGTGACATGTGTGTTGGTAGCACGGGATGTGGGCGGGATATAGCACGGGATGTCGTATGCGCACAAGATCTGCAGCCTAGGCCCCTCCCCCAGCTCCCAGGTCGGCACAGACACAGAGAGAGACAGGCGTAGAGAGACAGATGAACATTCGATGATGGCGATAGCTGCGAGTATGCAGGTATCGCCAGAAGATTGCAAAACATATAGCTATGATCCATATACAATGAAAAGAAGCCATTTTTCCAGAAACTTGTGTGATCTTGCTCGTGCTTTCCTATGTAGCCTGCTGCTGGTTGCCCCCGCAGCATGATCACGTGGTTTGCAAACAAGCCAATGGTCAATGGTCTCACCCCGGTTGCCATCTTGACGTGACGTCACCTGAAAACAACCTATAGGAAGAGAGCCATCAGTGCATCAATAGCCTACTTATCAGAGTTTTGATTGGCTGTTGCATGAAACTAGTTTCACAAAGTTGAGCGTTTTGCAACTGAGTTTCACCACAGTTTCAACTAACTAACGTTGCGTGAAAGTTTCACCGTGTAAAGCCAGCCTATAATAATTTGCATACCATCATACTCTCTTTACAGATTGTATGATTGACGGGATATGAATCCATGGATCAAACAAACTCAAATCTCTCATCTGCTGCTATAGAATCAGTTAATGCCAGGCTATCTCCTAAAAAAAAAAAGCATACGAAAATGTTTCCAGCGATGTCTTTCACAGTGTGCAAGTGTCTCCCAGGTTTGATGTTGAGATCGACTGGTGTGCAGAGTGAGCGCTTCCATATACGTGCTTTCTATTTCAACGTTAATGAGAAGCTGAGTTGAAAGTGAATAAAATTGCTGAGATTTTGCTATCTCGTGTGATCGCACAATTTTGGTGTTAAATTGGAATCATTTTGTAAACCATTTATGCAGAGTTGCTCTCTTTGGGCCACAGTGTGGTTGAAACCCATAGTGACAATATATAACTAGTGAAAGCGTTCAGGCAATGGACAAAATAATAGATGCATACCCATCAACAACACATGCTTTTGAGCATCATGCATTTACCGGATGAAATTAAAAGCAAGCCTTCAATTTCAATCTGTTCATGCCGCCAGATACTCGGTTGAGAGTGAGGTCGCACATGTAGCGCTGCACAGGTATTCCAGACACTAAGAGGGGAAGGCTGATGTAAAACATGGCATTTATGAGGGGATGTTTGTGTGCTGATACCTTTTAATTGCTTCAGACAAATTTGTTTTGAGACGAGCGTCAAATTCAGAACATTAGAGTGGATTTCCAGGGGATGAGCACGTAAAAGGCGTGTCCTGGGGGAGCTCTGCTGTGATGTGCCGGTAATGAGTGGAGGTAATGAAAGACTTCGCAACAGACAGATGTATCCATTTAAAATAGTAATAACTACAGTTAAAGATGGCAAAGAGCAAATTACACAGAACTTTCATTAAAGCACATGTTTATCCAGACTCTGCAGGGACTTGTCATTTTTCCCCGGTCCCTCTGGGAAGTGAAGGGAGCTCCCGACGACTATCATCGCCCCTCAAACAAGGTCAGAATAGTGATGGAGTCTGGATAACATGTGCTACTACAGGGTACAGTACCTCTGAGACCAGGCTGGGCTCACTGCGTTACGCACAATTAATACATCCACTGTGGCATACGATAAACGCATATCAATTGAAACTCTGAAATGCTTACTCTAATATTACATTACATTGCGTCATTTGGCAGACGCTTTTATCCAAAGCGACTTACAATGACACGTTTTTGTCAGCAATAGAGCAATCAACTAATACTATGCAACACAGTCTATGACAGCTACAACTTCAGAAGGAATAGTGGTTAAGTTTAGTTAGTAAATAGTTAGTACGTTTTTTGTTTTGTTTTTTAGAGAGAGAGAAAGAAGTTAGTTATATATATTTAATATGAACATGATTTGCCATGACTATGGTTGTAGATCTCTCTGATTTAGCACCAATATAATATTCAGTCATCATCAAGAAGGATCAGTTTGAACTAGTGTACATATCTTATAGGTCTGTTTAAAGGCCCTATGTGTAAGAATCAGCCATTTCTAGGCATTACTGACACCGGTGGCCATTAGGGTAACTGCAGTCAGCCTGTTGCACGTGCTTGCGCGCATGCTCGCACCCAGCGCGAGCGAGCGAGCAGCCAGCGTCCAAAACAGTGACATGTATCTAATGTAGGTTGCTTCATAACAATAGCTGATGAAGGCATTTACAAAGGGCAACCTGACCAATTTCTCAGCCGGGAGTTTGTATGGATTAGTTTACCGGACGTTATTGTGGCACGGTTGGTCGTGTCTCTTGGCGTGCATTGGCCTTGGGCAAGGTAGGCTGCTCCTGCTGCCTGGATAACATTAGCATGACCTACGCCTGGGGCACACCAGAAACGTCTCCGACATTGCGGCGCGTCACGGAAGTGTCAAGCAGGAATCTGGCCATTCACACCAGAAGCGCTCCATTTTGCTCCGTGATGGTCCACGCCAGTCACAGCTTGTACTGACTTCATGCTTGGCTGCATGCAGCCGCTCGCGTCAAAAATAGTCCAGACGCGGAAACTCCCGCCGCAGGACGTGAGGCGGAGGGGACGCGCCGGTGTGATCGGTCTCCCCTGTTATCCCATTTTCACTGGCTGCAATTCATTTTCAAATGTATCAACTTCAACTACCCATCTTACCTTAAACAGTACTTAGTCCCCCATATTTCTTTATATCCGCTTAGACACTCCCAATATCCTTCATTTGTTGTCCCCAATACTCTCACTCAATCCGGGCGTAGGGCATTTCATTTCAAAGCACCATCCGATTGGAACAACCTGCCAAATTCCCTGCGCTCTACTACCTCACTATTCATGTTTAAAAATGCATTACTTACTCATTTAAAAACAACCTGTTCTTGTTTCTAACTACTTTAACTACTGTAAATTGCCCTTGGGTGTGGGCATGTGTGTGTGTGTACGTGTGTGTGTGTGGGTGTGTATGCGTGTCTGTGTGTATTATGATTGTGCAAGGTTTGTACCTCTACATGTTCATGTAAACCTGCAACTCTCTTTTGTTGTATTGTTGATGCTTTCTGTTCTTATGTAGGTCCCCCTCTAAAACGAGATGATTCATCTCAAGGGGTTTTCCTTCAATAAAGTTCAATAATGAACAAGAACGCCGAAATGAAACTGCCTCCGTGACGCTTCCGCGACAGACACGCACGCTTCTGGTGTGTCCCTGCCGCTAGTTGGGGGGAGGCTCGCCTCCTCCTGAGGCTGGTGTGGCCTGGGAAGTGTTGGAGTGCGTTGCAAGTGGCACCCAAACTGTTACTGCAAACCCAAACAATGTTTCAAAAGCATATTTGCGACCGTTACATTATCCACACAAGATGGCATAGGATTAACTAGCGGACTCCAGGGGCTTCTGGCTGGTTGATTACAGTAGCTAGCTGTTAGCTAGATAGCAACTGGTTTATGCTAGAATAGTGTTAACAAACAAGCAAATGTTATTAGACAGCTAAAAACCACAATATATAGCTACATTATATATTTGTGTGTCACTTTTGGCTCCAACCAGCCGTTTCTAACAACATACAGTAGGTCATCTGCAGAGAGTTTAATCTTGGTAAAAAGCTAACACAGCAAGCTAATGTTACATGCTATACAACAACAAGCTCCCTCCATGAATGGAAAGCACAGATAGCGGGAGACCAGGGGTTTCCCACAGAGCTGGTGCAGCTCCGCCTGCTATTGGTCCGTGATCGGCGAGCTGCGTGAGCACTCGACAGCCGACCTGTCAATCACGCCCTAGTCTCGCTGGCCAGCCTCCCCTCCCTACCAGGAGAGGAGTCTGGCTCTGCAGGTCTCCATAACTGGGATAAACCCTCCCCTGCTCTACTCTGCTCTCCCATTGGAGCGACTGTTTCAGTCGCTGTCGGATGTCCGCTCCCGGCTTATTACAAGCTCTGTCATTGGCTCCGACCATGTCAATCAGAGCGGCTTCCACTCCCTCCTCCCTGTGTGTCGCTGTAAATAGTGCCCTGCCGCCGCAGTGAAAACAACAACGCTAACTAGCTAGCAAGCTAACGGCAGAAACCTACACGCTAGCTCGTTGCTACACGCTGAAAACGGCAAGTTGGATTGTTTGAAACTATTTTCCAAGGGCACTGCCGCCAAGCGCCGCCCATCGCAATCCCACTATGGAGACCTGCGGCGCCAGACTCCTCTCACGGTAGGGAGGGGAGGCTGGCCAGCGAGACTAATCACGCCCCAAAACATAGTCCTTTACTCTAAACCAGTGAGTCATATACAAATTCACCCCCGCCCGTAAAGTTGTCATGAAAGGTGAAATTAGCTATGTAGACCAAACGGCATGGGCATTTTAATTAACATTGAGGTCTATGGGGATTGACTTGCTTTTGGAATGAGCCTCTAGTGGCCATTCGAGGAACTACATCTTTTAGTATCACTTCTGTAGCTTCATCTGTCCAAGCCCAAGCTTGCCGCCTGGTTTTGACCTGACGTCGGTCACATTGCTGCTTAGGTGGACTTTTTGTTGGACTGTGTTGTGGTGGGTGGTTTGTTGATGTTAAACTCCATACCGTTAGCTAGCTAGTGTTGCAGCCGGAGGTTCTTCTTTTTCTCTAGTTTACTGGCTGGGCTGCGCTGTAGAAAAGAGGCAGTCTCAGGAGCACGTGGAAACGAGCCCGAGTCCCTGTTAGAAAAATCAGCACTTAGGATGACCGGCTGAACGAAGAGAGATGTGGAAGGTCTCATGTTTTAAGTTACGTTCACTCATTGGCAATAAAAAAAAAAACCTGCTTAAAACATTGCTTCCAGATTCTTACACATAGGGTCTTTATTTGCAACATGGCAACATACTGTATAAAGATGTGACTATAGAAGATGATCGACAAAATATATCCATCGTGGAAAGTGAACTTGAGTCCCGCCTGGTCATTTGCAGTCCTGTCTGCATGCCGAGCACGAGTGACCTGTAGGGAGTGTGTGTGTGTGTGTCCATCCATATGGATGGTGCGTCTGGTGGCTGACGAGGTAAATGACACTTTATAGAGCTGCGGTCCTCATCAGGCCGCAGTGTGTGTGTGTGTGCTAGTGTGGAGGTTAGGCACCAAACTCCTCACCTCGTGTCTGTTGCTTCAGGTACAGACTGCCAGTGAATCAGTGAAGGTCAATAGACTCAAATGACAGAGGCAAGCAGTTCTTCATTCTGCTCTGATGGAGAGTGGAGAGCAGGTTAAAGACAAGCCTGTTGTTCGACAGCACCGCTCCTTACCTGAGCAATCATTTGTGTTGCCGTGTAATTCCCCTGGCACTGTATCACAGAGATGCTTCCCAGGCAGCTCTGCTGGCTCTCGGGCTCTCTTTGTTGTGGAGTCACCTGAAGTGATGGATGGTGCAGTATTGAATGAAGATGAAGCTCTTCCTGTGTGTGAGAAGGTGTCTTATGTGTGCTTGTGCACTGAGCAGTGCCGCCTCTTCCTTGTCTTCTTGGAGGGTCCAGCCATTTATCCTGATTTAGTGTGAAGTGGTAACATCACTACTTCCCCTTTGTGCCGGACAGAGACTGATACTCTTTCGCCACAAATCTGTGGTGTAAAACCCGTGTAAAACTGAAGAATGGCCGTTTGTGTGAAACTTTGAAAAATGGTTTCTTGTATGTGTGTGTGTCTGTGTGTGTGTGTGTGTAGGACATTAACCATTTTTTTAACAATATTTTTTTTTGCCCTGGAATACGTTTCGGGGGCATTTTGGATCATTTGCTGGGCAATTTCATCAAATGTTGGGAAATACATGACCTAACCCTAACCCAATATTCAACGACTCAAGCCTATTTTATTTCTAAAAGTTCACAAACAATCAGTTAAAAATCCTCTTTTCCTATCATCTCAACAACCCTGTCTGACATGTTATGTAATACTTGGCAAAAACTTTCCAAATAACATGTAGACTGATTACATAGGTACTGTACTGTACATGTCACCAGGGAGAGGGTTGGCGACTGTATCTATTTCAGTTGGATCTGTTTCTAGTCCTTACTCAGCGTGTGCTTTTGATATTAATAAACTAGTGAGCTAGTGAACTTCCTGGCCAGCGAGCTTGCGCTGCCTGTCACTGAGTTAAATAACACTAGGAGCATTCCTAGCTGACACCCTTTGCAAATCAGAGTAACGTTAAAATACAGAAAGTTAACTTTATTTTATGGGGGCATTTAAAAGCCCCTGTCATTCCAATTCCAAGGGTAATTTTTAATTTTTTTACGGGCATTTTGCCCTGAGCCCCCGCTAATTTCCTACCCTGGTGCGTTTGTGTGTGTGTGTGTGTGTGTGTGCGTGCGCGTGCGTGCGTGTGTGTGTGTGTGTGTGTGTGTGTGTGTGCGTGCGCGTGTGTGCGTGCATGCGTGCGTGTGTGTTGAGTAAGAGAGAGAGAGGAAGGAAGGGAGAGAGAAACTCACCTTGCGAGGCAGCTGGATTCGCGCACGATCATGAGATCATGATCACACGACAAATCCATCTTGCCACACTCCAGTCTATTGGTTTGAAACCAAACCACCGGTGGGTTAACACCAATCAGCATCCACCCAGAGTCGGCTATAGGCGGGCTTTAGGTGTGACGCCAGCGAGAAGTGCACATAGACTGTATAAGGGAGCTCACGATAGGTGTGATAGGCAGATGGGTTCATCCAATCACCTGCCAAGTATTTTTTGAAAGTGCCTTCCCTTTGAAGTGCTCTCCCATGCGATTGGTTTCCCAGATGGCTATGTGAAAACAAACCATCTGGCAATGTCAGGTTAGAGTATGAGTGTCTTTGTTGTTTGTCTCTCACAGTCAGCATGCACAGAGAAAAGCCTCTCACAGTCAACATGTTGTTTGTCTGTTTGTCTCTCACAGTCAGCATGTTGTTTGTCTCTCACAGTCAGCATGTTGTTTGTCTCTCACAGTCAGCATGTTGTTTGTCTCTCACAGTCAACATGTTGTTTGTCTGTTTGTCTCTCACAGTCAGCATGTTGTTTGTCTCTCACAGTCAACATGTTGTTTGTCTGTTTGTCTCTCACAGTCAACATGTTGTTTGTCTGTTTGTCTCTCACAGTCAACATGTTGTTTGTCTCTCACAGTCAGCATGTTGTTTGTCTCTCACAGTCAGCATGTTGTTTGTCTCTCACAGTCAGCATGTTGTTTGTCTCTCACAGTCAACATGTTGTTTGTCTCTCACAGTCAACATGTTGTTTGTCTCTCACAGTCAGCATGTTGTTTGTCTCTCACAGTCAACATGTTGTTTGTCTCTCACAGTCAACATGTTGTTTGTCTCTCACAGTCAGCATGTTGTTTGTCTCTCACAGTCAACATGTTGTTTGTCTCTCACAGTCAGCATGTTGTTTGTCTCTCACAGTCAACATGTTGTTTGTCTCTCACAGTCAGCATGTTGTTTGTCTCTCACAGTCAGCATGTTGTTTGTCTCTCACAGTCAACATGTTGTTTGTCTCTCACAGTCAGCATGTTGTTTGTCTCTCACAGTCAGCATGCACAGAGAAAGGCTTTGCCAAAGCAGCTTCCCACGCAGCTAATGGTTGGGATGTGGAAGTGAGTGGCTGGCTGTGGCGGCGGAGGCAGGGGATGTGTTAATTGAAAGTTAGGATCACTTTGTGGCCATTACAAGGAAACCTGAGCTGTGTTAACGCAGCACAGTTAGGCAGCACCTGCTGTCGCTGGCTAATTGTATTGGGTTTGGTCATGTCTGTCAGGAGCAGGCTCCCATCACACTCTGCCTCCACTTACAGCTGTATTATTGCCAGAGTTGACATTACAGCAGCCGGCCACTGGGGAGTCGGAGCCAACCTGCGACCTCGCTGCCATGCCTCTGACTGATGGATCTTCAAAAGCCAATATAAATCTCAGTCACGTCATTATTTCACCATTTGAGGATTTTCTTTTCTTTTTCTAATCTTTATTAGATATTCCAATGCATAAAATGTAGAATTACCACCACTGCGAGTTTGGAAACGAGAGTTGTCTTGGGCTGGAGAGGTTGACGCATATTGTAGCAAAGCAGCATGAGTTTGATATGGGATTCATTTTTGCCCTTCTTGAAACAATGAAACGTGTTAGCGACTGAGTAAAAAAAAGCATAAAAGCATAGATTAGGTATGGGGGTATTAGGGATGTCACAATATATCGTCCCACAATATATCCCGATATCAAAACGTGACAATATGTTTCGTTGAGATGAAATCTCATATCGCGAGAAAAAGAAGCTGAACATGGTGGCACTGATCTGCATCTGATTGCATGCTCGCTCTCCTTTTCATTGCTTTGTTTGAACAGACGAGGGACGTTACAGACACGGAGGATGAAAATGGTGAAATTACTCAAATTAGCGTGGAGGATGCTCCCTCAACTTACAAATCGATCGCAAAAAAATATAGTTAAGATATCGTATCGTTATCGTGAACCCAATATCGTGTATCGTATCGTATCGTGAACTGAGTGTATCGTGACACCCCTAGGCGGTATAGATTCTGCCTTTTATATTTTATGAATTTATTATTATTTTTGTTTTGAATGTTTCTGTGACTTGTGGAATGTCTGATTGTGTATGGAGTGACACATATTTGTATATTTGTTTATTATTGAAAACTTCAATACAAACATTGTTGAAGAAAAAAAAATAGATATTTCAATGCATATGAGGTACTTACGCTATATATATTACATTGACTGACTGAAGGAGGCTGTGGCAGGAGAGGAAAAAAGAGAGCTGTGTGTTTCACATTATCCTCACTTACATATGCATCAGTGACAGACGACTCGCTGAGGAGGCATACTGTGCTTTTGAGGACCTGCTAGGGGCAGCAATGTATAATCTGATTGAGACTAGAGCAACCTCTTATTTATTTTTAATTGTCCCACTTTAGCATTTAAGAGCTATTGATCCCCGGAAAAGCATTAAGTGACAGAATCACTATTACTGTTCGTGCTCCCTGCGTGGGGAAGGCACATCAAAGGACATTTTAATGTCACTGACTTTCTGAGGGAATTTGAAGGCCGGTTTTGAACAGGCCAGCCTATGAACGCAAAGGACACGCAATAGACAGATGCAGAAACAAATGTGAGGGCAATTTGCAGCTAATCAAAGTAGAGCTGCCAATTGATTTTCTAAGGGAATGTTTATACTGTAGCGCATGGATTTCACAAAACAGCATCAACATTTAAGTTAAATGTTGGTTTCTTGGTTAATTCTGTATGTTGTGTGTGGCCAGCCATACATTACTCGTGATATGGCTACAGCGAGATGTGGCAGAGAGAAAGGCATACACTACACTGTAGATAGATAAGATAGATAGATGTCACCAGTTACTCTACTGTAGCACTCAATGATGATGTCATCAGTGAGTGATCTCGTCAGTGAGTGATGTCGTCAGTGATGGTGTCACCAGATGATGTCATCATTGCTCGAGTGACATCACACCATCGTTAGGTAATTAGAGCAATCATTAGGTAATTAGGGCAATTAATCGGCCCCAATTAGCAAAATAAAAAATCCGGCTCCGTTAGGTTACCCGCTGGGGTGCTCTTTACACTTCCTGAAACATTCAGCCCGATCGCTGTAGCTGTGGCCGAAGACAATTCTGCTCACACAGACACTTAGCCATAGGCTTTAAAAAAAAAGCCTTTATTTTTGTATTGGCTGATGCAGTTTCCTACTAATAACCTGTATTTAATGCATTGATATGTCTGATTTGACAGATTATGTCAAAGCATTTCATTTGATTCTGAGGCCAAATGCTCTATAAAAGCCAAAGCATGTCTATGAAGTTTTGTCATCTAGTTTATTAGAAAAAAATAAATGAACTGAAGGGTCACAAGTAGGGATGCACGATTATTATCGGGCCGATAAATTATCGGCCGATATGGCCATTTTGCGTTATTATTTATTATTCTGATAATTACATTTTAGCTGATAAATAACAGCGATTATACGAGGCCAACTCGGCTTTGTTTTGCCTTGGGAGCGGAGCATATTATTGTCGCGCGCTCGTGATGTCACAGCTGCGCCTGCCAGGCGCACTAGAGCAAAACATGCCTGCCACCAGTGTGGCTGTTTTTCACAGTTTCAGATGATAACAATGCTATTGCAATTTGCAATCCATGTCCCGCACGGGAGGAGGAACGTCTGAGCTGGCATTACGTTAAACCAAACCTGCTGAGGATGCAGCGGATTTGTTTAGCGTTCACGTTAGCTGTTGTGGCTAGCAAGCATTAGCTCAGCCTACACTCCCGCTCGGCAGAGAAACCGCTTGTTGTGATCAAACAGCCCCGCATTCAAAGCATTTCATACTCCCAGAGCTGGCATAAACCATATAGAAACCCCTTTACCCGAAATTAAACATCCAGGGGATTGTGTCTTTAACTCAAAAAACAACCCGCTAACGTTATTAAGCTAACTGGGAGCTAGTCCCACTATAAACAAAACAGGGACTTTGGAGTTGAGCTAACGTTACCTACAGTACAGTATATGCAGCTGCTGGACAGAGCCATGATCTGTTTGGAGACCAATAATAAGGAAAACAAACGCACACATTACATAGAAGAAACATCCGTCAACATCACATAGTGTCTTTTCTTTAATCTGGTGGCAGCATTTTTCAGTAAAAAGTGAAACGACACAGATTATGGTTTACAGTGGGACTTTCCATGTCTGCCGCATTCACTGAGAACTGGCCCCAATGCAATCCCCAAATTCGAACACATCAGTAACATGACCAGGGCCGGTTCCAGAACCAGATGACTAAGGGTGCATCCAAGATAGGAAGGGGTGCAGATGCCCGGCCGAAGGCCGGGCCCACTCGGGTGGCCGGCCAAAGGCCGGCCGCCCGAAAAATTTGACATGTTATTTTACTAAAAATAATGCATTTGACCATCATTTCAAGTAGAATGATACCACCCAAGCACGAATATTTCAAGTGTTTCAAGTGCTTTACTGAAATATTTGGACCATATAATGATAATACAATTATCTCAACCTTAAAAGGTTACATATAGGTGCCAAAAAGCCATAAAATCACATCAAAGAACAAAGAAAAACAACAACGATAATTCAAGTTTAAACAGTAAGTGTGCAGCTGTAGCATTTATTAAAAAAAAAAAAAAAAAAAAAAATTTTTTTTTTTTTTTTACTTTTCAACTGAGCATGCAGACAATTAAAATAAGGGTGCAATGCATGCTTTTGCACCCCCGTAGAACCGGGCCTGAACATGACAGTAAGAGTCTAAATTACTATGCCTTTTGTCATTGTGATTTATCTGCAGACTAAGCAGGCATAGGCTTTCGGTTCTATAAAAGCCTTTATTTTTTGTATTGACTATAATAGAATTATACACTTCTTTGCTCACTACATCTGCCTTTTCCTTTTTTACCCCAGGTGTGCATAAAATACAGGATAATAACTTATTTTTTTAAATACAAAAATGTGAAATAATTATCGGAATATCGTATCGTTATTGGCCAGGAGATGCAAATATTTATCGTTATCGTATCGGTCGAAAAAAATCCATATCATGCATCCCTAGTCACAAGTGTTGTTAGTTTTGTGTTAACCATAGTGATGTCAGTTATATTTGGTTAGGTCAGAGCTATGGAATTTTAAATAATCCATCTTTGCTCACTATCGTACCCTTTCCCACCCTCTGCTGTGCATAAACTACGGGTTGAATTTCTTTTTAAAATACAGTGCAAAAATGTGAAATGATAGGTTATTGTATCGTATCGGCCATGTGAAGCAGGTAATTATCGGTTATCGTATCGGTTGAAAAAAATCCATACTGTGCATCCCTAATAGATAGATAGATAGATGGATGGATGGATGGATGAGATGAGATGAGAGAGAGAGAGAGAGAGAGAGAGAGAGAGAGAGAGAGAGAAAAAGAGGCAATATGTGGTGAAATATTGTTTCTACAGTATAATGTGGCATATCTTCTTTGTCCTTTTATGAATAATAATCGAACCCTCAGTCCTTTATGTGTCCACTATTTGTCCAGTACAGATATCAGCCCTTTAATCCATCCAGGACTCTTTGTTGAACAGTCGTCGCCTTGCATCGACTCCGCTCACAAAATACGTCCCTTTCAAGTGAGACCTCCCCCCTTCTTCTGCCACCATCCCCAGATGTTTTGATTAGCAGCGACTCGTATGCTGGTCAGATCCCGGGATTAATGATGGATAATTTGCCTAAGGTTGGCACGGCGCTCCGCCACGCTGCCAGCCTTTGGATGCCATATGGGCAGAAGCAGCTGTTTTCATTACTCTCCCTTGCCCAGATGTGTCAAACAGGATGCCTGCTTCAATCCGCAGTCTTGCTGGCACTTGGTGGGGGGTGCTTTCTACTAGCTTGGCAGCTAATTACTTTAATGTAGCCGAGGATGGAGGCCCTGCGTGTTTTTAAAGGCCTTTTACAAACAGCTGAATGCCAGCTGTCACCTCTGTGCACAATGAGGGAAGACGGATAGGTAGTAGGCTCCAGTGTCTGATGAGGTTGTGCCGTGTGGGCACGGACCCAGCCCAGAGCTGGGGGCAGAGCGGCCTCTAGCTCGTGGAACAATGGGGGAAGGTCATCCCAAATACACGCCGGCGCCCGGCCACGTGGTCCACAGCGCCGCCCGCACCGACACACCTTCTCTCTCTCTCCCTCCTTCACTAAAGTCCTGCATTTTTCACACACAACCTTCTCCGTGTCGCCGCGTTTGCCCTCGCTCAACACCCAGAAGCTAAACCTGCGCGCGGGCGCGCTCGGTCGAGCGAAGTTGAAGCGCTCTGAATGCGGTAATGTGAGAGCGGGCGGAGGAGGTACAGTGCCAAGTCACAGCCAAGACCACACACAGGATAAGCTGGCACGGGGCGCAGAGAACGGCAAGTGAAAACAGAGAGGGAGGACGCTGCCAGAATGTCAGCTGGGTCTTTACATGAGATTGCACACACCGCGGAACATGTGTTCAAATTGTCCCGTTTCCTGCTGAGCAGCTCTGTTTCATTGTTCAGTGATAAATCCTCAGATTTGTCACAACCGCCACACTTGTCATTGTTCCGACGTGTACGACACCCACGTCTCTAAACTGTGTATAATGTGCTTCCGTGTGATTGACAGCAGTCAGATAGAACCGCCCCCCTTTTTCTACCGGCACATTGACACATGTCAGGCTGGGTGAATTCAGTCAATGTCATCATCAGTGCAGCAGCAGCGCAGGGCATCGATAGGTTTTCATTATGTTGAGATGCCATGTCTATAGGATCACTTAAACAATGCCCAGCAGCAAGAGTTACACACCGGCATCACAGAGGGGTCGACAGCAGTGCAGATATTCCCATCGATAAAACTTCACGTTTTCCTCCACACCTTTACTACATGTGTAATGATCAACCAGGGCTGGCTTATCAGTCAATACAGTGTGATGGTTGCTTCATGATGAAAGCACGGCGTTGGCCTGCAGACATCGCGGTGGTGTAGCGTGCGCTGTGACCCAACAGCACGATGCGTTGTTGTTGCCTCATAGTTCACCAGAGAGAGGTTGAATTCAAGCATGTGGAGTTTGAGTCACATGTGCTGGGGCTTGTTGATATAGGGCCTACAGAACGAACAGGAGTTTAGGAGAGCAGCTACAGCAGCACTTCCATCCCAGCGCGCCCCGACAGAGGCACCCGGGTGTTGTTCTGTTGTTGTTGTTTTTGTTAAGTATTGATCTCAACGTTGCGCTTCATGTTCGGCTACCATTGGGGAAAAAGATGAGTAAAGAGAGCATTTAACAAATCAAAAGATCCTCTTTTAAGCAAGGCTACTGCATGCTTTCCTCTCCTGTTTTCCTTTCTTTGTAGTTTTGTGCGACATTTTGCTCAAAATTACCGACAGCGCCGTAGGGGAGGAGAAGCCGTGTATTTAAACGGTCATCATTATATATACAAATGCCGCTCTATTTCCTTGATGTAGTTCTTAATTGAAAGCGGTGTTTGTTCATGATGGCTGCGCTTATATATTTTTTCCCATGTAGTGCGGATCCCCTTCACAGTACCGGAGCCATGCTCACTTTTGGGCCTCGGCCTCTTCTCCCATAGGAACCCATTATCCCTCTTAACATTATGCAGAAGCTGGCTGGATTGTGCATCACACTCACTGAGGGACTTGACACACTTGTGTTATGTTATGAGGCTCATACTTGTGGGGCTCCTCGGTGCTGGTGTATGGGGCGCCTCTCATCCTCACTCTGAGGGCTTTCACAAAGAAAGTCATTCTAAGTTTGGAGGCAACATGAAGGGTCATACATCAGAGAGAAGCCGCTGTGTGTCTTGACATGAGTTTGAGCGTCTTGCAAATTCTCTAGTTTAATGAAAAGACCCGGAGATCGGACATGTCTCTAACTTTTAATCAGACATATTAAGCGTTTGCCTAGTTTGCATTCAAAGATTATATTAAAATAGATCGTTATTATGACCTTGAATTTTTTTTCTTTCTAGCACTAACAGACCTTTTTTGTGTTTCTATACACCTATACACCAAAAGACCAATGCTTATTTAGTTTATTTTTTTACTGGAGGACAATGTTAAAAAAAAATATTTAATTAGATTTGAGGACACAAAAATGTAGCAATTTCTCCTGCTCATCACCTCTTGTTGTAAAAGCATATAGACTCAATAGAGATGGGGGCCACCTCAGCCTCGCTTTGATTTCAGCTATGAAATTTTAATTTGAAAAAAGAAAGAAAGAAAGGAGGGAACATATTGCGTTCATTCAAAATCTAACTTTGTTCCCTCAAACTGGAAGATTGGATTTTCTTAATTAAATTATCCCCCTTGTTCGCATACTCAAGGGGGCCATTGGCTCAAGGCAGTGAGAAAAATGTGTCTGGGTTTTTTGGATGCACGGCTGGCATAATGCTTGGTTTGTGAAGAGAATGAAATGTTTTGTTCTGGTTGGACTCCCTTTTTTCCATTCCATTTGGACTCCTCTCTTTTTTTCTAACTGGCCGTCCCTGCTTTCTTCTGTGCTCCTCTGTGTTGTGCCAGCATCAGCCCTGAGCCTCTCACCCAGCGAGGAGCTTTGATGTGTCCCCGCTCTGCCGCCGCCCCCCCGCCGCCCTGATTGGTGGAGAGCAGGCGGGGCCGTGTGGGAGTGGATGGGGGATGAAAGCGCGCGGGGCAGCGAGGGGGCACCTGCACACAGAGCCTAGCCTGTGTGTCTGCTTCATCTTGACCGCAGGCTGAACTCCTGTGTCAGCGACCATCACACGGTCGCTATGACCTCCCTCTCTCTCTCCCCCTTTCACTCGCTCTCTCTCTCTCTCTCTCTCTCTCTCTCTCTCAATTTATTTCCTTTCCCTCTCACTCTTTCTTTTGCTCTCTTTTGCCCCTCTCTCTCTCTCTCCATAAATGTGTTATGAGAGAGTAGCCGATGACAGGTGAATTCTGCTGCGTGTGGGGTATTAAGTACAATATGACATGAATCAAATGAAATTCCTTCTTTTTCCCCCCACCACAATGACATTTCCCATGCATCGAATTCAAATTTAAGTTTAAGAAATATAACGATATTAACCACATACGTACATCAGTCTAGGGCTGCGCAATATGGACAAAATCAAATATCACAAAATTTTTGACCAAATACCTCGATATCGATATTGCTATAATGTCAGGATGACTATTGGTGCTTTCACAAAATATTGACACAATGAAATTTTTGATAAATAATCATCAGTAGCCTAATCATATGATATAATGACTAAGTGGGTAAAGGCAAATAATAGAATGGATAGAACAGCCTGGTAAATTCAGAAAATTACATGATTTTACTGTACGAATGAATGAATGAATTTTTTGTGACACAATGAACAGATAAAAGCCATACACCAGTATTAGAATTGTCGAGGAATTAAGGACTTTTTTCCATTGTGGTACTCGTAATGCGCCATTAAAACCAGGAAAAAGACAACCCTTACGCCATATCACAATATTCCAATATTCAAAATCAAGATATGGATATAATATCGATATATTGCCCAGCCCTACAGTATCATGTGTCGAGAGTTTTAGAAATGGAACGAAAATATACCATTTTGAATCATGTCAGTAATCATCAAAAGCGAGGCAGATGAACAATAGCCTCGTACATCTGTCAACTGGACGGCTTCTCCCCTCCTTTTCTGCTCCGTGGGAATTTGATTAAGCATAAAACGCTGCATTATGTCACTCCTATTTGTGCCATTTAGCGCTGGCAGAAGGTCAGAGCCAAAGAGCCCTTTCTCACTTTTATTGAGATGTCTCAGCAATAAGGGTCCTGTTTCAGCACAGCTGTATGCCAAGACAGGCCCGTCCACAACAATGGAGGCCTGTGTGCCATCACAGCTCCCACAGCACTGTGGCCAGAGGAAAAAAGCTTCTGCTTGTATCCATGCGTGAAATATGGCTGTCTCATGTTACTGATTTATAAAGCAAGGACAAAACATATTTACATTATACTGCCCCGTAAAATATGTTCATATGCCACACTGCAGGTCAAGCATTTTAATATGCGGTTACGGTCGATTTCACAGACCCAAACTACAATAAAAACAAGATCTCCGTCGAGAGTATTGGTTTATATCAAGGACTAAGCTTAATCTGTCTGATGAACTGTTCTCAAATGAATTGATATAAACAGCAAAAACGTCTTTAATTTGTTCTCGTCTCCCTCTGCATCTCTTCATGCTTTTAGACCATGACAATCAATCCTCTGCTTCTGTTTACCCTGATACTTTGAGGCTCGCTACAATACTTCTAGCATTACCTTGGATGATTATTGACCTTTGGCGGTTTTCCGCCTATGCGCAGGCGCGTGTGTGTGTGTGTGTGTGTGTGTGTTTGTGTCTGTGTCTGTGTATTTGTGTGTGTGTGTGTGTGTGTGTGTGTGTGTGTGTGTGTGTGCATGCATTTGTGTGTCTGTTTATGTACGTGTGTGCGTGTGACGTGTGTGTGTGTGTGTGTGTGCGTGTGTGTGTGTGTGTGTGTGTTAGTGCATGTGTGTGTTTGGCTTTGTGAGGCCTGGGGATGCCTCTCCACTACTTCCACTGTATTTCCTTACAGGCCGTGGCGGGTTGTGACCCTGCTCTCATATGCTGCTGGTGTGCAGTCATGTCCCAGCTCTTAGGTGAACACTATATGATTAAGATCTGTCTGCGTTTTAGATGTTTGGAGTGCAGAGATCTCAGCTGACCCTGTGTAAATGCAGTTGTTGCAGAGGTGACCTGCTTGTAAATGAGGGTCATGGTTCAGGTGCCAGAGGTCACAGGGGTCGGCCCTTTTTGTGCACGAGGGCACCTCGGTGGCCGCCACCGCTTCAACCCCCCCAAATGCTGAACGTGCATTCGATTGTGTTAGGGGCCAATAACGTATGGAGCTCCAAGGCAACAGAGAGGTCACCTCTGGGCCCATTGAGATGTGAAAGGTGACAGGCAGCAGGATCTGAGCCAACAGCTCTCAAAGAGCATCTGTCAGATGTCTTCCACAGAGTGTTTGCTCAGCAATCCAAAGGCACTCCTTTAAAGAGACATGAGGACTTTATGGATGGACAGGTACGTTTCAGTGCCACTTTGAAATTGAATAACAACTTTATTCTAAAGCAAATATTGCAATTCAAATAATAAACGTATAAAAGCTCTCAATAGTTGCTGAAAATAATCTATCCTCTGATCAATCTTTTGTCCCCTTAAACCAGGGGGCTATCAAAGTGCGGCCCGCCGGTCAGTTGTGGCCCTCGGGAACGTTTCTGGTGGCCCGTTATTCTTGATAGGTTTATTGTCTTTCAGAGGCTGTAGCGGGCTCAGTTTGTCTTTCAGAGGCTGTAGCGGGCTCAGAGGCTGTAGCGGGCTCAGAGGCTGTAGCGGGCTCAGTTTTGAAGCTTTTCTGGTATCGTATGAAACTAGATGACCCAAGGCATCCATTGGCACCAACCATGTCAGGCTAGCTTGTCAGGAAGGGGGCTAAAAAACGCTGCCAATTTAGGCACAATTTTGGTGAGGAGAAAAAACATTTTCAAAGGGGTCCTTTTTTTCACAGTCTAATGTTTGCAGATAGTGTGTGTGTGTGTGCGTGCGTGCGTGTGTCTGTGTCATGAAAATATGGGATTTTTTTCTCCACAAAACACAACATACATTTCTCACATCATTCACAATCGGCATGACTTTCAGTCTTGAATAGGCTATTAAAGAACAGATTTTGCTTTGGAATTCTTTTGCGTTCCGTTTTGTCTTGGGGCGGCGCCCTCAATCAATCCACTGTTGTTGAGAGGCCCTAAAATTGTCCCTCAGTCATCAATAGTTTGAGAAGACCCGCCTCGCCCCGCTTTCACTCGCCCAGACATTTGCCACCAGCTTCGAAGGAATTGGTGAAGATTGTGTCAAAGACCTGCACTTCTGCCTGTGTGCTCGAGAATTTCAGAGCAAAGCATCCGAACGCACAGCAGCACTTAGGCCAAATCCCATAGGGCGTGACTGGCGCAGCGTGTCCCACATTAGCTCAACCACAGCTCAGTGAAATGGACTCGCCTGAGTGGAATGAAAGCCAGAAGGCACCAGGCACACCATGCCAGAGGCTTTATCAGACAGAGATCAATGGAGAGCCCCATTCACTCTGCGCACCCAAGCTGCAAGGGCAAATACAGTATCTTGGGGGGGGGGGGGGGGGTTGTGAGAGTCATTGATAGGCTTAGAGGCTGTGTATGTGTAGCCTATGTCTCGCCTGCTTTAATAGGCTTAGAGGCTGTGTATGTGTAGCCTATGTCTCGCCTGCTTTAATAGGCTTAGAGGCTGTGTATGTGTAGCCTATGTCTCGCCTGCTTTAATAGGCTTAGAGGCTGTGTATGTGTAGCCTATGTCTCGCCTGCTTTAATAGGCTTAGAGGCTGTGTATGTGTAGCCTATGTCTCGCCTGCTTTAATAGGCTTAGAGGCTGTGTATGTGTAGCCTATGTCTCGCCTGCTTTAATAGGCTTAGAGGCTGTGTATGTGTAGCCTATGTCTCGCCTGCTTTAATAGGCTTAGAGGCTGTGTATGTGTAGCCTATGTCTCGCCTGCTTTAATCAGCTTTTCCCAACAGCAAACACTGGGCGTCAAGTGATGCGTTTCAGCCAGCGAGGCCTTTCAGGGGGGGGACAAAAGGTGTTGCGAAGCTGTGGAGACTCGGGGCGCAGCCCTCTCATTCGCTCAGCAATGTCTCTCAGGTGGGCGGAGCTGTGGGACCCCCGGGGGCCCCAGCCCTCTCATTCGCTCAGCAATGTCTCTCAGGTGGGCGGAGCTGTGGGACCCCCGGGGGGCCCAGCCCTCTCATTCGCTCAGCAATGTCTCTCAGGTGGGCGGAGCTGTGGGACCCGGGGGGCCCAGCCCTCTCTCATTCGCTCAATGTCTCTCAGGTGGGCGGAGCTGTGGGACCCGGGCAGACATGCTTTATAAGGCTTAGCCTACTCTGATGGAGGCAGACATGTTTTATAAGACTTAGCCTACTCTGATGGAGGCAGACATGCTTTATGAGACTTAGCCTACTCTGATGGAGGCAGACATGCTTTATGAGACTTAGCCTACTCTGATGGAGGCAGACATGCTTTATGAGACTTAGCCTACTCTGATGGAGGCAGACATGCTTTATAAGACTTAGCCTACTCTGATGGAGGCAGACATGCTTTATAAGGCTTAGTCTACTCTGATGGAGGCAGACATGCTTTATGAGACTTAGCCTACTCTGATGGAGGCAGACATGCTTTATGAGACTTAGCCTACTCTGATGGAGGCAGACATGCTTTATAAGACTTAGCCTACTCTGATGGAGGCAGACATGCTTTATAAGACTTAGCCTACTCTGATGGAGGCAGACATGCTTTATGAGACTTAGCCTACTCTGATGGAGGCAGACATGCTTTATAAGACTTAGCCTACTCTGATGGAGGCAGACATGCTTTATAAGACTTAGCCTACTCTGATGGAGGCAGACATGCTTTATAAGACTTAGCCTACTCTGATGGAGGCAGACATGCTTTATAAGACTTAGCCTACTCTGATGGAGGCAGACATGCTTTATAAGACTTAGCCTACTCTGATGGAGTAGACATGCTTTATAAGACTTAGCCTACTCTGATGGAGGCAGACATGCTTTATAAGACTTAGCCTAATCTGATGGAGGCAGACATGTTTTATAAGACTTAGTCTACTCTGATGGAGGCAGACATGCTTTATGAGACTTAGCCTACTCTGATGGAGGCAGACATGCTTTATAAGGCTTAGCCTACTCTGATGGAGGCAGACATGCTTTATAAGGCTTAGCCTACTCTGATGGAGGCAGACATGCTTTATAAGACTTAGCCTACTCTGATGGAGGCAGACATGCTTTATAAGACTTAGCCTACTCTGATGGAGGCAGACATGCTTTATAAGACTTAGCCTACTCTGATGGAGGCAGACATGCTTTATAAGACTTAGCCTACTCTGATGGAGGCAGACATGCTTTATAAGGCTTAGCCTACTCTGATGGAGGCATACATGCTTTATAAGGCTTAGCCTAAGCCTACTCTGATGGAGGCAGACATGCTTTATAAGACTTAGCCTACTCTGATGGAGGCAGACATGCTTTATAAGACTTAGCCTACTCTGATGGAGGCAGACATGCTTTATAAGACTTAGCCTACTCTGATGGAGGCAGACATGCTTTATAAGGCTTAGCCTACTCTGATGGAGGCAGGCATGCTTTATAAGGCTTAGCCTACTCTGATGGAGGCAGACATGCTTTATAAGACTTAGCCTACTCTGATGGAGGCAGACATGCTTTATAAGACTTAGCCTACTCTGATGGAGGCAGGCATGCTTTATAAGACTTAGCCTACTCTGATGGAGGCAGACATGCTTTATAAGACTTAGCCTACTCTGATGGAGGCAGACATGCTTTATGAGACTTAGCCTACTCTGATGGAGTCCGATAGATGTCCGTTGCATGTACAAGTAACCTACTTGTACAGCAGGTGGCGGTAAGCACCTTGAATGTGTCAGCGACCCAACTATAAACCGAGAGAAGAAGAAAGCTGGCGTTAGCTAGCTGTTAGCTCTGTGCGCTGCGTTACTTATGTGGCAATAAAATGCCACTGAATGACCAGAAGGATGTAATAGTCGGCCAGTTTGAGTCATGCTGTTTCCATGAAGCCCAGCAGCTTTGATATCTGTTGGCTAGTTGTTGATATTTATAAAAAAACTATTACGTTATTATATCGATGCGGACAACCCGCTCAGCCATTTCTGCTCTGAGAACGCCTTCTCGACTCTGATTGGCTAAACGGACGGTGACTATCCGACCACCCGATACATCCATCCAGAAAAAGTTCATCAAAACTTATGCAAATTTGCTGGATACGTACGCTTCATCAGTGCTGGACAGACAGACAGCTGTCTTTAAAATGAATGGAAGTGAACAGAGAAATGAACGCAGACGGACAGACACCACGGATCAGTGTGATCACCCCCTTAGACTACTCTGACTGTATAGTTCAGTCCAGTGACTGAGGAAAAGACTGAGAGTGCTTCTTGTGTGACTGGTTTAGCATGAACTCAGCTTCAGCGTGGCTTTAGCTTCAGCTCTGCTTCTGTTAAGTGCCTGGTGTGAACAAACGCTAAGATACTGCAAGTGCACGTATCTTAATGTGTACATGTATGGTATATGGATGGATGGATGGATGAAGATGGGAACACAAATAACACCATGGTTTGAAGGAGTAGTCAAGCATTTTAGAGGAGGAGGAGATTACCTACATGGAAAATATTGACTTTTTGATAGAATTACCATCACTGAAAACGTTTTCCCTTATAATGAATTAGATTAGTTATTTTCTTTACGCAGATGATATAATTATGAGTCATAACATCCCACAGGATTTAATTTAGAATTCAATTATATCACTTTGCATTTTGATATATTTTTGATCCATTACAACTATTGTTTGTGTACGATGGCTGGGCATACTGTTAGGGTTGATACACACAGCAATAGTTTGCATTTGGGAAGGACTACAACGCATGACTTTTTCATATTTCAATACTGAGATAAAGAAACTACGGTAACTTCACTAGCTATCAACTTGTTTGTCTTGTTTTGTCTTTCAGAAATGCTTTATAAACCCATATACAGACTTTGAAAATTCACTGACATTCCAAGTACTTCAATATCAATTCGATTTTTTTTCCCAACAGAAGCTGCTGTGGCCAGGCATCCGGGTAGTCTAGCGGTAGATTCCCTACCAACCAGCACGAGGGTCGCAGGTTCGCACCCCCGGGTTACCTCCGGCTTGGTCGGGCGTCCATACAGGCACGATTGGCTGGTGTCTGTGGGTGGGAAGCCGGATTGGGGGTACGTGTCCTGGTCGCTGCACTAGCTGGTCGATCGGGGCGCCTGGTCGGGGTGGAAGGGAACTGATGGGAATAGCGTGATCCTCCCACATGCTACCTCCTGCCGGTGAAGCTCCCCGCTGTCGGGTGAAAAGAAGCGGCTGGCAACTGCGCATGTCTCAGAGGAAGCATGGTGCTCATGAATGAATGAATGCTTGCTCTCTCCTAGCCTCCCGGTCTGTTTTGAAAGTCATTTGATTAAAAGGGGGGGGGGGAGACATGTTTGTTATTGTTAGTGATTCTGTCTGCAGCATTTGAATATTTCTTCAACATAGCAAGCCTTTAAAAATTAAACTGTATACGGGTGATCTGCAATGCATCATTACGTCACAGGCCGAATCAAAGTAGAGTCACAAGCTGCTGCTGCTGCTGCTGCTGCTCCTCCTGGTTGGACTCAAAATAATTTATTTATGAAGTGGCCCATGACTTAATAGGATCATGCATCTGATGGGGGGGGATTTAGAAAACATAACAACTGATGTACGTGTAAATAGAGTAAGGGGTCATCATGACAGAGCTGTATATGTATAGCAGCTTCAGAAGGAATGTAAACAGTGCTGCTATCGCATCATCCGGGGACACCTCGCCATTCCGAAGTGTCGGCATTCCGATCATTGACTTCTATGCTTTCGGAGAGGCGGCCCTTTTTTATCTCCAAAAAATGTTTCGCCGAGAGGTTAGGTTAGGCTTAGGCGTGGGGGGTGGGAGAGGTTAGGTTTAGGGTTAGGGTCTGGGGGAGGGTTCTTTCGCAATGGCGAGGTTAGGGTTAGAATTTTGTCGGAATGCCGGTATTTCGGAGTGCCGACATTTCGGAATGCCGAGGTGTCCCCGCATCATCCGCATCACACCAGATGACAGAAACTGACACTAAATCTATCGCTGCCACTTTGACACTTTTAGTCATTAGCTTCAGATGGCACTGTACTGTACTGGCACTTGTTGCGGTGCACAGCACTATAGGATGTTTGTCTATATGCCCTAGTAAACACAGCATCTAAAGTTATCCCACGCAAGAATGCTAATGCTATGCTAACGCAAAGCTACTTTGTTTCAGCCAGAGCGGCGGTACAGAATTGCTGCTGCATGTGCTAAAACCGAGTATTCAATATACAGTATGTATGTACGGTATAGCAAGGTCAGTTGACAATCTCAGACCACCATATTGTGGTTATGAATATTCGTCCTCATCTCTTGTGGCTGCCATAGCCAAAGTGAGAAAACACACCACAGCACAGACATTAAAATTGACACTATGTAGAAGAAGAAGAAGAAGGGGGGGGGAGGGACACAATAAATAGACTACTGATTAGAATAGGAGGTTGTCTTTTCTAACTATCTGCAAATGTATGAAATTGGCTAACGTCTGGGTCGTGGCATAGGCACCGCGGACACTTAGAGGAGGACTGAAGGGGAGGTTTGCGGTTGACACAGAGCACAGCAGTCAGGGCCCGGCCATGTTGTTTACATGATTCATAGGACTCGCCTTTCATCACGGCCCCTGGCACTCTGTCAGGAAGAGAGAGAAAGGCTTGTAACTTTGGCCCTATTGTTTAACAGCTCCCAAAGACGGAGGACACAGAAAATTATTCTGAAGAGCACGAGGCACACGGTGGAAAATGACCTTTAACTGCACTTCCTTAGCTGAATCTCATCCAATTAGAGCACTGTATATTTTCCCTAATAGCGGCTGATGAGGCAGGGCGTATGGGCGAGCACGCCCGGCCGGCGTTGCTATGCAGCGAGATGGCTGCTTAGCACCAGAGGAGCGCTGGGGAATAAGTGAGCAGAGAGCTTTAATTTGATAGGGTTAGAATCCTGCAGGCTCCGGGGTCGTGGGTCACCAGGAGCTCGTCTCACACTGAATATGAAGAAATCACAAGTAAATTGCTTACATCTGCTGCCAGTGGCTGCGAAGTCTGTGATTGGCTCCCGGAGGTGTGCACTATCTCAAGCAGGCAGCGGAAAGGGGCCTTGGCGCAAAGAAGGCTTGTAATTGGAGTAATTCTGCATTAATAGATGCAAAAAAATAAAAAAAATTCTCCCAAGCAGCTGGTTTGAAAAGCACTGTCTTTATGAAATGCTTTAAGATCACGGAGGCGTGCTTTCTCCCCAGCTTCTTTAAATGTCTGTGCTCAAGTGTTTTCACAGCAGCCTCCTGCAAACGCTCTGTCTCACTGATGAAGGCAATGATGGTTAGGTCAGACAGGAGAGCAGATATATAAGGCAAACAAAACTGCCATGTGAAAATTACTATCCATCAACATTGTCCACAGCCTGGAATGAGAGGAAATAGCTTGTGATATTACTCCCCATGAATAATGTTACATCAGGTCAAAGTTGAGATGCACCATATTGCACTCTCTGTTTCCATCTGTAGAATCCATACCATCTAGGGCCCTGTTCACACCTGCTACTAACATGGGCCAGATCGGATCTTGCATGTTGGGTCAAGAACATGCTACATGAAATAATCTCTCTTTAAAAAAATGCAAGAAGGTACACACTTCGCACAGCCCATGCCACAGAGGCGTTTCTGTGATCATTCAATCATTCCTATAGTAACCACACCATAACGTTTTAACAAGACACACTGAATGGAAAAGTGTTTATTTAGAGTGGGGAAGTGAGATCCAATATTGGAGACCCATGTGGAGACGCATTTAACGTCCGGTGTGAACAGACGTACTTGAGATCGGATCGCCCAACATCCGACCTCGCCCATGATAACACCAGGTGTGAACAGGACTTAGTTTGTTTGACTTGCGATTAGCTGTGGAGCTATTTTGCCAAAGCTACAAACACTGTACATGTTCTCTTGTCAAAGTGACACTGTGTAGTGCTTCATGTTTCTCATCACAGCCCCTACTTTGGGATTGTGTCCAACAGAAAACGAGACAGGCTGTGAATTATCACAAATGCTCTGGCAAATGACACTTCATTGGAAGGTCTTTGTCACCAATTATGTGTCTATTAAGAAACAGTCAATCAGTCAATGTGCAAATAGCCGACCCTCCAAGGGCCCGGGCTATTGACAGGATGTTGTCAATAGTCCATCTGATATGATTTAGCTGCGGAAGAACTATGTGCTCGCCGCAGAAGCGTGACAATCCCAGTGAGCGTTTGGGAGGCTAACTTCTACTCTCGCTTAGTTTATTGACCAACAATTATTTTAATGAGGCTTTTAAATGGATATGTATTATTCAAAGCAGATTTGCCGAGCAGCTTGCTGTGACTGAACCTTTTGGATGCTCTTCAGTAGGCCTCCGAGCTCCGGTCATTTTCTTTGCTTAGCAAAACACAAGTTTCCATATCGGATCAAGAGCAGCACATCTTCATGTTGTGTAACACAAATGAACCACTTTGGTCTTTCCTGGTTCTGTGTGCCCCGCAGCACTTCATGCGGCGGCGGCTACATTTGACTAAACCAAAACGCAAATTGGATGTCTGGCAGACTAATTGGATTTCCAAAAAAAGCTGAAACTGAGACCGTGCTAGTTGCCTCAAATGATGGACACTAATGTAGTGTTTTCACCGTGTAACTGCAGTACCACTGACTATCACACCCCAATCAAAACAATTGCTTCCCAACCGTTATTACGTTACGTTTGCCATTTCCAGACAAATGACTATAAAACGACTCTGCCACCTCACCAAACACATTTGCTGGCTTACTCTGGTTTCATTGAGTCCTACTGTCTGTCTGAGCCATGTAACTTACACACTCGAGATAGGCCTAATGGGTAGTGTTACAATACCATCTCCTCGGATAACAATTCCTTAACTAAATCCCACAATGGTCTGGAAGTACTTTTTTCTGCCATTAAAAATCAGAATGCAAATTATTTCAACAAGGCATCTACCACGGCCAAAAGTAAGAGAGTCAATATAATATGTTTTTATTTTTATTTTTAGAACTCATTTGCATCTGTCAACACAGACATGCAGAAATGAAGAAGAAGAAAAAAGGCATACCTGCTTCATATGGGTGGTGGTGCATATTGGCTGCTGCGTTTACACACTCTCCCTGTCAGGGACTGACAGGATTGTCAGTGTGCAAATTATAAAATGAATGACAATTCTGTGACATTACGTTTGCCTTAACCAGTCAGATACAGTAGCATTCACTCACTATTCTGACATAGCCTGATGGATTATCAAACATAGCTCCTGAATGTGGCCACAGGGCACACAGTGATCATATGTCTCAAATACAGTTATTCCTTGCCATGAAATGCATGTGATTTGCCTCAGCTATTGCCATTAGGTAGATAAGTGCATCTTTTCAATTTCCCCCAGCTCACAGGAGACTCTTTATGTTCAGGATAGATCAGACTAGCAGTGGGCGAGTTGAGGACCTGATAGTCCTCAACTATGCAGCATAATTACCATGACAGACTCACTTAAGCTTCTACTCCATCCAGCTGCATTACTGACATGGATAGATCTGGCCATTCTTGTTGTGCATAATGGTTGTACACCACCAGAAAAGGTAGAAAGGCTACAGTGTAGATACAGTATAGCTACAGTATAGCTACAGTGTAGCTACAGTGTAGCTACAGTGTATACTGTACGGCTTGGACCAGTCTCTTGTAATGAAGGGTGTGAGAAATGTAGTGTGGATTGAACGAATTCCACTGGGATGTTGTTTCAACAGAGAAAGCGATTAGATGAATTAGTCTTATACACTAAAGAGAGGTAAACATTTTGACATCCCCTTTTTTTATGGACACCTTGCACATAAACAGGTTTTATAGATACAAACGTATAATAAAAATCATCAAATGAAATGCTGACTTGAAAATAAACTTTTTCAATGACCCCCCTCGAGGGATTTTCAAAATCTTATTTTCTCCCATTTTAAAGTTTTTTTTTCTCTCTCTCACCAAGCAGAAGGCTCCTCTACTATATATTTTTTTGCACATTTGCAAAAAAAAATACTTCCTATAATATCATTGCTTCTTGTGTGATTTGTGAGGGGGGAAAATAAATAGATAATAATTAAAAGCAGAGTACTCTCTCCAGCTCATAAATCAGTGGTGGGTGTTCCAGCTGAGGTAGCTCAATAAACCTTCCCTTAAACATTGGCCCATGGTAATGGGAATATCTGAGGGTCAAGCGGGGTTAGGCAGTCTTCCTCAACAGGAAATGAGCTTTTGGTGGGCTGTGTTCCCAAGGTAATGAGCAATGTGTGTGTGTTTAATCTCAGCTAATATTGTTATAATAACGGGATAAATTATTAAAAACAAGCAAATGGTAACATTCTAAAGACCACCGGTGCGACTTGACTTTGTTGCATTACCTTACAACTTCTAACAGTACAGTGGCGCTTCACGGTGAAACATTAGTAATTGTGTTGATTTAGAAGAAGGCATTCGGCACCTTGGCTGAGCACTGAGACGCGCGGCTACCTCCAGGAGGGGGGGGGGGGGCCTGGGGGCTGGGAGGGGGGGGGGGAGAGGAGGCCTGGGGGCTGGGATGGGCAAGGTCTCTAAAGACGTAACCTCTGTTTTCTTGGGTTCAAAGGTCATCGCTACATTTGCAAACTCCTGCTTTTCTAGCGGGCCTCCTCGTCATATTCCTCCATGCCTATTATTCCCCCCGATTTCATTCTTTGCACTTGTTCATTTTTACCCCCACACAGGCGGAGCAGTCAAATTTGTGCTCTCTTCATCCATTGCAAGGTCATTATTGTCGAGAATCCGTTGTAAAGGTAGCGCCGGTGAGGGGTGTGAATTTCATGTTCTAATATGCAAATGAATGCTCCATATTGTATAAGCGTATGCATCTGGCATGATTGGGCAGCGTGGGACAAATTGTCCTCGGCCGAGGCGTTTTGCTACTCAGCAAAAGCTAATGTTGGAGAGAGTGAATCTCTGTTCACAATTACCATGATAAAGGTGAGAAGGGGAAGAATACATTTGTGAAATGAGGAACTTCTGTTTGCATGGCGTAACATTTCCCCCCTTGCTTGCTGTATGCAGAAGAGACTTCCACCACAAATCACAGAACGAATCCCACTGTTTTGTAACGACATTGTAAATAGTTTATTCATAGGAAACTAATTTCACCCCCCGCCATTTTGATCACGTCATTCTCTCTGGAAAATTGCAATTAAGTTTGGAGAGATAAAACATGCCAACTACTCTGCATTTCAGGGCTTGATTGGCCTATCAGCTAGTCAGTATGCCGGCATGGTTTTCATCACTGTTAATTGATCCTTTCTTTAATTAATCTGGAAAGGAAAGCCCATATCTCTATCCTGTCTGATCGTCCCCTCTGTCTGTCATAACACAATAAAGGGCCTATCCCACTGCTAGTAACTCTGCCGTAGCCCCTCGCTCTGGCTCCGTGCCAAATGGACTATTTATGGCGCACCTATCTAAAGGCGAGCTCGCTGTGTGGAGTTCAATGGCTGGGTTCATTAACAGTGCTTTAGCCGGCTACTTTTAATTAGCATGCAGTCACACCTTCCTTTGAATATGAATGTGAAGGTTAGCGGTGGGCCAGGCCACTCTCTCCACTGCCCGCTGGTCTAAATACTCGAGTCTCTCCACTGCCGCTGGTCTACTCTCTCCACTGCCCGCTGGTCTAAATACTCTCTCCACTGCCCGCTTGTCTAAATACTCTCTCCACTGCCGCTGGTCTAAATACTCTCTCCACTGCCCGCTGGTCTAAATACTCTCTCCACTGCTGCTGGTCTAAATACTCTCTCCACTGCTGCTGGTCTAAATACTCTCTCCACTGCCCGCTGGTCTAAATACTCTCTCCACTGCTGCTGGTCTAAATACTCTCTCCACTGCTGCTGGTCTAAATACTCTCTCCACTGCTGCTTGTCTAAATACTCTCTCCACTGCCGCTGGTCTAAATACTCTCTCCACTGCCCGCTGGTCTAAATATTCTCTCCACTGCTGCTGGTCTCAATACTCTCTCCACTGCCGCTGGTCTAAATACTCTCTCCACTGCCGCTGGTCTAAATACTCTCTCCACTGCTGCTGGTCTAAATACTCTCTCCACTGCCCGCTGGTCTAAATACTCTCTCCACTGCCGCTGGTCTAAATACTCTCTCCACTGCCCGCTGGTCTAAATACTCTCTCCACTGCCCGCTGGTCTAAATACTCTCTCCACTGCCCGCTGGTCTCAATACTCTCTCCACTGCCGCTGGTCTAAATACTCTCTCCACTGCCGCTGGTCTAAATACTCTCTCCACTGCCCGCTGGTCTAAATACTCTCTCCACTGCCCGCTGGTCTAAATACTCTCTCCACTGCCCGCTGGTCTCAATACTCTCTCCACTGCCCGCTGGTCTCAATACTCTCTCCACTGCCGCTGGTCTAAATACTCTCTCCACTGCCCGCTGGTCTAAATATTCTCTCCACTGCCGCTGGTCTCAATACTCTCTCCACTGCCGCTGGTCTAAATACTCTCTCCACTGCCGCTGGTCTAAATACTCTCTCCACTGCCGCTGGTCTAAATACTCTCTCCACTGCCCGCTGGTCTAAATACTCTCTCCACTGCCCGCTGGTCTAAATACTCTCTCCACTGCCCGCTGGTCTAAATACTCTCTCCACTGCCCGCTGGTCTCAATACTCTCTCCACTGCCGCTGGTCTAAATACTCTCTCCACTGCCCGCTGGTCTAAATACTCTCTCCACTGCCGCTGGTCTAAATACTCTCTCCACTGCCCGCTGGTCTAAATACTCTCTCCACTGCCGCTGGTCTAAATACTCTCTCCACTGCCCGCTGGTCTCAATACTCTCTCCACTGCCCGCTGGTCTAAATATTCTCTCCACTGCCTGCTGGTCTAAATACTCTCTCCACTGCCGCTGGTCTAAATACTCTCTCCACTGCCGCTGGTCTAAATACTCTCTCCACTGCCGCTGGTCTAAATACTCTCTCCACTGCTGCTGGTCTAAATACTCTCTCCACTGCCCGCTGGTCTAAATACTCTCTCCACTGCCGCTTGTCTAAATACTCTCTCCACTGCTGCTGGTCTAAATACTCTCTCCAATGCCGCTGGTCTAAATACTCTCTCCACTGCCCGCTGGTATAAATATTCTCTCCACTGCCCGCTGGTCTAAATACTCTCTCCACTGCCCGCTGGTCTAAATACTCTCTCCACTGCCGCTGGTCTAAATACTCTCTCCACTGCCCGCTGGTCTCAATACTCTCTCCACTGCCGCTGGTCTCAATACTCTCTCCACTGCCCGCTGGTCTCAATACTCTCTCCACTGCCGCTGGTCTCAATACTCTCTCCACTGCCCGCTGGTCTAAATACTCTCTCCACTGCCCGCTGGTCTCAATACTCTCTCCACTGCCCGCTGGTCTAAATACTCTCTCCACTGCCGCTGGTCTCAATACTCTCTCCACTGCCCGCTGGTCTCAATACTCTCTCCACTGCCGCTGGTCTAAATACTCTCTCCACTGCCGCTGGTCTAAATACTCTCTCCACTGCCCGCTGGTCTAAATACTCTCTCCACTGCCCGCTGGTCTAAATACTCTCTCCACTGCCGCTGGTCTAAATACTCTCTCCACTGCCCGCTGGTCTCAATACTCTCTCCACTGCCCGCTGGTCTAAATATTCTCTCCACTGCCTGCTGGTCTAAATACTCTCTCCACTGCCGCTGGTCTAAATACTCTCTCCACTGCCGCTGGTCTAAATACTCTCTCCACTGCCGCTGGTCTAAATACTCTCTCCACTGCTGCTGGTCTAAATACTCTCTCCACTGCCCGCTGGTCTAAATACTCTCTCCACTGCCGCTTGTCTAAATACTCTCTCCACTGCTGCTGGTCTAAATACTCTCTCCAATGCCGCTGGTCTAAATACTCTCTCCACTGCCCGCTGGTATAAATATTCTCTCCACTGCCCGCTGGTCTAAATACTCTCTCCACTGCCCGCTGGTCTAAATACTCTCTCCACTGCCGCTGGTCTAAATACTCTCTCCACTGCCCGCTGGTCTCAATACTCTCTCCACTGCCGCTGGTCTCAATACTCTCTCCACTGCCCGCTGGTCTCAATACTCTCTCCACTGCCGCTGGTCTCAATACTCTCTCCACTGCCCGCTGGTCTAAATACTCTCTCCACTGCCCGCTGGTCTCAATACTCTCTCCACTGCCGCTGGTCTAAATACTCTCTCCACTGCCCGCTGGTCTAAATATTCTCTCCACTGCCCGCTGGTCTAAATACTCTCTCCACTGCCGCTGGTCTAAATACTCTCTCCACTGCCGCTGGTCTAAATACTCTCTCCACTGCCCGCTGGTCTAAATACTCTCTCCACTGCCCGCTGGTCTAAATACTCTCTCCACTGCCCGCTGGTCTAAATACTCTCTCCACTGCCCGCTGGTCTAAATACTCTCTCCACTGCCCGCTGGTCTAAATACTCTCTCCACTGCCCGCTGGTCTAAATACTCTCTCCACTGCCGCTGGTCTAAATACTCTCTCCACTGCCGCTGGTCTAAATACTCTCTCCACTGCCGCTGGTCTAAATACTCTCTCCACTGCCGCTGGTCTAAATACTCTCTCCACTGCCGCTGGTCTAAATACTCTCTCCACTGCCGCTGGTCTAAATACTCTCTCCACTGCCGCTGGTCTAAATACTCTCTCCAATGCCGCTGGTCTAAATACTCTCTCCACTGCCCGCTGGTCTAAATACTCTCTCCACTGCCCGCTGGTCTAAATACTCTCTCCACTGCCGCTTGTCTAAATACTCTCTCCACTGCCGCTGGTCTAAATACTCTCTCCACTGCCGCTGGTCTAAATATTCTCTCCACTGCCCGCTGGTCTAAATACTCTCTCCACTGCCCGCTGGTCTAAATACTCTCTCCACTGCCCGCTGGTCTCAATACTCTCTCCACTGCCGCTGGTCTAAATACTCTCTCCACTGCCCGCTGGTCTAAATACTCTCTCCACTGCCGCTGGTCTAAATACTCTCTCCACTGCCGCTGGTCTAAATACTCTCTCCACTGCCCGCTGGTCTAAATACTCTCTCCACTGCCCGCTGGTCTAAATACTCTCTCCACTGCCCGCTGGTCTAAATACTCTCTCCACTGCCCGCTGGTCTAAATACTCTCTCCACTGCCCGCTGGTCTAAATACTCTCTCCACTGCCCGCTGGTCTAAATACTCTCTCCACTGCCGCTGGTCTAAATACTCTCTCCACTGCCGCTGGTCTAAATACTCTCTCCACTGCCGCTGGTCTAAATACTCTCTCCACTGCCGCTGGTCTAAATACTCTCTCCACTGCCGCTGGTCTAAATACTCTCTCCACTGCCGCTGGTCTAAATACTCTCTCCAATGCCGCTGGTCTAAATACTCTCTCCACTGCCCGCTGGTCTAAATACTCTCTCCACTGCCCGCTGGTCTAAATACTCTCTCCACTGCCGCTTGTCTAAATACTCTCTCCACTGCCGCTGGTCTAAATACTCTCTCCACTGCCGCTGGTCTAAATACTCTCTCCACTGCCCGCTGGTCTAAATACTCTCTCCACTGCTGCTGGTCTAAATACTCTCTCCACTGCCCGCTGGTCTAAATATTCTCTCCAATGCCGCTGGTCTAAATACTCTCTCCACTGCCGCTGGTCTAAATACTCTCTCCACTGCCGCTGGTCTAAATACTCTCTCCACTGCCGCTGGTCTAAATACTCTCTCCACTGCCGCTGGTCTAAATATTCTCTCCACTGCCGCTGGTCTAAATACTCTCTCCACTGCTGCTGGTCTAAATACTCTCTCCAATGCCGCTGGTCTAAATACTCTCTCCACTGCCGCTGGTCTAAATACTCTCTCCACTGCCCGCTGGTCTAAATACTCTCTCCACTGCCCGCTGGTCTAAATACTCTCTCCACTGCCGCTGGTCTAAATACTTTCTCCACTCCCGCTGGTCTAAATACTCTCTCCACTGCCGCTGGTCTAAATACTCTCTCCACTGCCGCTGGTCTAAATACTCTCTCCACTGCCCGCTGGTCTAAATACTCTCTCCACTGCCGCTGGTCTAAATACTTTCTCCACTCCCGCTGGTCTAAATACTCTCTCCACTGCCCGCTGGTCTAAATACTCTCTCCACTGCCGCTGGTCTAAATACTCTCTCCACTGCCGCTGGTCTAAATACTCGAGTCTCTCCACTGCCGCTGGTCTAAATACTCTCTCCACTGCCGCTGGTCTAAATACTCTCTCCACTGCCGCTGGTCTAAATACTCTCTCCACTGCCGCTTGTCTAAATATTCTCTCCACTGCCGCTGGTCTAAATACTCTCTCCACTGCCGCTGGTCTAAATACTCTCTCCACTGCCGCTGGTCTAAATACTCTCTCCACTGCCGCTGGTCTAAATACTCTCTCCAATGCCGCTGGTCTAAATACTCTCTCCACTGCCGCTGGTCTAAATACTCTCTCCACTGCCCGCTGGTCTAAATACTCTCTCCACTGCCCGCTGGTCTAAATACTCTCTCCACTGCCGCTTGTCTAAATACTCTCTCCACTGCCGCTGGTCTAAATACTCTCTCCACTGCCGCTGGTCTAAATACTCTCTCCACTGCCCGCTGGTCTAAATACTCTCTCCACTGCCCGCTGGTCTAAATACTCTCTCCACTGCCCGCTGGTCTAAATACTCTCTCCACTGCCCGCTGGTCTAAATACTCTCTCCACTGCCCGCTGGTCTAAATACTCTCTCCACTGCCGCTGGTCTAAATACTCTCTCCACTGCCGCTGGTCTAAATACTCTCTCCACTGCCCGCTGGTCTAAATACTCTCTCCACTGCCGCTGGTCTAAATACTCGAGTCTCTCCACTGCCGCTGGTCTAAATACTCTCTCCACTGCCGCTGGTCTAAATACTCTCTCCACTGCCCGCTGGTCTCAATACTCTCTCCACTGCCGCTGGTCTAAATACTCTCTCCACTGCCGCTGGTCTAAATACTCTCTCCACTGCCCGCTGGTCTAAATACTCTCTCCACTGCCCGCTGGTCTAAATACTCTCTCCACTGCCGCTGGTCTAAATACTCTCTCCACTGCTGCTGGTCTAAATACTCTCTCCAATGCCGCTGGTCTAAATACTCTCTCCACTGCCCGCTGGTCTAAATACTCTCTCCACTGCCTGCTGGTCTAAATACTCTCTCCACTGCCCGCTGGTCTAAATACTCTCTCCACTGCCCGCTGGTCTAAATACTCTCTCCACTGCCGCTTGTCTAAATACTCTCTCCACTGCCCGCTGGTCTAAATACTCTCTCCACTGCCGCTTGTCTAAATACTCTCTCCACTGCCCGCTGGTCTAAATATTCTCTCCACTGCCCGCTGGTCTAAATACTCTCTCCACTGCGCGCTGGTCTAAATATTCTCTCCACTGCCTGCTGGTCTAAATACTCTCTCCACTGCCCGCTGGTCTAAATATTCTCTCCACTGCCGCTTGTCTAAATACTCTCTCCACTGCCCGCTGGTCTAAATACTCTCTCCACTGCCCGCTGGTCTAAATATTCTCTCCACTGCCGCTTGTCTAAATACTCTCTCCACTGCCGCTTGTCTAAATACTCTCTCCACTGCCTGCTGGTCTAAATACTCTCTCCACTGCCCGCTGGTCTAAATACTCTCTCCACTGCCCGCTGGTCTAAATACTCTCTCCACTGCCGCTGGTCTAAATACTCTCTCCACTGCCCGCTGGTCTAAATACTCTCTCCACTGCCCGCTGGTCTAAATACTCTCTCCACTGCCCGCTGGTCTAAATACTCTCTCCACTGCCCGCTGGTCTAAATACTCTCTCCACTGCCGCTGGTCTAAATACTCGAGTCTCTCCACTGCCGCTGGTCTACTCTCTCCACTGCCGCTGGTCTAAATACTCTCTCCACTGCTGCTGGTCTAAATACTCTCTCCAATGCCGCTGGTCTAAATACTCTCTCCACTGCCCGCTGGTCTAAATACTCTCTCCACTGCCTGCTGGTCTAAATACTCTCTCCACTGCCCGCTGGTCTAAATACTCTCTCCACTGCCCGCTGGTCTAAATACTCTCTCCACTGCCGCTTGTCTAAATACTCTCTCCACTGCCCGCTGGTCTAAATACTCTCTCCACTGCCGCTTGTCTAAATACTCTCTCCACTGCCCGCTGGTCTAAATATTCTCTCCACTGCCCGCTGGTCTAAATACTCTCTCCACTGCGCGCTGGTCTAAATATTCTCTCCACTGCCTGCTGGTCTAAATACTCTCTCCACTGCCCGCTGGTCTAAATATTCTCTCCACTGCCGCTTGTCTAAATACTCTCTCCACTGCCCGCTGGTCTAAATACTCTCTCCACTGCCCGCTGGTCTAAATATTCTCTCCACTGCCCGCTGGTCTAAATACTCTCTCCACTGCCCGCTGGTCTAAATACTCTCTCCACTGCCCGCTGGTCTAAATACTCTCTCCACTGCCCGCTGGTCTCAATACTCTCTCCACTGCCCGCTGGTCTCAATATTCTCTCCACTGCCGCTGGTCTAAATACTCTCTCCACTGCCCGCTGGTCTAAATACTCTCTCCACTGCCCGCTGGTATAAATACTCTCTCCACTGCCTGCTGGTCTAAATACTCTCTCCACTGCCCGCTGGTCTAAATACTCTCTCCACTGCCCGCTGGTATAAATACTCTCTCCACTGCCCGCTGGTATAAATACTCTCTCCACTGCCGCTGGTCTAAATACTCTCTCCACTGCCCGCTGGTCTAAATACTCTCTCCACTGCCGCTGGTCTAAATACTCTCTCCACTGCCGCTGGTCTAAATACTCTCTCCACTGCCGCTGGTCTAAATACTCTCTCCACTGCCGCTGGTCTAAATACTCTCTCCACTGCCCGCTGGTCTAAATACTCTCTCCACTGCCGCTGGTCTAAATACTCTCTCCACTGCCCGCTGGTCTAAATACTCTCTCCACTGCCGCTGGTCTAAATACTCTCTCCACTGCCCGCTGGTATAAATACTCTCTCCACTGCCGCTGGTCTAAATACTCTCTCCACTGCCCGCTGGTCTAAATACTCTCTCCACTGCCCGCTGGTATAAATACTCTCTCCACTGCCGCTGGTCTAAATACTCTCTCCACTGCCCGCTGGTATAAATACTCTCTCCACTGCCCGCTGGTCTAAATACTCTCTCCACTGCCCGCTGGTCTAAATACTCTCTCCACTGCCCGCTGGTCTAAATACTCTCTCCACTGCCCGCTGGTATAAATACTCTCTCCACTGCCGCTGGTCTAAATACTCTCTCCACTGCCCGCTGGTATAAATACTCTCTCCACTGCCCGCTGGTCTAAATACTCTCTCCACTGCCCGCTGGTCTAAATACTCTCTCCACTGCCCGCTGGTCTAAATACTCTCTCCACTGCCCGCTGGTCTAAATACTCTCTCCACTGCCGCTGGTCTAAATACTCTCTCCACTGCCCGCTGGTCTAAATACTCTCTCCACTGCCCGCTGGTCTAAATATTCTCTCCACTGCCCGCTGGTCTAAATACTCTCTCCACCGCCCGCTGGTCTAAATACTCTCTCCACTGCCCGCTGGTCTAAATACTCTCTCCACTGCCGCTGGTCTAAATACTCTCTCCACTGCCCGCTGGTCTAAATACTCTCTCCACTGCCCGCTGGTCTAAATACTCTCTCCACTGCCCGCTGGTCTAAATACTCTCTCCACTGCCCGCTGGTCTAAATACTCTCTCCACTGCCGCTGGTCTAAATACTCTCTCCACTGCCCGCTGGTCTAAATACTCTCTCCACTGCCCGCTGGTCTAAATATTCTCTCCACTGCCCGCTGGTCTAAATACTCTCTCCACTGCCCGCTGGTCTAAATACTCTCTCCACTGCCCGCTGGTCTAAATATTCTCTCCACTGCCCGCTGGTCTAAATACTCTCTCCACTGCCGCTGGTCTAAAGTAAATACGCTCTCCACTGCCGCTGGTCTCAATACTCTCTCCACTGCCCGCTGGTCTAAATACTCTCTCCACTGCCCGCTGGTCTAAATACTCTCTCCACTGCCGCTTGTCTAAATACTCTCTCCACTGCCTGCTGGTCTAAATACTCTCTCCACTGCCCGCTGGTCTAAATATTCTCTCCACCGCCCGCTGGTCTAAATACTCTCTCCACTGCCCGCTGGTCTAAATACTCTCTCCACTGCCCGCTGGTCTAAATACTCTCTCCACTGCCGCTTGTCTAAATACTCTCTCCACTGCTGCTGGTCTAAATACTCTCTCCACTGCCGCTGGTCTAAATACTCTCTCCACTGCTGCTGGTCTAAATACTCTCTCCACTGCCCGCTGGTCTAAATACTCTCTCCACTGCCCGCTGGTCTAAATACTCTCTCCACTGCCGCTTGTCTAAATACTCTCTCCACTGCTGCTGGTCTCAATACTCTCTCCACTGCCCGCTGGTCTAAATACTCTCTCCACTGCTGCTGGTCTCAATACTCTCTCCACTGCCCACTGATCTCAATACTCTCTCCACTGCCGCTGGTCTAAAGTAAATACGCTCTCCACTGCCGCTGGTCTCAATACTCTCTCCACTGCCCGCTGGTCTAAATACTCTCTCCACTGCCCGCTGGTCTAAATACTCTCTCCACTGCCCGCTGGTCTAAATACTCTCTCCACTGCCGCTGGTCTAAATACTCTCTCCACTGCCCGCTGGTCTAAATACTCTCTCCACTGCCCGCTGGTCTAAATACTCTCTCCACTGCCGCTGGTCTAAATACTCTCTCCACTGCCCGCTGGTCTAAATACTCTCTCCACTGCCGCTGGTCTAAATACTCTCTCCACTGCTGCTGGTCTAAATACTCTCTCCACTGCCCGCTTGTCTAAATACTCTCTCCACTGCTGCTGGTCTAAATACTCTCTCCACTGCCCGCTGGTCTAAATACTCTCTCCACTGCCCGCTGGTCTAAATACTCTCTCCACTGCCGCTGGTCTAAATACTCTCTCCACTGCCGCTGGTCTAAATATTCTCTCCACTGCCCGCTGGTCTAAATACTCTCTCCACTGCCCGCTGGTCTAAATACTCTCTCCACTGCCCGCTGGTCTAAATACTCTCTCCACTGCCGCTGGTCTAAATATTCTCTCCACCGCCCGCTGGTCTAAATACTCTCTCCACTGCCCGCTGGTCTAAATACTCTCTCCACTGCCCGCTGGTCTAAATACTCTCTCCACTGCCCGCTGGTCTCAATACTCTCTCCACTGCCCGCTGGTCTAAATACTCTCTCCACTGCCCGCTGGTCTAAATACTCTCTCCACTTCCCGCTGGTCTAAATACTCTCTCCACTGCCCGCTGGTCTAAATACTGGCCTTCCAGCTCTTCCACCAAAACCACCAGCACATTTTCACTCTCATTCAATTACGCCTCCTTTCTATTTTGTCATACTTTGTTCCTTTGCTCACATTCTCAATCCATATCAGTCTAATAGAAGCATCAAATCCCGGTGACTTCTTTGACACCTCCCCTCACTTCCTAGATTAGAAGTTAGATTCTACAGAATGAAGAATATACAGGTGAATTTGGTTGTGTGTTATGTGATGTTTACTGCTAGAATACTAGAGTGTATCATGTTAGACATATTCATGCAATTTGCAGTAAATAGGTAACTTTCCTGTCACGGGCAAAATCACTGTTCTCATGGATGAAAGAGTAAGGCGGTGTCATGCAGTCATAATGCACAGCAGAAACATCGGTAGTGTCGTTTCTGCCGATACAAAGAAGACATCTAGAGGGCTTTGTTTGGGTAGCGCTTGGGTGTGGTCTTCACAAAGGAGCATACCTCAAGAATTGTCTAAAATCCCGTCTTTGTCCATCTTTACCGCCTCAGTTGAGTATTTGAACAGTTGGCCCGGGATCCTGACAGATCTACCTGCCGTAATGGTCGCCTGTAGGAGGTGTGAACAAGGTCTCAACACTTGGCTTTCCACTATGAACGTGTGCTTCTTTTTGTGCTCACAGTTAAAGTTACAATTGGACCATAAAGCGTTTTTCCCCCCAACAGACTGTAAAGAAATGGATGGGAGGCAGCTGAGAAATGAACATGTGAGTATCTGTTTCTGTCTAATTAAATCCACAGAACAGCCTCAAGCCTCGCTCTGCCAAGACCGGCTGCAGCAGACAAGTTGCCTCGCTGCCTTCTGTGGTAGCACACTGCCACCTATAGGTCAAAGCCTACAGTTCTTCCCCCTGAAACCTTTTGTCTGCCTTCTTCTTTTCTTTCTTGATTATTGAAAAGACAAGTTGGGCTGGTAACAGATAACTGATGATAGTGACATAAAACACCCTTTTAAGATCACACATCTCTTTTTGATGGCTTCTTTTAGGACTATTTGTACAACATGTACGCTACCTCCAGTGGTACAAATCATCTGAGCAGGAGAGTAATCCGAGCCCAGCTCTTATGTGCTATCACTGTGAAATGTGTGTTCTTAGTGTGGGATTCGGCAAAGGCCCCATTTGTTGTTGTTGCTCTTGAGAACAAAGCAAAAAGAAGAAGTGGCAGCCGGAGGAGCAATTTTTGTCCATCAAGGGCTATCGAGAGTTCAATTATTTATCTTGTGAAGTGTCCAAGGATGTGGTCAGCTGGTGAGGGTTATCATGCACGGAGTGAGAGGACATGTGCACACGGGGCAAAGCTAGGGAGGAGGATGTTGTTGTAAAGTCACAGCTAAAGCTTGTTTCCAGATAGCCGTCCTCCCACGGTCTCTGCAGTTGATGAGGAAGTCTTGGAATAGCAGTGGAGTTTGTTCATCTCTCTGCTGCGGAGGATGCACCAAACTTTGATATACTTCATACTCACTTAAACGGAGGATGACAAGCAGATACAGAGAAACAAAAGCTAATTTCTCCTTTACCCCATGTTTATTTATAGGACTGCTCAGGTTGGGTGTTGTCAAATTAAATACGAGGTATAGCTGGGAGGGGTTCATACAGTGTAATATTATGTTAATTCAATTATTTCAGGTACTTTTTTTTTGTCATCTTCAACTTCTTAAATAGTCTTTCATGAAAGTAGGTGAAGTCTCGTGAATCAAGCAAATTCCATGTCAGCTTAACAAACTGAATATTGAAATTGAGACTTATTGGATTTTTGAAGAAAATGTAGGCTGCTTCTTGAATTGACTGAAAGGAATATGAAGCCCAAAAACTTAAAGAAGCAGATTTTTTTTAAAGCGTTTCAATTAATAAAGGTTTAATTCGAGCATAAAATTCCTTTCATTAACTTAGAAGTAATGTATGCAAAACATTGAATCAATAATTGGTACAGTAGTAGAGGAAAGGCTGCGTTGATCATAGAATAATTCATCAGGGCCTTTCTCACCTTAGGCTAGCACTTTTTTGAATAACATTTTCATTTATCTCAAGACATGCAAGCAATATCAAAAGACAATGCACCATGTTCATAAAGGATGTCAGAGTCCTGGATCACATCATTGAGTCTGCTTGGTCCATCTTGCCGTGTAACACACACCACACAACATTCAGAGTTCGGCCATGTTGGATCTTATCTCATATCCGATCGTATCTTTCAAAAATAGCACAGATAATAAATAGTCACACATCCATAGGCTACTCATAAACCCCTTTGGCCATATCATTGTTGAAGTTTTACCACAGCATTGGAGGCAGCTAGCTTGCGTTTCTGGTTAGCTTGTGACTTTAACATGGAAAACACTGGCTCATGTGTTGCATCTACTTCACCAGAGAAAACTCTGAATGCTCCAAAAGTACATAGACATTATGCAAAAGGAAATTCTGTCAATGCTTAGAATGGACAGAAGTTCCAAATCGAAAAATTCTGGAATACTCTGATGCGCATTGGTCAATTCATCAATGCACTGGATATTCTCTGATGCTCATTGGTCAATTCATCAATGCACTGGATATTCTCTGATGCTCATTGGTCAGTTCATAAATGCACTGGATATTCTCTGATGCTCATTGGTCAGTTCATCAATGCACTGGATATTCCGGCTCTTTGCATCAAAAAAGAGTTATTAAAAAAGCAAGCTGTCATCTATAGACATATGGTCTATTGTATGAACAGCCCTCCAGCCTCAAACCCCCCGTCAATTCCCCCCAAAATGGCCCCCAGACTCTCTCTGGTAAAGATTTTTTTTTTACTCTTTTAACCGTAAATATATGAGAATTTTTAAGACAACTTTAAAAAAAAAAGTCAAGTTCTGACTATCCAAATGCATTTGAGTTAAGGAAGACAAAGCAGACATGCCCATCCAGAAAAAGAGACCCCGTGAATTACTAGCAATTCCTACAATAGTGTGCGAGGCTAAATCCATCACTAGTTTATTCGCAAAACAGATCACTTTCAGGATTTCTGCTAATGTCCATCCATTTCTCTCAGTCAAATGGACTCTAGAGAAGTGACTGATTTTACACTGAACTCAATAATCCGCAGTCAGTGCAGCTTAAGTCATGGAGCTGCACTGTGCGTATGTTAACACCATTAAATCACCTCAAGATGTCTTCATGATTCAATCTGTTTCACACTGGACGACAACTGAATTGAATTTCCCCAAAGTGGCTGTCCATTTCCTGTCTGTGTGTGACGAGCAGCTAGGTTGCTGGGGAATTCGGATCCACTCTCGCATTCACTTAACTCCCATATTATATTTAGCACAAAGCACATTCACAGGTTTTTCAAAAATAAAAATCAGAAACGATTCCCCATTGTTCCATGAGAATTAAACAAGGAGCGAGAGTCAAACTTACCCTTTCTGATTTTTCACAAGGAACATTATTGTTTTCTCACCTCCTTTTGTGTTAAGCCTTTACATTATTTTATTTATTTGAGGGACAATGCACACTAATGATCATTACTGTAAATGTGCCAGTGTTAGCCAGATGGCTAATTTTCAACTGCTGTCCCTTGGAACTCCAGTTCGATTGCCAGTTGCACGCACGCACCCCGCGCGCACACACACACACACACAGAGGCACTGAAAGGAGTATTACTGTAACCAACATACATGCCTTTTGATGGTGGGAGGAAGCCGGAGCACCCGGAGGAAACCCACACGGACACGGGGAGAACATGCAAACTCCACACAGAAAGGACCTAGGATTGACCGGGGTTCGAACCCGGGACCTTCTTGTTGTGAGGCAACAGTGCTAACCACTGAGCCACCATGCTGTTTTTTCACCTCCTTGTGGATTTTACTTTCTCAATCTGTCCCATTTGATGCAAGGATATCTTTTCTATGTTTAAGCCGCAGTCATGATGCCCTGGCCTTGGACCAGCCTTTCAGTGGCACTCTACAGCACAGCGCCTCTTAGTGGCCGTGACTCCATGACCTGCTTTCTGTTCCGGCATGAATAGCTGCTGGCAGCCTGTCTACCAGATCAGCAGCAAGTCTAAAGAGATACAATGCTTTTCACTACCATTAGGGTTTTCCTTGATGATGCTATTATACTATAAGATATTTCTGCATGTTTCTGTGCAGTTTGACAATGCCCTCCAGCAGGTCAGGTATAAGAATCATAATAGTTGTCTCCTTCTGTGTTCCTCAAAGAGATGCCTTAGATGGAAAGTGAGCACCACCAAATAGTTCATGCTTCCCCGTGTACAACTTCTGGTGGCCAAAGGAACATACAAGATATTGAATTAAGGAAAGTAATTAAGAAGTTATGCTGGTACGGGACATTTAAAGTTTCTGAAAATCTTGTCTAGAAGCACTGTCATCCCTCTGTGTGCTGTCCGTATAACAACAGTGATAGTTTTGTTGGAAATAATTCCATGGCTGAAGTATGAGCTCTATAATCTTTTGTTAGTTAAAACGTTCCTCCGTGACTGCAGCTGGAGAGATGGGGTGAGACAGACGATGTACACGTAGGCTGGGGAGCGCTGATTCCCTTTGACAGACTGGGCCTGTTTGCTGCCTGCTTAATCCCCAGCATTTTAAAACGCTGTTTGGAATCAACTGACTAAAGGGAATCAACTGACTAAAAGGGAATCAACTGACTAAAAGGGAATCAACTGACTAAAGGCAATCAACTGACTAAAAGGGAATCAACTGACTAAAAGGGAATCAACTGACTAAAGGGAATCAACTGACTAAAGAAAACAACTGACTAAAAGGGAATCAACTGACTAAAAGGGAATCAACTGACTACAGAAAACAACTGACTAAAGGGAATCAACTGACTAAAGGGAATCAACTGACTAAAAGGGAATCAACTGACTAAAGAAAACAACTGACTAAAGGGAATCAACTGACTAAAGGGAATCAACTGACTAAAGAAAACAACTGACTAAAGGGAATCAACTGACTAAAGGGAATCAACTGACTAAAGAAAACAACTGACTAAAGGGAATCAACTGACTAAAGGGAATCAACTGACTAAAGGGAATCAACTGACTAAAGGGAATACACTGACTAAAAGGGAATACACTGACTAAAGGGCATAAACTCAAGGGAACTCTAAAGGGAATAGAGCATCTAAGAGCTGGAGAAGCGGAACGCTCTGTAGGTTTGATTGGCAGGCCCTGTCAGTAGGTCTCGTCCAGTAAGAGGCACCTGCCTCAGCCCTAGTGGAATCCCCTGTTCCAAAGTGAAGCGCAAACAGCATTGTCTTAATTACCCCCCCCCCCCACCCACCCGTAAAATGTATGTGTGTGTGTGTGGGGGATCACACAATTAACGGTAAGCGTTTAGGGGAGAGAGATTATTTACTGGGGCCCATCCAGTGGAGACAGACGCTCAGTGGTCCTGAGAGACAGCCATGTCCGTCAGCTTTGGGATAGTCAAGCAATCCAATTAAAGCAGAGATCTTTCAGCCGGTCAGCGCTGGCCCCGTGGTGTTCTTCATCCAACAATGACATTCCTTCAGTTTCTCATTTCAATCCAGCAATGCTCTCAAGACAAAGCAGTGCTTTTCAAACCAACATGACACAGCGAGTGCTGCAAAAACGTGTAAGACCATCAGTCGTTTTGCATCGAGAAAGCAACCCGAAAATGGATCTTAACACTTTGATGAAACTTGTTCTTTTGTCATGAGATAAGGTGGGTGTAGAAGAAGGAGGACTATAGTGATGTTTTTGTTGTTCTTTACAGTACGTGTGGAGCCTAACAGACCGGCATCTGAAGGTGTGTTTGGTATCACTGGTCCTTAGCCATCTACATGGGAGGTTGACCATTCTGGCAAAGACAAGGGGATTCTTATTAAAGGGATAGTTCACATTTTTTAAAGTCTAGTCCTATTTGCTACTTACCAATGATGATGTTGATTGGTAGAGTTCTTTCTCAGCACAATCCACCCCGTTTCTTCATAGTAGCTCTGGAAGGTTGGGGAAAAACGAATGCAAGGTCAATGGGGTCACGCTCCTGCACAGTGTGTACCAGCTGCCTGAGGCTCACTGAAATGTACTTTGTGTGCACTGTGTGTGTGTGTGTGTGTGTGTGTGTGTGTGTGTGTGGGTGTGTGTGTGTGTGTGTGTGCGCGTGCACTTTGGATGACATTTTAGTGAGCTTCAGTCAGCTTGTACATACAGGAACGTGACCCCATTGACCTTGTATTCATTTTTGCCCAACTTTCCAGAGCTTCTATGAGGAACAGCATGGATTGTGCTGACAATAACTCTACCAATCAACATCATCATAGGAAATAGGGCTAGACTTTAAAAAAAATTGAACTATCCCTTTAAGACAGCAAAAGGCATGGGGAGATGTTACAGTGGGAAGAGTCCAGTGCTTTCTATACAGTAGCACACAGACTTCACTACAGACCCTCCAGGCTGTATAGCACACAGACTTCACTACAGACCCTCCAGGCTGTATAACATGCTTCACTACAGACCCTCCAGGCTGTATAACACACAGACTTCACTACAGACCCTCCAGGCTGTATAACATGCAGACTTCACTACAGACCCTCCAGGCTGTATAGCACACAGACTTCACTACAGACCCTCCAGGCTGTATAACATGCAGACTTCACTACAGACCCTCCAGGCTGTATAACATGCAGACTTCACTACAGACCCTCCAGGCTGTATAACATGCAGACTTCACTACAGACCCTCCAGGCTGTATAACACACAGACTTCACTACAGACCCTCCAGGCTGTATAACACACAGACTTCACTACAGACCCTCCAGGCTGTATAACACGCAGACTTCACTACAGACCCTCCAGGCTGTATAACACGCAGACTTCACTACAGACCCTCCAGGCTGTATAACACACAGACTTCACTACAGACCCTCCAGGCTGTATAACATGCAGACTTCACTACAGACCCTCCAGGCTGTGTAACATGCAGACTTCACTACAGACCCTCCAGGCTGTATAACATGCAGACTTCACTACAGACCCTCCAGGCTGTATAGCACACAGACTTCACTACAGACCCTCCAGGCTGTATAGCACACAGACTTCACTACAGACCCTCCAGGCTGTATAGCACACAGACTTTACTACAGACCCTCCAGGCTGTATAACACGCAGACTTCACTACAGACCCTCCAGGCTGTATAGCACACAGACTTCACTACAGACCCTCCAGGCTGTAGCCTATAACACACAGACTTCACTACAGACCCTCCAGTCTGTAGCCTATAATATGCAGACTTCACTACAGACCCTCCAGTCTGTAGCCTATAACACACAGACTTCACTACAGACCCTCCAGGCTGTAGCCTATAACATGCAGACTTCACTACAGACCCTCCAGTCTGTAGCCTATAACACACAGACTTCACTACAGACCCTCCAGTCTGTAGCCTATAACATGCAGACTTCACTACAGACCCTCCAGGCTGTAGCCTATAACACACAGACTTCACTACAGACCCTCCAGGCTGTAGCCTATAACATGCAGACTTCACTACAGACCCTCCAGGCTGTATAACATGCAGACTTCACTACAGACCCTCCAGGCTGTATAGCACACAGACTTCACTACAGACCCTCCAGGCTGTATAGCACGCAGACTTCACTACAGACCCTCCAGGCTGTATAACATGCAGACTTCACTACAGACCCTCCAGGCTGTATAACATGCAGACTTCACTACAGACCCTCCAGGCTATATAGCACACAGACTTCACTACAGACCCTCCAGGCTGTATAACATGCAGTCTTCACTACAGACCCTCCAGGCTGTATAACATGCAGACTTCACTACAGACCCTCCAGGCTGTAGAGCACACAGACTTCACTACAGACCCTCCAGGCTGTAGAGCACACAGACTTCACTACAGACCCTCCAGGCTGTAGAGCACACAGACTTCACTACAGACCCTCCAGGCTGTGGTAGCACACAGACTTCACTACAGACCCTCCAGGCTGTATAACACACAGACTTCACTACAGACCCTCCAGGCTGTATAACACACAGACTTCACTACAGACCCTCCAGGCTGTATAACATGCAGACTTCACTACAGACCCTCCAGGCTGTATAACATGCAGACTTCACTACAGACCCTCCAGGCTGTATAACATGCAGACTTCACTGCAGACCCTCCAGGCTGTATAACACACAGACTTCACTGCAGACCCTCCAGGCTGTATAACATGCAGACTTCACTACAGACCCTCCAGGCTGTATAGCACACAGACTTCACTGCAGACCCTCCAGGCTGTATAACACACAGACTTCACTACAGACCCTCCAGGCTGTATAACACACAGACTTCACTACAGACCCTCCAGGCTGTATAACACACAGACTTCACTACAGACCCTCCAGGCTGTATAACATGCAGACTTCACTGCAGACCCTCCAGGCTGTGGCCAGAAAGATTGCTGCGTTTCAAAGAACAGGACTTTACTTGAGGAGAGGCAGTGGGCCCTGCAGGTCCCCAGGTCAGCGAGCAGGTGGGATTGAGACGAAGCAGAGGGGGGGAAACAGGATGGCAGAGTGAGGACGTCACATCTGGGCTGAATTAGGAAAGTAATACGACGGGCCCACAGAAGTGTTTGAGGATCTGGGAGGCAGATCTCCTTTCCTGGAGGAACAGCAGGTTAGTGTGTCAGCGGGGAGCCCACATGAGAGTGATTAGAAGCCGGGCTTTGAGGAGCAGGTGCCTCCTCCTCCACCTCTGCTGCTTAGCACTGAACGGACGGCCATTAATCTTAACATTGTCATAAGGCATTTAACCCATTGATACCTGATGCAGCATTTGTGTGTGTAGCCCTTTAAGACCGCGAACCGCGTTGACGCGGTTCGCGGTCTTAAAGGGATACACACACAAATGTGGGATATACACACAAATGCTGCATCAATGGGTTAAGCAGCTGATGTTTTATGAGCTTGACAAATTCTACCTCATAAATGGCAAGTTTTCGAATATGGAATTTGACCTGGTACTGGTCCACACACTGGTCAGTGCTGCGTTACAGGCAGCGGCCGGGCCTTGAAGATGAAACTGGATTCTGCTCGTGCACGTGTGGGATGGATGAAGAAGGGGGGGGGGTCTCCAGGGCCTCTTAATCATTGTAAGTGGATTACCTCACCTAACATTACCTCATGGTCGAATTTGTGAACACATTATTTGACGATATCACAATATAAAATCGTGCGGCCAGCTGATTTAACATCTCATGACCAGTCGCTGCCAACTACTAAAAGGGGAGATACATACACTGACAACATCATCGTGGAAGCCAAGAGTAACAACAATGTCTCCTTTAATACTCTCGTAATTCCCCCCTATGGCTCTATCATATTCACTATGTGTGCTCCCATAGCAGGACAGACACGTTTGAAAATGGATTGAATCTAGTATTCATTTACTCCAAACTGTTTGTGGAGAAACAGAAGCATGTTGTTATAAAGGCATTGATGTCACTGTGAGGAGAAGAAGCGGTTTGGGTGCAACGTGAGCGCTATCTGACTTGGGTTGACATGTTAGAGTTTTGCTCGCTCGAGCAGCACAATGAAGTGGAAGATCTCTTTTTCACGCCACCATTTCCAAGCCCGTTTCTTTGCATTTTCAAACTTCTTGTTGCCACCGTCTTCAAAACAATGCAGGCAGTCAGGAGGCTGTACCCAGAGAGCGCAGCATGCATCTGCTCGCAGGCGAGTGGGAAGAGCAGCTGTGGACAAACACGACTGTAGGAGAAGTGCGGTGGAGGAGTTTGTCGACAAGAAAGCAAACAGACAGTGATACTCCATCAGAATTTTAGATGCACACAATGGAACACTGCTTTGTTATTCAAGGATTTTAAAATGGGTCGCCCAACTTGTGAACATATTCAATGTATTCAGATATATTTCATTATTGTCCAGCTGATGTGCTATTACTGGTAAGGGAGTGCAAGATTACTGGACTTTCCATCCATTATATACGGTATATATATATATATATATATATATATTTTATTTTTTTTCAAAAGTGATTTTTAAACATAACTCTTTGCCTCTCTCTATCCTGCAAGTCACCATAAGTACTTTAATAAGAATTTGTATGGTCTGGGCAGCTGTGAGCTATCTTAAACCTTGCCCAAAGACAGGGAGATGGAAAAGAAATCTAAGCCGAAGGCATTCTAGTTTGAACAGCTTTATAGACTTGCCTCGAGTGCGTTGTGCAGACTTTTGGGTGTAAAAGAACAGAAAAGGATTACTCTTATCTGTAATGATCTGGCAATAAAACAAGCGGTCGCCTTCCTGCAGAACATTTCGAGAATATGAGATTTGAGACTTGAGACGGTCGCTTTCATTCTAAAGCAGACTGTCAGACTGTCACTTGATACAAAGTCATGTGGCAGCCAATCAACTTCCTAATCCTAAACAACTTCATTGTGTTGCAAGGTTATAAACTGTTTGCATCATTTGTAAACATGGATGCAAAATTGCAATTGTATTTTGAAATACAATTTGATGGAAAAGTTGTGAAAAGCTTCACTAGTCTTTAAAATATATGTGCATAAAACTATAAATTGATACTCAGGAGGAGTCCAAATAGATCTCATCTCACTATATGTATAATATTCCTCTGTAAAAGAGTTTTCCCCCACGGAATTATTTGTTAATTTTGGTGCAAAAACAAAGCAACCCGACTTGTAAAAACTATTCTAATATGCTTCAGCTGTGGAGAAACTTTCTCCTGAATGCGGCACATTCATATCGGCATGCGTAGGGGTTTCGTATAGAGCGGTGGGTGGGGTGGAGCGGTGGGTGGAGCGGTGGGCGGGTGCAGATCGGTAACGATTTACAAATAACAATAAACGGAAGAATGAGCAAATCAATAAATCAGTAGTAGATCTCTGGATATTTGTGAGGCGAGCTTATTTCTTTATTTTAGCCCGGCTGTTTTATTTGTTTTCAGCTCTCCGAGGCAGGAGCAGGATTCCCAAATTATCCAGGGGGTTAGGGGGCGCAGTGCCCCTGAGCCCCTAGCCCCATAGCGGAGGTAACGTATTCAATGGCCTGGGGCGAGTGGAGGAGAGGAGCGGCCCTGCTGCATACTGATGGCAGGCAGAGGAGGCAGTAATTGGAGCTGCAGAGGAGAGGGGAGAGGAGGGCAAGCACTGGGAGATGATGGCTTTGTTTTCCCTCTTCCTGTCTGTGCCGCTCAAACTCCTCCCCCAAGACCTCGCTCTCCCTCACACACTCGCTAAGTAGAGATACGCACGAATTGAATAGAGATACTTGCTAATTGGTCTCTTGCTGCTTGCTTAAAGGTCCGTAGACATTCTCTTTTTTTTTATTTGCCTATTGAAACTAATAAACTATGTCCGTGTCCGTGTGTGTGTGTCCGTGTCTGTGTGTGGTGTGTGTGTTTGTTTGTGTGTGTGTGGTGTTTGTGTGTGTGTGTGTGTGTGTGTGTGTGTGTGTGTGTGTGTGTGTGTCCGTGTGGTGTGTGTGTGTGTGTGCGTGTGCGCGTGTGTGTGTGTGGTAATTGAAGGATTACATGAAGCACTGTGTAGTTCTAATGGTGGCGTGGCACAGAGGAAGATGTGAAGGCCTGCTATTGAAATTATGAATTACTGCAGTTTTCAGAGATGTTTTTGTTAAGACTGAATGGAGAAGCCCTTTGCAAAAAAAATAAAATAATTAACACGTCCTCAAAAAAAAAATCGAAGCGTATTCATAATAGCTTGGCTAGATCGTTTTCCTCTTTATTTGCCTCTCTTGTTGTAAAACGTATGCATTACACCCATGAAAGGCAATTTCAACTCAATGCTGCCTGATCTGACGTAAAGTGGTAAATATCGTTTTAATCAGAGCACATCTCAGTTAATTACGAGAATTACTTTGACAAACTGCTTGAAGCTGGTAGGAGAGCTCAAGCCCACATGGCAATCAGGCACATTCCTTATGGTGGTGCTCCCTCATGTGGGTACGGAGCGCAGAGTATGCAGTTAGTTCCATACATTACAGAGCATCGCTATCAGATCAGCCATGCAGAGTTTGGCCTGGGAGTAAAAAACGGCAGCCAGCCTTTTGGAGTCTATATACGTTTACTTTAGCCTGAAGAGGTCCGTTCCACAATGTGCACATTATCACCACAGTGTCCTCTATTGACACAGTTAAGCGATGTGAGATATACTGGCAAATGGCCTGGAAGGATGGGAGGCAGGAGGTTGCGGTGGCATGTTGAAGTCACTGCTGTCGGCCAGTCTGCCCTTAACAGGTTGAAGCAAGCTGCCCGCGGGTCACAGGAAGGACGTGAGCAAGTGGGCCTTTCATTTCCTGTCAAAAGAGGAGCGGCGAGAGAGGCTTTCCAAGGCATCAGTCGCCCAGCTAATTGGGCCCCGGTGGGTGACACTGCAGTATCATAAATAAAACAAACACAGTTGTAGCGTTTCTGCCACTGGACTCTTTAAACCTTCATCACAGAGGCAAGCGGTTCCGATGAAACACCCAATCTAATTAGTCTGGTCCGGCGCCTGTTATCTTTTCTGCCGCGCTATAATTGATGCTTTTTTTTCTTCCCCCTACGTGCATATTTCTGTTTGGAATCAGAAATGAGATGCATGCATTGCCTGAGAGCTCGAGGAGGATCTTGTAGGAGGCTGGTAATTAGCTGCTCTGGCTAATGGGCCTAACCGTGCTCCTCGCTGGTGTCACAGTCTGACAGAGCGAGGAGGAGGAGGCTGTGCTCCGAGGTGATGAGGAGGCTGTGCTCCGGGGTGATGAGGAGGCTGTGCTCCGAGGTGATGAGGAGGCTGTGCTCTAAGGTGAGGAGGAGGCTGTGCTCTAAGGTGAGGAGGAGGCTGTGCTCCGAGGTGATGAGGAGGCTGTGCTCCGAGGTGATGAGGAGGCTGTGCTCCGGCGTGATGCACGTCTGCTTTAGTCTCCTCCACTCCGCAGCCCCTCTTCACACCTCCGCTTTGCAGCCGGCATCGCAAACCCTCGGCTGGAGGAAATGGCATAGCCCAAACACAGCTTAGCCCAAACACAGCTTAGCCCAAACACAGCTTAGCCCAAACACAGCGCACCCCGCTAACACAGCGCACCCCCCCACTAACACAGCGCACATCACTAACACAGCGCACCCCGCTAACACAGCGCACCCCGCTAACACAGCTTAGCCCAAACACAGCGCACCCCGCTAACACAGCGCACCCCGCTAACACAGCTTAGCCCAAACACAGCGCACCCCGCTAACACAGCGCACCCCACTAACACAGCGCACCCCGCTAACACAGTGCACCCCGCTAACACAGCGCACCCCACTAACACAGCGCACCCCACTAACACAGCGCACCCCACTAACACAGCGCACCCCACTAACACAGCGCACCCCGCTAACACAGCGCACCCCACTAACACAGCGCACCCCGCTAATCAAATCTCCTTCGTATGAACTTGTGGTCGACTTGTGACCGGCGTGGATGTGTGACTGTATCGCGGTCAGTCAGAGAACAACTGCACTAATCAAGGTTGAAAACAGTGAAAACACAAGTCCTCTGTGTTTCCTATTTCTAATTGAGTAGAAGTATGAGCGGTAATACTTTACTCTAAAAGTGTATTGGATGAAAGTAGTATGGCCTCTTTAATATGTGCGCTGTGTGTGTGTGTGTGTGTGTGTGTTTGTATTTCTGCATGTATGCTAATTTGGATAAATATACAACTTGCCCTGGGCCGTGAATTATGAATAGGGCTAATAATGCACTTTTAGTCTCTGGCTTCTTTTTAAATTCACAACCGATCGAAATGCATCAGCAACTGATTGTCACATTGTGCATTCTCCATTCTACTGGGTTTGCTGGAGATTTCACTTTGTTATTCTGCCAATGGCTCCTTCCTCGGGACCGTATATCCATATTCATTCAGAACCTATAGAATGTGTCAGATAGAGGTGTCCTAATTGTGTCCTTGATGAAAGGCTATTAATATTGAACACTTTCCCAGTCAGCCATGTGCCAGCCAGCACTGAGGAAGTGTGTTCCCCCCCCCCCCCCTCTCTCTCTCTCTCTCTCTCTCTGAGACAAAAAGCAGTTCTGTTCATATCTCTAATGATACCTGATTCCCGTGGGGTTAGTGGCGAGACTAGCTGTGGCTTTAGCAGATTCATCAAACAAAATATGCTGCTCTTTCCTCAGGAGGCTGAGAGTCACATTGCGTTATATCACCGTTAATTAGAATGAAATATGCAGTTCAATTATTCTTTGTATTTGCTGCCTGACGCATGGGCTCACGCTAAGTATAGAGCGCTGATGTAACACCAAATGTTAGAAAGCTTAACACTTTATTTCCTCCCCTGTTTTTTCAAAGTCGCAGAGCGTTTTCGCCCCCCCCCTTATATCTCATCCATTTTTCAGTGGAGCAAAATAAGTCGGCGACTCTCTCCCCAACGAGCTATAAATACAGAGCGTTTAAGAGTTTGAAGGTTCTTGTCGTTCTCGTAAGCAGCGCTGTCACGGGTCTCGCGTGACATTGTGTTTGGGAGGCAGAGGCAGTAGCTGTCCCGTGGCCCGCGTCAGTACCCACACCAACCCCTGATCCACGAGCAGCGACTGTCAGGCGTGCACCTGTAACGCTGAGACCTTCTGTCGCCGCGCGTCCACAACGCAGCTCTGTGCTGCTCACACATGCTTTGCATTTCACCAAGCAGCAATACTCCAGAGATTGGCCATGATCCCAGCTGTTGCCTTCATTTTAATGCACTCTGAATAATATTAAAGCGGAATCAGTTGAATTTATTAATGCAGCTTGGCCCTTGGAGAGATGCTTTTAAAGGCCAATGATTTAATTTCAGCTCTTAAAGGCCATCTTCTATTCTTGATGCTATAAAGAGTGATGGCTTTTGCCATGTCTTAACACCAGTGTGTGTACCGTGTGGGCCACCCGATGAATTATTAGTCGACTGAAAACAGCCGCCATTAGCAGTCATTTATCTCCTTGTTGTTATCTCAGTCATATTTTCACCCCCTATTCCTGGAGAGACCATCAATCCTGCTTACCATGCTTTATGATTTCTGTCATTAGGACTGACTAAAGCAATGTGGATACTGGGATAGTTACAATCTAGAACAAATGCTTTTCACAAGCTCCCCCCCGCAGCCTCCTCGGGTATAGATGTGCTTATACAGGCGGAGCCATCAGTAACTGTAGCCCCGCAGCGTCCTCAGGTATAGATGTGCTTATACAGGCGGAGCCATCAGTAACGATCTGCTTATACAGGCGGAGCCATCAGTAACTGTAACCAGCCCCGCAGTCTCCTCAGGTATAGATGTGCTTATACAGGCGGAGCCATCAGTAACTGTAACTAGCCCTGCAGCCATGTGCTTATACAGGTGGAGCCATCAGTAACTGTAGGAGCCTCCTCAGGTATATATGTGCTTATATAGGCGGAGCCATCAGTAACTGTAGGAGCCTCCTCAGGTATATATGTGCTTATACAGGCGGAGCCATCAGTAACTGTAACTAGCCCCGCAGCCTCCTCAGGTATATATGTGCTTATATAGGCGGAGCCATCAGTAACTGTAGGAGCCTCCTCAGGTATATATGTGCTTATACAGGTGGAGCCATCAGTAACTGTAACTAGCCCCGCAGCCTCCTCAGGTATATATGTGCTTATACAGGCGGAGCCATCAGTAACTGTAGGAGCCTCCTCAGGTATAGATGTGCTTATACAGTCGGAGCCATCAGTAACTGTAGGAGCCTCCTCAGATATAGATGTGCTTATACAGTCGGAGCCATCAGTAACTGTAGGAGCCTCCTCAGGTATAGATGTGCATATACAGTCGCAGCCATCAGTAACTGTAACTAGCTCCGCAGCCTCCTCAGGTATATATGTGCTTATATAGGCGGAGCCATCAGTAATTGTAGCCCCACAGCCTCCTCAGGTATATATGTGCTTATACAGGCGGAGCCATCAGTAACTGTAGCCCCACAGCCTCCTCAGGTATACTGTAGATGTGCTTATACAGGCGGAGCCATCAGTAACTGTAGGAGCCTCCTCAGGTATAGATGTGCTTATACAGGCGGAGCCATCAGTAACTGTAGGAGCCTCCTCAGGTATAGATGTGCTTCAGAGGAGGTTTTTCCAGTGAGGCATAGGAGGATGGTCCTCCTCTATTAGATTGGGGATTTTATATAAAAAAAAATATTATAATTTTTTTTTTTTTTTTTTTTTTTTTCATTTTTCAATTTTTTTTTATAATAAAATATCAATCAAATGTGTTTTTTCTTATGTGCAGATGCTCATTTTTCCATTCATTATATTCTTATATGCTTAAACAACAGTGACCTGAACTGATGGAAAGGAGAGCTCCATGCAGAGCGTCACTCTGGCCCTGGTCCCAGCCTTTAGTAGGCAGATAAAAAAACTTCGCCCTGTGGGTGTTTATTTATTTGGTCATTTATCTAATGAAAAATATGATTGGTTGAAAAACACTTGCAATTCACAGAAACCTGACAGAAACACGTGAGAGTGATGTGTTTTCCCACCAATCACATTGAGCTGGAGGTTCGCACGCCCTTACCCTGGTTAAACCAGGTGAAATCTAATTGGTTGTTGGTTGGATAGATGGCTGACAGTGATTGACATTCTGTATTGGATATTCAAGTAAGTCAATTCAGTTCGAGTTATCCGGGTCTTCTACTAAATTCGGCGTCCACCAAGCAGTGCTACTTTTTCGTATTATATTGTTTTATGCTGAATAGCCCGCCATTTGGCGATCTTAAACTCGCACATTTTTTAACTGAATTTGGCAGCGCGGAACAGAACGAATCTTGTAGCCTATGTTGGACGTAGTGAAGTGTTTTTGATTGATTTGTTCATCCATCAAGCCTTTTACTGACAGACTAACTAACTAACTTAAGTTTGATGTTGCCTGCTGTAACAGTGTGGATCTATAAAGCGGTCTGTAGCCTAATAATTTAGAAGAAATAAGGAATCGATTGGGACGAAGCATGTCAACCTAGGATGTCGGGAAGGGGGGGGTAAATAACGCTCCAAAGTTGATGAATTGGAATGTAACTAACATGTTGATGCAGCAGCACTGTTGAGAGTGTGTCCCCCTGTACTGATAATGATGTTATCTATCACATCCGCTAACCTGTTGCTCGTTGAACAAGTCGGCATTTATCAGCTCAGCTGCACCGTCAAGCTAGACGTAAGGGGGAAGAGGACAGCAGAGAGAGAGAGAGAGAGAGAGAAAAATTGCCCACCCAGTGCCCAATTCGGTGTCTGTTCTTTTATTCCTGGTGGGAATCTTTTGCTTTGGATAAGGATTTCTCTGCTGACTGCATGGATTTCTTTTGTGCACAATCTAATGTGCTTTTCGCTTAGGTTACTGTAGGCTACATCACCTTCCAGATGGCTTCTAGAAGAAAAAAATGCTTTTAAATGAGCTGTTTGATAAAACTATTTATAAACCTTATTAATAAAAATGCTTATAAATGAGCCATTTAAATTAAATTAATTAATTTGACAAATGAAAGACTGATGCTGATTTGCAAAATGCAATTTAAAATGTGCATTTTTTTTATCCATTTTCATATTCTTGCTTATTCGTTTTCATATTATTTGTCCTTTGCATAATTCATTTCGCCTTTACTTTACCATTAGACAACTGTTTTACTTAAAGCACAATTATGCCACACTGTATACAGGTATGGCGCGCACACGGAAAAAAAAAACGCCCAAATTTTTTTGGGCAGTACTCACATTATAAGCTGCAGCAGTGATCCTTCTTTATCATCACCAGTAGTTTGAACACTGATATAAATAAGCTGATGAAGGAGACTAGTCAGTCCCTGACTCTAGCTAAACTCACTGATAGAAATATCACCTGTCTCACTCTTTATGTTGTGTTATTGTCAGTGTGAATACAGTGTGTAGAAATCAGAAGCTTAACTCCCAACAGCTCATAGCTCAGTCAGCTGAGCGGCTGAGCGGCTGTGTCGCTGTCTCTGTCTGACAGGTAGACTGTTGGTTCGATTCCTGATGGAGGAGACATATTACAGCACTGCCCTGTCTTTAACATCACCAGCGTAGCGCCTCCTACAGGCAGATACACAGAGCGACACAGCGCCTCCTACAGATCCACTGAAATGGACACTGTGGACAGACTGCAAAGAGATCCAGACATGTCATATAGTGAGTCTAGAGCAGTTTTTCAAAAAGTTATTTTTACGCCTAGCAGCAGCCAGGAGGAGCAACCAGAACAGTTACATAAAACATATTTCCGATGTCAGTAAAATTTCAGCTCTCTGTGGTTTTCTGTCTCATAACCCTCTGCTCATGTCTCTGCAGAGGTCAGGGGGGGAGAACATCCCCCCCCTTAGCTCCAGGCAGTGCCAGCGGAACGGGATTAGAACCCACAACCTCTGGCCCCGGTGTCACTGTGTGTATTATTCCTTCACACCACCAGCTGCCCTTCACACTCACAGCTCTTCTCCGGGCGCTCTTGTCTCTTCCCTCTGCCTGTCATTATTCAAAACTGACTGAGGCTCGAACCCACGACCGCAAAAGTGGCTGAGGCCTCAATATTGCCGGGCAGCATGCCTACTCTCTGTGCCACCAAGTCAGACTGATTGAATGAGGTTTTCTCAGGGCTTTAAATTACTCTTTCCTCTGGCTGTCGACATTCAAAGCTGACTGAGGCTCGAACCCACAACCTCAAGAGTCACTGTGGCTCAAACCCACAAGCACCAAACTGCTAGACAGCAATCCAACTCTCTGAGCTAGTGGGCCATAGTGATTAAGACTAGACGATTAAAGTATAGTCTTTATGCATCTTAAAATATGTTTTGAAGGGACCTTTTAAGTTGAATAGTATTTGAATTATATTAATATGACGTGAGTTTCTATTCGCCTTGCACAGAAAACCTTTTACTTTTATAAAAGGAAAAGGGGCTAGTGCCGCACTAGCTTCCTCCCCTGTTTCCAAGCTCACCAGCCACCACTGATGTGCTTATACAGGCGGAGCCATCAGTAACTGTAGGAGCCTCCTCAGGTATAGATGTGCTTATACAGGCCGAGCCACCAGTAACTGCAGCAAAACACAATCTGGCCTGTCATTTGGATTGCATTACTGCAGAGTTGATGCCAGGGAAACCCTGCACTTGATTGGAGTCAGGGTCGTGTCTTGAGGCGGACCCTAACCCTCTGCACCGTTCATTTAGGGCCAGTTAATCTCCATGACCTGCTTTTCAGGTGGCACAGCCAGCCCAAATCAAAACACACGCACACAAGTGCCTTAACACATGTAAGTCAACTACGCCTTGTGCTTTTGTTACTTTGTCCCACTGTGAACATAACGTCTCTGGGTAGAGGAGGTCAGAGAACCTTAACGACATCGCTCGTGTAACAGTTACTAAAGAGGTGCGGCTGAGAATAGTGGCTTATTCAAATGAGGCTTTTTGCTATGCATCTCCCTTGTAAAGCCGGGCAGACCTGCAGCTGAGAGAAAGGCTGCAGTGTTCTCTGTCTTTGCCACTTGGTAGTTTGACGCCCGCTTCGGGGCTGAACATCACAGGAGCGGCTGCTGAAGAAACAGGTTGTATGGGTCCTTGCACACAGCCTGCCTGTGGTGCTGCCTGAAGGACTGCCATGGAAACAAGGATTGTGACAGGCTCCGGGGGGATCCGCCACAGCTGCAGGCACTTCCTTTCTGACAGGCTGATGAAGACATCACTGCCACCACGCCATGCACGACAACAACAACAACTAGCGGAGAGGAGGGGGAAAAAAAACGTGATCAGACAATGTTAACTGCTGTGTGGCTCAAATGTTCATTAGCAAGCTTGTAAAACATCCAGGGGACTTTCTCCACTGCATCCGGGGACCATATTGCACACAGTAGTGACTTCCTCTGCAGAGATTTGTAGCTTTCCCAGGAGAACATAAATTGAATAAATAATTCCTTAAATATGATTACACCTCTTTGACGAGGGGTGGGTGTATGTGTGTGTGTGTAAGTAAGCGACTGCGTGCGTCGGTGCGTGCGGGGAGGATTCGAAGATTGTTGTAACCCCGTCACAGTCTTGTGTTTTGATCCAATGACTGTGAATGATATTACACAGGGAACATCCAAGTCCACAACCTTATGCCACAGATCTGACAGCTTGGAGGCAGGCAACCGTATTCCCACATGACCTGTCGTAATGTCACTGGCAGCCTTTGCCTCGTATATATATCTACTGATGACACAATGTTATTTCAACGTGTCATTTTGCTGCGCACCAAAGTCACGTCTGGCAGTAATGGGCGAGAAATTCTCAGTCAAACTGGACTGCATGTCATTTAAGATGGTCGATTCTGTATATTTCCTTACGCTATCAGAGAGATTCAGATGGCCTCGTGTGGCAATTTATCTGTTTGCTCAATTGTACCCTGGGAGGGTTGCTTAATTGGTTTCACCTCTTGGGGACACTTCATTGGGTCTCGTGCCCCCCTCCCCCCCCCCCCTCCCCAACTCCTGCCCTCCCCCCGACACAGCCCGAACCACCCCCCAGCCCCCCCCCGAACCACCCCCCAGCCCCGATGGAGCCAAGAATGCAGGAGGGTTTCAGCCAGTGTGTGGGATTTAGCTCGTCAGAAGCTCAGGGTCACCTCCACACCCCCTCACTTTGAAACGGACCCCTGGTGGCAGCTCCTGGGAGAGCCCAGTGATGTCTCTATCAGCCTGTCAAAAGAGATAGCCCGGGGCTCCAGCAGGTCCCCCTGAGCCAATCAAACTCTTCACAAAGCACAGACGGATGCTCTTTCACCAGCAGAGGAGGGGGGCACCCGGCTCCCCCACTCACTTAGAACAAACTCCCATTGCTGCGGTCCAAGCCTCACTTCAACCCAAATTCAATTCCAACTCATTTAGAAAAAAAACACACAGAGTTACTCAATTGTCAATTGTCTACCACATGAGAGTGATGTGAGAAAACATGGCCACTTTTCAAAATATGGCATTTTCTATAGTGTGGACTGAGGCAGTCTGTGTGAAGGCACCACTCATAGCTTGTTTTTCTATGTCAACACTTATAGGCTAAGATGAAATAGTAGATGTATGAAGAGTAACTCATATATCCAGTCAATTAAGCAGTGTGAACTTTTACTCTAAAATATCATGTGAGAAATATATATAAACAAGAAAAGATACCTCAACAGACACAATAACTATTTTATCCCCCTTATCAGTTAGTCTCCTAAAGTCAGGTCATAAGCAGTGTTGAATGTAATGAATGAATGCATTTCAAAATGGTATGTTTGCACATGTTTGAACTTGTGTGCTATACACTTGTTTTTCTTTTGTTTTGCACTAACTGTTGTACTGTATGTATTACGTGGCAGCCTGTATGTCCAAGACAAATTTCCCTCTGGACAATAAACTAATCTTGTTCAATCTTGAATGAATGAATGAATACATTATATATATATATATATATATATATATATATATATATATATATATATATATATATATATATATATATAAATACATATATATGTATATATATGTGTATGTATATATACAGTACATGTATATATATATATAGGCAATAGTAATTATGTGACGGTAATGAAAGAGCCATTCAAAAAAATAATCAGACAATACTATTACGACTGTTGGAAATGGCTGCATGAAATCTGGGCAAAAGGCCCTCTCGATTGATTATCTCTTTGTATGTTAAGTTATTAATGCACAAATTGATGGAAGAGATGATCCTGTACATCCCTCCACTTGGAGACCCATTGTGGAGAGACACATGGGAAAGCCGTGTGTGTGTGTGTGTGTGTGTGTGTGTGTGTGTGTGTGTGTGAGACCATTAGATAGGCGAGGTGGTTTTAATGGAAATGTAAAGCACTAAGTGCTGAGGATGGAGTGTGTACTCTCTCTGAGATGAGCTCTTCGTCTCATCTGGACCCTGGCTGTTATTGTGAGAAGGCAACAAAGCAGTGCATTAGGAGGCACGCTGCAGCTCGCTCGCTAACCAAGGCTCAGCGGTGGCCGGTGTGCTGTGTTCTGTAATCAGTTGTGTTTAGTGTGTATTCAAGTAAAGAAGTGGTGTAATCCATCCTCACTACAGTGCCGTTGTAGGAGGGGGAAAAACACCTCAAACTGATCAAGATCTGAGAATCTTTATTCAATATTCATTGCAATTCTCTATTTAGTGATGCATACTAGTAAGTAAAAATCCATATGAGTAGAACTTCAAAAGTAGTCAGTGTAACATAACATTTCTGTACAAATTTTAATTCAGAAAAATGGCAGTTTGGCCTTGCCAGCTGGGTCTGCTTAATTATGAAGTCCAGGGCAAGTGGACAGTTTATTCTTATCCTTCAGTTTTGATGAAAATAAGCACATCTATTTTTCAAAAAGGACATTACATACATAAATATTATATGCAAAAATATATGTATATATAGGAAATACTGAGGTAAAGGAATTATTATTTACAGTAAATCTTAGTGACCGGTTCGTAGGAGAAAAACGATAATCCACAAAAATAGAGGAAACACCCGCACACTGTCTGTACATCACAAAATAATACAATTATTAGGAGGCAACATTACAGTCATGGATATAAAGCACAGTCAATAGTGTTTCCTGCTAATAAGTCGGGTGTGTGACAAAACACACTGGACAATTCAGCATGATTATTGGAAAATGCATTGCAATACACATTGACCTTTTGACCTCTAATTATATTAATACATGCATAATGCAAAAACGAATATTGACACGGTTTGTTTTCTGTGAATTGACAAGCTTGTGTTTTTAACTTTACCTTAAGGCACATTTCTCAGTTTCACCAAAGTCAATAAAACGCGTAACGGGGTGTAAGAGGTAAGCTAAGCCTTTCATTGCTTTTCTAAATTGTCTCCGTGGATGAAGGCAGAGCTGTGCAGAGCAGAGCGCCCTCTTTTCTCTTTACCTCCGGGTCTGTGATTGACAGCGCCATGTGCTGCCCTCCCGGGCCGCGGTGCTGCACAGCCCCTGTCAGAGGGGGGCGGCGGCGAGCGCACAAGCCAGAGAGAGAGGCTGGCTGCCCCTCAGCAGTGGGGGGCAGGAGAGGGGGGGGGGGGGGGTAGGGTGGTACGGTGGGGGTGCGCGGGGTCACGGGCTCTGCTGGCACTGGAGCATTGTTGTCAGACGGAGTGGGCCGTACCATTTTCACACACACACACACACACACACACACAAAAAGGAGAGCGCGGCCTTTTCATCCAGCGTGTCCGCGCGCCGGAGCTCAGCGTCTCCTGCGTGGCTGGTTCTGGATGGTGGGCGCTCTGGGCTCGCTGTGCTGCACCTGTAAAAACAAACAGGAGTTTGGTCAGAGGCAGGTAATCCGAGCTCAGTGGAGCGCACGGTAATGGCTCCCCTGAGGAGAGCTGGTGCAGGGGAAAGCGAGGCGGGCTCGCCTGTAATGAATCATTTTTTAAACACAGGAGCAGAGGGGATTAATCACAGAGAGGAAGGATTTGAAGAGTCAAGGGTTCCGTACCAGCGTACGCCCCCCCCTCATCCTCCACCACAATCACAATATTAGAAACAGACATCAACTGTTGCGATGACCTGCCAGGCCAGTGAGGGAGTTGTAAACTGCATAATCACTCACCACAACTTATGTCCCCTTAAGAAAACTTTGTAAAAAAGGCTAAGAATAGCCGAGGGCATGTGTTGTTTAGGTGGAGAGACGCGACCAACACCGGTGAACGTATAACTTTCTCTGTGGCAAATACAGGACCTCGAAATTTGACTTTGATTTCTTTCGGGGGAGGGGGGGGGGGGGAAAGAGACCTGAAAGAGACCTGAAATATGATATTTGAACTTACAACCTTGTTTCCTTTCTGCGAGCTATGTCAGTAGAATTACACTCAATGCCCAACATAATTTGACTCATGTTTCACAGACTCCCATCTTTTTCAGAAAATTCTTTGACATTCATGCAATAAGATGCAATTGTCCATTTTTTCCAAATCACAATCCAAAAGGAGACTGATCATAGGGAAAACTGAAAGGGAGAAGCTTGAAATTTGAAAAAGTTGCTTTTGAAGCATGCTTGCCGAGCTCCCACAATACGGTGAATGTGTTGAATAAAAGGTAAGAACTCTATGCTAATGAGCGGCTCTCCATTATTAGAATGGGAAATGGAATGTGGGAACAAAGTGGCATCAGAACATGAAAATGTCCTCAGAACTGACAGATGCTTCTTCTTGCAGGACAGACACGCTGTTGTCAGAAGTCCTCGTTTGAGGCCCACTTTGTAGATGTGCACCAGGCACTAATTGCCAAGTCACATTTGCAAGAAAGACAGGAGTCCATTCTCAGCCTTTGTGCTGCATTTGTGTCCACACCTATCTGAGGAACGAAGTTCTAAGTCAACAAAAACAAAAATGTGTGCTCTATTGTTTTGGGTCTCCTGTGTATACGATGTTAAGGTTATTTTTCCACAGTACATAATGAAACGTACTCATGATGAATCTTAAGGGCGTTTTTCTTTTTTAATGATTCGAGGCAATTCTCAAGATGTGGTTTTCTCTTTTAAACCAGGCTAAAAAGTATTGTTTCCGTGCGATTTGAAAGTGAGTCATTTTCAAAAGCTTGAACGTTGTAACGTTGTATCCCCGTTGGGAAAGAAGACATACAAAGGATTCGGAATCAAAATTTATTCACCAGTTTGTTTTGCCAACTCAGTCAGCCAAATCTCAAACAACACAGCCTCCCCTCCCAACAACATCACAGGGAAATCAGCAATGGCTTGCAGCGGGAGGACATGAAGGGTGCGGCAGAGAAAGAGGCTGGGGTGAGAGAGTGTCTTCCCAGATCCAGACTTGTCAAGCTTTCTGGCTGAATTCTGTCTGCAGAGTACCTGGGAGACGAAGGCCCTGTGTGGCAACTCCATTTCCTGGCCAGGCTAAAAAATACAAAACTCAGTCGGAGAACAAGTGAACGCCCAGCGCCGCCCTGACAGCTCTCCTTAGCTGTGTGATGTAAATGCAAATGGCATATCAGCCGTGGCTAATATATAATCACATATGGCACCCAGCAGGACGACTGGGGCTCACCACTACATTAATTGACTCCTCCGCCCCGAAGTGACTGAGGCCACGTCAGAGCGTGTGCACTGACACCACAGCCGGGCGCGTCACCAGCCCTCTGCCCGACCCTCGGCCAATCACCAGGCGCGCCACCTGCCCTCTGCCGGCCCTCGGCCAATCACCGACCTCAATGTCGCGGCGCTACGATCACAGGGACAAAAGTGCTAATCACGGACACGGCTGCGGCGATGTGGCTGAGGACAGATCAGAGTCTCTCCACTAGGGCGACTACATCAAAACTGCACTGAGGAGTAATTGGGCCAGGGGTGCTTTAAGAGGCGAGAGTCCATTAATAATCAAACAAAGCCAGAGGATATTTCCTCAGCACTTGGGAATTGTGTTAGAGCAAATAATGCAGATATCTTCAGGGAATTCCCTCCCTATCTGTATGTAAAATTGGACCCTTACCTTTTGAACATCAGAAGGCACCCTCTTGAGGAAATCCAGTATTTCATTATTGTCAATAGTATGCGGCTTGCGCAGCTTCTTGGTAAATTTGTTAACGCCTGTGAAAACAAGAACACATTAATAAATAAAGGTGTCATACCAACCGGCATCTTTTTACAGAGCAAAAAAAAGAAAAGAGTTGTAACCCTAGCCCATGTTTCCACCAATGTGTTTCAAATTGCACTATGCAATGCTATTTCAATTGATCCCTGGGAGCCAAACTGAATTCAAGACAGACCAGTACAACTGGGACTTGTACAGCCAGAGCAATAGATAAACAATCGCGTCTATTATTTTAATTCAAACAGCAGGCACACATCCACGAGAACGTCCCAAATGAGCCTTCCAGTTTGGCTGCTCAACATGTGTTACTGTGTGACACCCAAAGGTAACGCAGGTCTCTTGGAATACATTAAAGGTATACTATGCAACTTTTCATTAAAAGGGTTAGGGTTCTTTTTTTATCCTTATAGAAAAGTTTCCCCTCAAGGCAGACGCTGCCCCCTGCCTGATTTTGGTGCTTTTTACATTTGTTTGGCCGGGACGTATTTAGGCGGATACATTGTGTAGAGGTCCACGTGGGTTGTATAGCGACCAGCCAGTAACATTGCTCACAGCGCTGTTGTGAGAGTGGATCGCCTCAGCAGAGCAGACTAAACAAGGAAATGGAGCTCCTTCCCAGATCATTTTGCGAGCTGTTTGGAGCTCATACCTCGATGGTTTGGAGGTATGTGTGTGTTTATTTGTGCTTTTACAACATAACCGTTGTGAAACTATCCGGAAAAAAAACTTTGAATCCCTGCCTTTCAACAGTTTTCTGGCTCTCTCTCTTCCTATGTATTGTCAAGCTCACTTGACCGCATAAACACAGAACAGCAAAACAATGTTCAACCACGAAAATACACAGGGCAGTGTCTGTCCCATAGACATAAATAATATGGACGTAGCTATCCCATTCAATTTCTTCTCCCTGGCGGAGTTCAAACGTTGGCTGTCCCCATCTTGATTTTATCGTCAGTAGAGTGGGACAGGCGATCTGTCAATCACCCCCTTTTCTATAATCTATTTTACTCCAAATGGGCGAGTTATATATAAAAAAATTACCGTCTTACAGTTGTTATGAAATTAGCTATATAGACCAAAAACCGTGTTTCGCCCCTAACTGGAAAGATGTTTAATCCTGTTACAAAGTCGGGCATTTTAACATGGGGAGATCTGCCTACTGCCCCCGAGCCCAAGTGGCCATTCGATTAATTGCAGCTTAAACAAAGACTTCCGCACCTTCCTGGGAAAGGGGGTGGGCTTGCCCACTGGTCTGTCCACATAAACAAACTGCCACAGTATTGTGTGGGTCAGAATTAATGTTTTTGAGGGGAAACTTTTCTATAAGGATATATATATATTTTTTTTAATTAAATAGTTGCCTAGTATACCTTTAACTAGCAGAGAGTAGCAACTCAAACCACAGCACTTCTCTTCCAATGTGCAGAATGAGTTTTCCTTCCAAATGTGTTGATTTCTTCAATCTGATCATTTCTCGTTCATCTATATTTACTTTTCACATGGGCTGCATAGCACAGAGAGAAGCCTACTGTATCTCTGGGGTCCTGCTGTAATGGGACCATTATATTCACAGCTTGGTACTGCCCGTACCTCAACGTGCAGACAAAGAACCTAAGGACTTAAATATGTGCAAACAACTTGAAAGGCTTTGCCTTGCAACCACAGCGATGGGGGTTAACTGGGGAGGCAGAGGAGTGTCTCAGAGTGTGCGTTTTTTTGTTTGATACGATGGTTTTTTGGTATCGATTGTGTTGAAGGCAGTTGGTTGTGGGCTTACAGCTGGAGGAGGAGAGCCTGTTAAGGGCAGCATCTCTCCCTGACCACTGAGAGGACTGTCTGTTCTGTATGACTACAGCAGATAATGAGAGGCTAGACCAGGAGCCTACAGACTGCCCAAGGACATCATGCATTATATACAGCCTGCTACTCTACCTCTTGCTTTGTTTTCCACACAAACCCTAGGCCCTGCCTCTGCTGGGCTCTGCTCGCCTCGCACACAGCAGCCCACATCCTGTCTGATCTCTGTGCATCTGCAGAGGTGTCGGGATGGGAAGTTCTTACTGTAACTTCATTAAATGCTGGATTTTGCTGAAGTTGGGGAGAATGCATAAGAGCTGTCAACTGGAACTGAGTTTTGCAACAATGCTGGTTATAAGAGTACTGATTTTTTTTAATCTTTGTTTTCTCTCCCCAATTGTACTTGGCCAATTCCCCCTTCTGCTGTGCCAGTCATTGCTCCACCCCCTCTGCTGATCTCGGGGAGAGTTGTAGACGAGCACATGGTCCTCCAGTACATCTGTCACCTGACAGCGGGGAGTTTCACCAGCAGGACGTGGTGCGTAGGAGGATCACGCTATTCCCCCCAGTTCCCCTCCCCCCGAACAGGCCCCCCCCCCAACCGACCAGAGGAGGCGCTAGTGCAGCCACCAGGACACATACCCCACCGGCTTCCCACCCGCAGACACGGCCAATTGTGCCTGTGGAAATGTCTGACCAAGCCAGATGTACCGCTGCCAGGAATTGAACCCGGGTCTCCGCGGTGGTAGGCGAGGCCTTGTACCTCTACACTACCCAGACGCCCCAGGAGTATAGATTTTATACTATTTATGAAAGGGAAAAAAATAGAACTTACCCCATATCAGCACAACGTAGCGCAGTGGGATATAATATAACACTGCTGTTGCCACAAACAGCACCAAGCAGGACAGGCAGGACAGGAACGGGACAGACCAGTTGAATATGCTGTGGATGAATGATTGTGTCAGATTAATGCGGATATCTTCAAAAAGAAAATTGCATGAAAATAATTTGAGTAAAATCAACACAGTAGAACAAATAGGAAATGGTTGAATTACTTCTTGATTCGTTCCCCCACGCTCGCAATTTCATCCAAAATGTTCTGGACGGTGATGACTACTTCCTGCACCATATGAATCTTGTCCATCAAACCTTTTCTTCCGGATTCCTAAAGAAGAAAAGAATGACAGACACTGATGAGGTACACTGTACTGTATGTCAACTGTTGGGCAAGGTAGACAAAGAGCACTTTCTCTCTGCTATTATGGCTGATGTATCTATTGAATGGCCTGTAATGAGCAAACGCAGAATATGTTCAGAATGCTGTTGAAGATGAGACGGACTCCGTGCTCACGAGCCGCTGCGTGGACGGCTGAGAGATCTCAGCTTTTGTCTGCGTCGCACAATAGAGCTGTTGCACAAGTGCAACACAATCCAGACTATCTGCTAGACGGAAAGTACCCAAAAACAACACAATCAAGACTATCTGCTAGTCGGAAAGTACCCCAAAAACAACACAATCCAGACTATCTGTTGTTAGATGGAAAGTACACAAGATGGCAATCCGCAATCAGGCAGACGAGACGACCTAGAGGAGAAGGGCCGGGGCCTGGCAACTTTGGAGAGACCCGCGTCTCAACGTGTTGTGACTAATCTGTCAGTCCCAGCTTTGAAGAGATATCTTGACCTATCCAAGCAGCACTGCTAGACATGAGCGAAACACCTCACCCTGCTCACAGTGCCTCCTAGCATCACTGCTAGACATGAGTGAAACACCTCACCCTGCTCACAGTGCCTCCTAGCAGCACTGCTAGACATGAGCGAAACACCTCACCCTGCTCACAGTGCCTCCTAGCAGCACTGCTAGACATGAGTGAAACACCTCACCCTGCTCACAGTGCCTCCTAGCAGCACTGCTAGACATGAGTGAAACACCTCACCCTGCTCACAGCGCCTCCTACAGTAGCATCACTGCTAGACATGAGCGAAACACCTCACCCTGCTCACAGTGCCTCCTAGCAGCACTGCTAGACATGAGTGAAACACCTCACCCTGCTCACAGCGCCTCCTACAGTAGCATCACTGCTAGACATGAGCGAAACACCTCACCCTGCTCACAGTGCCTCCTAGCAGCACTGCTAGACTTGAGTGAAACGCCTCACCCTGCTCACAGTGCCTCCTAGCATCACTGCTAGACATGAGCGAAACACCTCACCCTGCTCACAGTGCCTCCTAGCAGCACTGCTAGACATGAGTGAAACGGTGCCATGGCACTAGTCCGATACCTCACGAGTCCGACACCTCACGAGTCCGAAAAAAGAGGCATTGGACAGGGGATCATGTCTATGTTCCCCGGGTTCTATGTTCCCCGGGTTCTATATTCCCCGTTTTTCACTAACCCTAAACCTAACCTCCCCCAGACCCTAACCCAAAACCTAACCTCTCCCACCCCCACGCCTAAACCTAACCTCCCCCAGACCCTAACCCAAAACCATGAGGTGTCGGTCTCGTGAGGTGTCGGACTAGGGGGCAGTCCCCAGTGAAACACCTCATCCTGCTCACAGTGCCTCCTAGCAGCACTGCTAGACATGAGTGAAACACCTCACCCTGCTCACAGTGCCTCCTAGCATCACTGCTAGACATGAGTGAAACACCTCACCCTGCTCACAGTGCCTCCTAGCATCACTGCTAGACATGAGTGAAACACCTCACCCTGCTCACAGTGCCTCCTAGCATCACTGCTAGACATGAGTGAAACACCTCACCCTGCTCACAGCGCCTCCTAGCAGCAGTCAAACCAACATTGCACATCAAGTACCACTTGCTTGACTTTGTTTGAATGCACATGATGCCGGTGTGGGTGTGACCTGGCACACATGTTTGTAATGTAAACCCGGTGGACCTGCTGGCAAAGCAAAAGCAATGAGTCAATGTCGGAGGGGCTTTAGTCTGTCTCGGTAATGAAATAAATGTGACGACATCAAGGCTGGAAATGGCAAATAGAGTGTGTGAAGAGTGTGTGAAGAGTGTGTGAAGGCTTCCAGAGGCAGAGGAGGAGTGACGGGAGATAACACGAGGAGTAACACAAGCTAAAGAGGCCTGAGAAGACTCAGATCAAAAGGAGGAAATAATGACAGGGATGATGACAGAGAGGAGGGCGGAGGAGGACCAGTGAAAGGGAGAAGGGGAGTGTGAGTGTGTGTATGCGTGGGGGAGGAGAGGCTTGAGGTGTCTAGATGTTTAGGTTGCGAGCCCCCCAGGCCGTGTGTGGTGACGGCGTCCAGACAGACCGCCTTTATCAGAGCTTCATGAGGGGGGCCCATGGGAACACTGTGTCTGCCAGCACACAGAGACTCCCCACCGCCCAGGCCCGGCCTCCTCCACGACTCCCCACCGCCAGGCCCGGCCTCCTCCACGACTCCCCACCGCCAGGCCCGGCCTCCTCCACGACTCCCCACCGCCAGGCCCGGGCTCCTCCACGAGAGGCGCAGGAAGAGAGCAATTCCCACACTAGCGGAGCCTCCTCCCCCCCCACCCCCCACCGGCCTCGGATCTGGACGGACGCTGGAGGTTTTCGGGCGCGCTCCAAAAAAGGAAAAACTATCTCAAATATGCTTTCTGTGAGATAGCTAAAGAGATTAACATCTCTGGGTCTCCTTGTGGGGGAGGAGGGGAGTAGCTCTCTTTACGCATCATCTTACCGCACGGCGCTAGCATGGGGGCCGGAGCAAAACCTTCGACCCCTGTGTAATGTTCACGTGGGCCCTGTACTCCACATTAGGTGTTAATTGAGCTCTTTATCCGAAGTTTTCATTGAAAGCAGGGAACACCGTGTTGCGCGCCTGCTAAAAGCCATTACAAATCCATGGCGGTGAGCTCCTGATGGACCCGGAGAGAGCCGCGCGTGGAGAAATGATAGCTCGCTAGATATGGAGACGCATCAGTTAGGCTCAGATTCCCTTTCATATTTTCCATTTAAACTTGTTTAAGGGACCCAATTACATGAATTAGAATTCAAATCTAATAAAAGATATGAACCATTATTTAACTGCAACAGATACACATGCAAGGTAAATGTGGGCAGAAATACAGCTCGGGCGGGAAGAGAAGAGAAGAGAAAACACGCTGGCTTTCATTTCTGAGGGAAAAACAGAGCAATAGATGTACTGTGAAGTATGCATCAAGAGGCTGCGCTCGCATGATTATCATTATTCATCTCCTTTAACATTCTTCAAATCCTCAGCGGCCAAATACTGAAGTCCTTCCTGCATTCATCATTTGATGATGTTCTTTATCTTTGTTCGTTTCTCTTTTCAGCCGGTACAAGAGTGCATAATTCTCCAAGAAAACAGAAAATAAATAAAACCGCTCCCTGTGAAATGGAAAGGGTTTGGTAAACTGGGGGATGGACTACATGAATCCTAAATGTCTACTGATTGGAAAACCTGTGTCAAATCATATTCTCATTTCAGATCAAATTGTAAAAAGCGTGCTTTTAAGGTGCCGTAATGGAGAACAAATTTGATCTCCCGCACAAAGGTAAACACACTCTCCCAGGCATGTGGGGCATTATCAAAAGCTGGAAAAAAGCTCATTTAGCATCATTTTAATTAGAATAAATGCTGCCAAATTTGAATATTCAGTATTCATTGCTGAAGCTTGACTGAATATTTCTTTGCCCCTGACAAAGACGAGAAGCACATGGAATTAAAAAAACACCTGTGTTCCTGAAATCATCTCACACAGTACGATAAAGAGCCAACAAACACATTGATGCACAAAAAGCTCTCGGAGGCTTTTATGTGTTAGTGGGTCCATGTAATGATGACATGGGCAGTCTGTCTGTTAGTGGGTCCATGTAATGATGACACAGGTAGTCTGTCTGTTAGTGGGTCCATATGATGATGACAGAGGTAGTCTGTCTGTTAATGACACGGGCAGTCTGTCTGTTAGTGGGTCCATGTGATGATGACACAGGTAGTCTGTTAGTGGGTCCATGTGATGATGACACAGGTAGTCTGTCTATTAGTGACACGGGCAGTCTGTCTGTTAGTGGGTCCATGTGATGACACAGGTAGTCTGTTAGTGGGTCCATGTGATGATGACACAGGTAGTCTGTCTGTTAGTGACACGGGCAGTCTGTCTGTTAGTGAGTCCATGTGATGACACAGTCTGTCTGTTAGTGAGTCCATGTGATGACACGGGCAGTCTGTCTGTTAGTGAGTCCATGTGATGACACAGGCAGTCTGTTAGTGAGTCCATGTGATGACACGGGCAGTCTGTCTGTTAGTGAGTCCATGTGATGACACAGGCAGTCTGTTAGTGAGTCCATGTGATGACACAGTCTGTCTGTTAGTGAGTCCATTTGATGACACAGGCAGTCTGTCTGTTAGTGGGTCCATGTGATGACACAGTCTGTCTGTTAGTGAGTCCATGTGATGATGAGATGGGCAGTCTGTCTGTTAGTGGGTCCATGTGATGACACAGGCAGTCTGTCTGTTAGTGGGTCCATTTGATGACACAGGCAGTCTGTCTGTTAGTGGGTCCATGTGATGACACAGTCTGTCTGTTAGTGAGTCCATGTGATGATGACACAGGCAGTCTGTCTGTTAGTGAGTCCATGTGATGATGACACAGGCAGTCTGTCTGTTAGTGGGTCCATTTGATGACACAGGCAGTCTGTCTGTTAGTGGGTCCATTTGATGATGACACAGGCAGTCTGTCTGTTAGTGGGTCCATTTGATGATGACACAGGCAGTCTGTCTGTTAGTGGGTCCATGTGATGATGACACAGGTAGTCTGTCTGTTAGTGGGTCCATGTGATGATGACACAGGCAGTCTGTCTGTTAGTGAGTCCATGTGATGATGACACAGGCAGTCTGTCTGTTAGTGAGTCCATGTGATGACACAGGCAGTCTGTCTGTTAGTGGGTCCATTTGATGATGACACAGGTAGTCTGTCTGTTAGTGGGTCCATGTGATGACACAGGCAGTCTGTCTGTTAGTGAGTCCATGTGATGATGACACAGGCAGTCTGTTAGTGAGTCCATGTGATGATGACACAGGCAGTCTGTTAGTGAGTCCATGTGATGATGACACAGGCAGTCTGTTAGTGAGTCCATGTGATGATGACACAGGCAGTCTGTTAGTGAGTCCATGTGATGATGACACAGGCAGTCTGTTAGTGAGTCCATGTGATGATGACACAGGCAGTCTGTTAGTGAGTCCATGTGATGATGACACAGGCAGTCTGTCTGTTAGTGGGTCCATGTGATGACACAGGCAGTCTGTCTGTTAGTGAGTCCATGTGATGACACAGGCAGTCTGTTAGTGGGTCCATGTGATGACACAGGCAGTCTGTTAGTGAGTCCATGTGATGACACAGGCAGTCTGTCTGTTAGTGGTCCATGTGATGACACAGGCAGTCTGTTAGTGGGTCCATGTGATGACACAGGCAGTCTGTCTGTTAGTGGGTCCATGGGATGACACAGGTAGTCTGTCTGTTAGTGGGTCCATGTGATGATGACACGGGCAGTCTGTTAGTGGGTCTGTCTGCTGCTCTCAAGGAGACCCAGCGGTGACTGTGGTCTATGGGGTGAGAGACAGAGTCCCTCCCCCCACCCACCCCCGAAAGCTCAGTCTAGCTTTCCCCCTCCCTCCCTCCCCCCCTCCCCCCCCTCCCTCCCCCCCTCCCGGCTCCCCTGGGCTGGGCTACAGGAGCAACTCTACCCCCAGACCAGCCCTGCCAGCCGGGGGGCAATGGAAGAGGCCGTTTCATCTTGGCCACATCCATCTGTATTGGAGATCTATGGGCTTGTTTTGCCTCCTCTGTTTCTTTATGTTATGATTAAATATTGTCTATCTGCACAATTGATACCTCAGGCCAAAGGGAAGTCACTTTGCCCACACATAATTTGTAAGCTGTCTCTTCCCCCCGAGGACAGATTTGTTCACAGGGAAAGAGAGGATCTGTTCTGTATTATCCTGCTGTAACATGGCCGTGCCTTTCGTCTCCCTTTAACGTCAGGCCGTCACATTCTTGCTGCTCTCTGTCTGAGGTTTACATATTTGCTTCCTCAAGGGGAAAACGGGGGGGGGGGGATAAAAACATATTTGAGTGGTAATCATAACCTTCTCAGAGGGAAAAGCCTTTATTCACATGTGAGAGAAAAGACTCTGGAAAAAACGCAGAGCCTTTGAAGGCATCAAATTTAACACTGATCACTCTTTAACCCCAAATATTTTTGAAAGAAGACTTTGAGAGGAGGTGTAAAGCGACACTGCTTGATCTGACTGCATGATATCACGTTCAAGTGACAGCGAGACCATAACAAGGCTTTCAAATAGGCCACTTTAAATTCAAGCTGACAGCTTAAAACAAACATGGGTGACTGCTTAATTAGTAAATGAAAGGAGATATTGCATTTCCTCGGAGTGTGAAAGGGCTTTAGGAGGCTCGGGGAAAACCTTTCAAAGAAAGCTTGAAGAGGCCGAGGCCGAGTTCTGAAGCACACACGGGTTTTCACAAATTCTTCAACCATTTTGAAAATATTGTCATTTCTCAAACAAAACTACATTAAAAGTAAGCAAGCAAAAACACCTCGATATTTATAGAGGGGTTTTGCAGTAGTGTAAAGAAACTGGTGATAATGATTCTATGAAGGGCGATAACATTATTAAATTCGGTGTATAAAAGCCTGATTCAATATTCATAAAAAACATTGAAATCCCTGTATCGCTGCTGTTTGTTTAGGCACCAGGGTCCGTTACTGCTATAGCGATGATGGCAAGTGGCGCTTCCCCCACGGTGTGTGCACACATATCATGCGAGTCTCATCCGTGAATGAGCCCATCCTTTCACACAGGATTTGGTGGATGGGCCGGTGTTTTGAAAAGAAGCTGCCCCGGGTCATCACAGCCCCAATATACTGAGCACATTATGGATATGAATCCTGGGCCTAGACACGCCGCACAAGGGTCAAGGGTCACGGTTTGGAGGCTTTGTGTTCGTTCCACTAAAGCAATAATACACATCCCCGTTAACTCTTCCTTCATCATAGAAAACAGTGGGATGAGTGTAATTGAATATGTGCTGTGGGGGAAGGGGGGGGGGGGGGGGGAAGAGTACAATTTTCAGGGTACTTTAAAATTTGTTGTAGTAATAACAATATCCCATTGAGATACATTACTAAAGGAAATGACAGCGTTGATTTCTTACAAATGAACAAGTGTGAAAATGATTGATAACCTTTTGGATTAAGAATAGTTTTATTGCTGTGTTATTGCACTTAGCTTGATTTGTTCTGGTACTAAAAGGTCATTCTCAATGTAACCGTTCCATTTAGACAAGTCTGGTACAAAATATCTACTGATATTATCCCCAACAGCTGCACAAACCTCAATTAATGATACAGTTTAAAGTTGATTTATAGATTTCTTTTCAAAGGGCTGCGATATCGCAGCAGAGTGCATTTGCAGAGTGACACTGGAGTACCCAGAGGAATAGGATAAAGTGCTGAATGGAGAAGTGTGTGTTCACATGCTGTTTCCGTTTCATAGATGTTGTCCTCATTTGGGATGCGTGAAAATATTCTATTTTGGGGGCAGAGAAGTGAGCTTCTGAGAAATATTTGTCATTGTAACTTTGCAAAAGTCCCAACTAGAACTTGTATGACATCTTTACTTTGGTAGAATAAATTGTACTTTTTAACAAGCAAATGACCGCGCGTACAAGAACAATAATCGGTGGCATTTGCTAACCCAAATATTTCTAACCACCGACAGCATCCGGACGTTTGATTTAACCTTGGTTATTCAGAGTTTAGAAAGAGATATTAGGGTTCACTGTGCTACTGATATATCGTTTATATATTTTTTTACATAGCGCAACTGACATTTTGGAACGGCAAATTTGAATGGAAAAGAAACGCTTATTAAAACTAAAAAGTGTTATTCATGTTCGACCAAAACATTACCCCTTAAAATGGTGGAAGATTAAATAGATATAAAAGATAAAATACCTTCTCATCTTCCTCTTCATCATCAGCCATGCTCATGTTCACCTAAAGAGAGGAGAAAGGGTAGAGGGACATGTGTGGGCACTGGGGCATTTTTAACAAACACCTAGTAATGAAATGTTCTTGCGAGTACATTCAGCCCTGTTGGGAGAGGCCTGTTTCCATGGAGACCGCATCACAGGGGTGACCTCACACAAAAGGAGAGGTGACAGAGGGCCTTCCTTACAACAGCACTGTCACACCAAAGCAATCTCATCTCTCCACAACATAAGCAACACAGAAAAACAGAGAGGGGGGGGGGAAAACATTTAATTTGTATGCCGTTGCCTAGATCACTTTATATCAAGTCATCCCTGACCCCCGCTGACCCCTGACCCCGCTGCGGCGCACACTGTGACATTGCCTGCGATGGAACAGAGCTGTGTCATTGCTGGCCAGAGGGTCACGCGGAGGTGACGGGGGGTCTCCCCGCACGGGGATATGAGGGTGAGCCCGGGCTTTAACGTCGCCCGCCCGGGGACGCCATCTTTGCCAGCAGCCGTAAACACAATGACCGGGCTGGGGGAGGGCGTGTGAGCGAGCAGGCCCCCTAGCTGGCCCAGGAGATGGCTTACAACACGGCGAAATTGGGGGGCAGTCGGAAGTGTGAACAGTATTAACCTTCACAGACGTGTGTGGGGCAAACAGTAGATAGAGAGGAGATAGTGGCGTGTTCTGCAGAGGGCTGCCCCCGCTGCTTTTTACAAATGTAGTGCAGCTCTACCAGGACATTATATACATACAAGTGCAGTCATTTAATTTAAACGGCATTTTGCTGCTTGATGATTGGTCGCCCTCTGGAGACGCTGTAGGAAACTAGTCTAACCAGCTCTACAACATGCAGAATTGTGCCACTATCAACCCTAAGTGTGCCGTGCATTTAACTTAACAGCTCCCATGTGTTTCAAAAAATATAGTAGTAATAATTCCATTGTAATATACGGTAGATAGTAGTAAAAGCGTAACAGGTTTAAGTTGACATATCAATAGAAAACTGGCAAAATGTATTATACCCATAACGTCTCAGCAGCAGTGGGTTAGCATACATTACAGTACATGTTGGTGCTGTGACAATGAATGGGCCTCTATTAGGGGTGCACCGATCAATCGGCAAGCAATCTGTATCGGCCGATATTGACCTCAAATATGCGATCGGCCATTTTTTCATATATATATATATAAAAAAAAAAAGCCCTATCACTAATCAGGCTTTCCAACGATATAAAATATAATGCCAATTGGTATTATTAAAGGGGAGAAATAATCAACCTAAAATAACGTTTCCAAACTTTCTTTGAGGAGTTTATATATCGGTGATCGGTAATCGGTGAGCGGTCGATGATCGGTTGGGCAGATATTTCCCATAGGCGATCGGCAATCGGTGATTGGTGGGAAAAAACGTGATCGGTGCACCCCTAGCCTCTATAGATCTGTGTGGATGGGGACATCCCATCCGGGTGGTGTAGTGGTCTATTCCCTCCTCTACAAACATGAGGGCCGCAGGTTCGCGCCCCCGTTACCACCGGCTTGGCCGGGCATCCCTACAGACACAATTGGTCATGTCTGCAGGGGACGGGAGCCGGAGAAGGGTATGTGTCCTGGTCGCTGCATTAGCGCCTCCTCTGGTCGGTGGCGGGGAGAGGGGAACTGGCGGGGGGGTGAGGGGGCTTTAACGTGTTCCTTTGCACGCACTGCGTCCTCCCGGTGGAACCCATCACTGTCAGGTGAAAAGGTTCGGCTGGCAACTGCAGATGTATCTGAGGAAGCACGTGAGTCTACACCAGGGATACTCAACTTGCTTTGCCTGGGGGCCACTTTCGTGAAATGATAGAAGGCCAGGGGCCAGTTAATAAACAATCAATATACATTTTTCTGTAGCGGATTGTAGGTTTTTGGGGTGTCAGCCGGAATTTAGTCTGACAATGTTGTGCACACCAGATAGTTAGTTATGTTAAGTACATAAGTGGAGTATTGGCCAGAATGACATGAACATTTGGACACTTATTCAGCGGGTATCTTGCATGTCGCGTTCAGGTGCAGCATATTTTTTTTTTTTTTTTTTTGCAATTCCATCGCGGGCCACACAGGGGGCGCCCGCGGGCCGCATGTGGCCCGCGGGCCGCCAGTTGAGTATCACTGGTCTACACCCTCCCCGGATCCACAGAGGCGGGTGGAGCGACGACTGGGACCACTTTAGACAGGGGGAAGCTGGCTGAGTACAATTGGGAGAAGAAGGGGGGAAAATCGGGTGACTCACCAGGTCCTGGTTGGAGCTGGCTCTCCCTGTGCTCAGCTGGAAGTAGTTCCAGCCCACCAGCAGAAGCAGGAAGAGGGGCAGCATGAAGAGCTCCCAGTGCCACACCGTCACCAGGAAGATCTGAGGAGACAGGAGGACGTGACAGTATAGAGCACAGCAGCAGCACAGCGCTCACATCTCAACAAGCCTCTTCCCTCTCTAGCAGGGTTTTACCCCCCTCCATCTCAAAGCTCACCAAAAGCACCACAGACTGTAAAGCCACTGAGATCTACAGCCGATGGCAACAGATTTCACTCTTAGTGAAAGTAGCAGACATTTGGGGACAACTTTTAATATCTTCAAATCCTATTTATATACACCAATAATAACGCAGCGCTGGCTAAATGCCTTTTTCCGCTGAACACAAAGTATGACATGGGCTAGGCATGGTATGCTGTCTTTTAACTAGCACATCAAATCCTCTTTAGACTCTGACTATGCACATATGGCAGTTGGAGGAGCATTTGCAACATTTACCCCCTCCGTGGCGACGATAGTGAGAAAAGCCAAGACCCCTGGTAGAAATAAGATGGATCACACTGAATGCGTAATCCCTCCTAATGCGGTAAAGGAGCGGTGCTAAGCACGCTGCACAGCACCCACACTGCATCTCACAGCACAACACTAATTGGTGGGCTGCATTTAAACCCGTTTAGTGACAGCTTAATGAGTCTGTCACCAAAGTGAAATGATCAGGAATGTGTGAGGAGGATCACACCAGCAGGTTGACGGAGACGTCAAACCTATAAGTGTGATTATGGGCCAATAGATCCGACATATGGGCCTCCTTCATTTAGGGCATATATACTGTACGGTAAGTGCTGTATAGTGGTTCTCAACTGGTGGGTCGCGGGGCCGTTTTGAGTGGGTCGCGGATGTGTGCATGACGGTGACACACAAAAAAAGAGTTCTACTCCTTGAGGACGCCGACATCCGCGGCCGATATTCCCGTCTTTCAGAGGCAGTTAGTGGGCTCCTTTTTAGAGCCAGAGTCATGATGAAACTAGAAGACCTACAGAAGGCAGTAAGGCATGCATTGGTACCAATCGTGTCATGCTAGCTTGTCGGGAAGGGAGCTAAATAAATAAAATAATGCTCCAAAGTTAGGCAACATTTTGGTGAGGGAACATTTTTAAATTTGGGTCGCAACTTACAGTAGTGACGAATTAAAAATGTGGGTCGTGAGGTTAGACCGGTATAGAATGTGCGTTCTTTGTCATAATTTATATTCCCTATATTTTCTTTCATCTTTCCTTACATTCATTAAAATTAGTCAATTTTTTTTATTCTTTAGCTAACTTTGTTTCAAAACTTTGAGCATCACTGCCATGCTAAACCACTGCTGGTTTGTGTGATGATAGCACATACAGGGCAGTGTGCTGCAGGCAGCTTGGAGTAGGAACAATATGGTGGAGTTTAAGCCTGAGACAGGATGTGAAGCTCTGGGGCCTTCAGGCCTCTGTAGCAGGCCTGTGAAGAGCAGCCTGCCCCTGTCACAGCGACCCTGCAGTCCCTGCATGTTGCTGGGGGGGTGGGGGGGGGCAGCCTACCTACTGCCACACCGTGCCTGGGTTCAAACGGCCACCAGGGGGAAACGTGAACCATGAGTACCGTAATGCACGCGTAACACTGTGGCCCCCGGCCGCCTAAAGGCTTCGCCCACTCAACCGCTTGCGATCCTTCAATACGATCTGGGAGACGGCCCGGTGGAACAAAGGCAACGTGCAGAAACACGACGGGCACGAGCGAGATGTAAAAGAAATAACACGAACAATATGTTATTGTTATTTTCCTATAATAACAGCTCATTTGAATTATACAGCCGCAAAACCTGAGCTGGTGGCGGGGGGAAAAAAGGTAAACAATGAATATGCATGATGTGCAGAGGTAGCCTCTTGGTTATGAATAACCTACGTCATGTGTTGTCACCTGGGTTCCCAGGAGGCTGTTCTAAAGCGACGCTCTCCTCACCCCAGAGGAATTGAGCTGGCTGCTGGACAGGTAGCCTGTCATATCCCCAGCATTCTCATAAAACAGGGAAAGGAAAGGGGAGGGGGGGGATGTGCCTGGAAACTGACATGAGCCCAGCAGGAATGTTGAACCTCCTTGGCCTCCCTGCAAAAAGCTGCTACATTAACCACTAAAGTCTAATTGCTTGGTCTCTGTCTCCCTGTGCAAGTCAACAGAGGGAGCCAATTCATTTCCGCCCAGGGAGCCGGCAGAGAGAATCTGTCACAGGTATTCATAATCGCCCACTAATGCAAATTTCTTGCTCGCCGCGTTCTGGCTCAGTGGACAAGATAAAAGCCTACAGGAAAATACAATGCCTTGTGTCTAAACTGAGTGCTTAAATGAGGGTATAAACCAAAACTGTCAGAAATATCTCCTCCATTCCTCCCTCATGGTATGTCAGCCCACGTGTGGAGGGGATTGTGGATTTACATGTTTTTTTTTTTTTAAACGCTAATAAAAAAAAAAACGTTCGAGGAACATCTGGGGGAAAGCGCGCTCAGATGCCTTCACTCAGGTGCACAGACTGTGTGAGACTGTGAGACTTGTGCTCGTCAGGAAGCCCCTCAGTAATGAGTCCAGGCAGGACTCTATACCTCCGCCTCGTCTCCTCTCCTCACGTTCTCCAGAGCGCCTGTGAAAACGGAGACGCAGCTAATTCCCCGCTAAGTGCTTTATGTTTTATTAGCACGCCGGCTGAGTGATTAAAGGACATGTCGGACAAAGTGCAACCTTTCAAGCGCAAGTGTAAATTTCTATTGAAAATAATCCACGTTTTAATTGCCGTCAAAAGTTAGGCTCCATTTCTGTCTTGAGGGCCTGACTGCGTTTTTTCTTTTCTTCTCTCTCTCTCCATCCGTCAACAAATTACACTTGACAAGTAAAACCTTAAAACGTTTAAACGCCACAATGCTAATATGTTACATGGGGTGGTAACGCAGCCATTTATTTAACCAAACGGACATAAAGCAACAAACAAAAGAAAGGGGAGGCAATAATTAACGACACACCTTTGAGCATTTAGGTTTTACACACCGCAGAATTGGATAATGAACGACTTGTAATTGAACAAGTGTTGGTATGTACTGTATGTCTGGGAGGAGTGTCTCTAATGTAGGAAACCTCCCTTGACAAAAACCATTTAGCTGAAAAATGTCTGTATGATTATGCACGCGGTGTCCAGAGGGAGAGGAGGAGGGGGGGGGGGGGGGGAGGAAGAATAAATTAATAAAACTATTAGCGCACGCTGGAGTAGGTGATGGAGATGCACTCTCCTTAGCCACCTGTAAGCGCCTGGAGAAGGGGCAAAGCTGGGCAGAGCCACGCTGCCAGCAGGGTTAAGAACCAGCCTGACAGATTTGTTTTATAGTGCCATTAATATGATTCCACTAAATGCGCCGGGCGCCTTCTCATGCAGATCCCCTGGCCAGCCCAATCCAGGCACCTAATAATAAAGCACTCAGCGATTAAAAGTGCGAATAAAATAACTTAAAGCTGAGCAAGCATGGCAGCTCGCACCACCCACACTCTCCCAGGAGGGGGACGAGGAGATCGCAGCGCGCAACAAAGGGACAAAGACACCCTCGCTAAGAGTTTTCTGCCCGTCCTGTAAATTGATTAATGGAGGAGGAGGAGGGGGGGGGGGGGGGTGGCCCAGTCTACCAGCCCCAAATGACTGACTGGCAGACTGAGCAGCAGACTGGCCAGGGCTGCCAAAAGCCTATACACACTACAGCAAGACGAGGGGCCGCAAATATACGTAGGCATCACATAACGGCATAGCCCACGTAATACTGCAGAGGAGCCAACTTAGTGTAATGTTATAGCATACAGGGCCATACAATTACATTTACTGCTGTAGAACACACACACACACACACACACACACACACACGCACACACACACACACACACACACACAAACTACAGTTAAGTGAAAACTTTCTATCCCCTACGATTTATTATTATGCAGTGTATTTTTTTTTTTTAAAGACCCGTATTTTCTAAAACTATTCCCAGTCCAAAAACATGGAGGATTGAATCTTGGCTGTATATCTACACTACGTCTCTTCAGTTGCACTCCACTTGGAAAGCGAGACAAAGCCAGGAGAGCGCCAGCCAGCATTATGAGGGTCAGTCATGGGGGCTGTGGATGCATGCCAGATTACGTGAACATATACGGAAAGAGTTTAACAAGACTGACTACAGGCTGCAGGCTTTCTGTAGTTAGAGTGTGTGTGTGTGTGTGTGTGTGTGTGTGTGTGTGTGTGTGTGTGTGTGCGCGTGTGTGTGTGTGTGTGTGTGTGTGTGTGTGTGTGTGTGTGTGTATGTGTGCGTGTGTGTGTGTGTGTGTCTGCCTGCACGCACAGGCACACAAGTACGTGGAGAATATAGTAAAAACAAAAAATGTAATAATATATATAAAGCGGGTACAAGATCTTGCACAATCTTCGCTCTGATATACAGTAGATGTACTTTTTTCCGGGTGAATTCAAGGGCGGCAAAAAAATTAATCTGCATTACTTCCTCAATTAAAATAGAAAAAAAGAGATTAATAATGAATCAAAGGCGCCAAGTGGCAGCTCAGCTCAACGCAGGTCTTTATTTTTTTTTATTGTTTGGAGGAGAGAGTCTGGCTGGTGGGGCTGTGGTGCCGGGCGGGGACGGGCGGCAGCAGCGGCGGCGGGCTGTAAACGCGGAGCAATGAGACATGTAATTTGCGGTGAGCCGGGGCCAGAGCGGGGACAGGCTTTCAGGGGGTGTCGGAGGCAAGAGGAAGCACAGATAAGATTTCTCTTCGGGGCAGGTAGAGTGTGTGGGCAGCCGAGCCGCGGCGCTCCGAGCTAACGCTGAATAAATATTTCACATACGCTCAGCTCAAGTCTTATCGACTGGGGAGAGAGAGAGAGAGAGAGAGAGGGGGGGGGGGGGAGAGAGAGAGAGAGAGAGAGAGGGGGGGGGGAGAGAGAGAGAGAGAGAGAGAGAGGGGGGGGGAGAGAGAGAGAGAGAGGGGGGGGGGGTGGGGGGGAGAGAGAGAGAGAGAGAGAGAGAGGGGGGGGGGGGAGAGAGGCTGCATTATACGGAGAGCAATAAAATGGGGGGAATCTCATATCCCTCTTGAGCGGGGCCAGATCAGCTGTAGCGGCTCGGGGGGTACAACGCAATTTACAAGACTTTTTTCTTTTTCTTCTTCTTCTTTTTAAAATCAAATACTACATCATACACGCCTTGATATTTACTTTAGTTACTGAGTTAGTTAGGTAGCTAGATTTGTCTTTTTTTTCTCTCTCTCTCTCTCCCTCTCTCATCAATAGCTTCACATTTAACCATAAACATGAAAAAGAGTACGGTATATATTTTAGTAATAAATCCATACCTAAATATAACAATAAACATATATATTCCTAAACTAATTTCAAAACGAAACAATAAAAAAAAAATATAAGGAAGTATAAATAAGTATACTTCTGATCTAATTTGAGTGGGATTAAGTGTTGACTTGTAAACAGAAAGGTTGGCCGTTGGAGAATGATAAGAGGAGGCAGCAGCTTTGTGAGGATGCAGTGCACTAGTGATGATAGCACAGGCTCTTTATCAAAGCGTGCTGAGGAAGAGCAGCCGTGCGAGCGAGGCGTAGCATTAGCATTTAGCTCAGAGGGGCCATGCAGCGCTGGCCGTTGTCTCCCCCCGCCTGTCTGACACATGCCAGGGCCCGAGCAGCAGCGGCGGCGGAGCGGGGCCCCGGTCAGCGGGGGGCCCCCGTGGTGCCTGTCAGTGGCACCGGCTACTCTGACCCGGCGCTCCGGCACTGGCCACCAGTGTTTAATCCGTGTCGGGAGCGTTAACACCGAGAGACCTCCTGGGTGACAGATCTGCCATGCGAGCCTTTTCCCCCGGGGAGGGAGGGAGGGAGTGGCGTGGTGGACTCTCTCTCTCTCTCTCTCCCTGTCAGCGCGGCTCGCACGCACGTTAACGCGCCGGGGCCGAGGGTCCGGGGCCCCACAACAGCCACACACACACACACACACGGGGCGGACAGGTCGCCCGGCTCAGCTGCCTGGGGAGACGTGTCCTCTGTGACTGGGAAGGTGGCGAGTGTGTTTCCAGGCAGTCATTACGATACGACACACACACACTGGGGTTAAACACAGAGCACACTTCATCTAGCCTGGAAATAACTACTATATAAAACACAGACTACAGACTACTACACCGTGCTGCCGCCACCCGAGTGATAACACAGTTATTTAGTGCAGTAGGCTATTATTCATCTGAAGCATCTTTATTTGTTTAGACTTTAGAAATTACCTGCGCCTACTCGGGTCCCTAAGGACCAACTCAATTAAAAAAATGTCAACGTATTTGGGAGCCGTTTCTAAGCCTACCTCCATGAGGTTAAGGGCAGCAGGTGACTTGCCCGGCTAGTTCCTCATTGACCTCTTACACACAACATCTCCTAGAAGCACATATTAGGCATCCTATCCAGCTGGTGGTAGCACGATATTATATTACAAAACTGTAATATTGAGTGTCGTTGCGGCTTATTTTTTGTTTTGTTTTCTCCCCCTGTATCTGAGCCTGTTTGTTTGTCTTGTTCCGTTTCGGGAAAGCTTGAAAATAAAATATTGGAAAAAAAAATACGAAATTTCCTTGCGCTACTTTTTAACATGGAATGGGCGGCGACTTAGGTTGGATTAAATTGAATCAAGTGTTCTCTCCACTGAAGCCCATGTCCTAAAACATACATACATATTTAAAATGGGCAGGGTTTTACAGCCCTAACGAGGTGAATATTAACAGAGAAAGCTTGTTAATCCCACTAATAAGGGGACATGGTTCAAGGTTACATACTGGTGCATCCAGCTAGCCTCAACAGCTACCAGCTAACACAGCTAGCCTCTCAACAGCTATCGGCTGACACACAGCCATTCAGGGCAGCTCAATAATAACACCATGTCAAATTAGAAGGCATTGCTGAGCAGTTTGCAGGTACTCATAGCCTATCAATTAATAATTAATAGATCTGGGACTATTATCAACACACACACACACACACCACCATCGAAGCCGTTCTTTTTTTTAAATGCTAGACACATTCCCACTGCACACTCTGTGAGAACTCCCACAGCCATGGAGATAGAGAGCATAACCCCCATGAGACTGAAGAAACCCACTCCTCAAAGACCTCCAACTTTTCCAAACAGAGAGAAAACAGACGCTAAGCAGAAACAAGAAGACGATTCACAGACGCGCACACACACACACACACACACACACACACACACACACACACACACAGCTCTCACAAAAAGCACGGCCGAGCGCGCTGCACTGCGGTAAACCCCCCCCCCCCCCCCCCAAAACGGGCAGATCCAAGGACCGCAAAACATCCCATTTTCAGGGACGGTGTTAACAAGAACAATTATGACAACTCTGATGAGGGCTTTGATGTTGGCGGTGCTGGTGTTCTGGTTAATGGCCCCAACTGCCATGGCTCCACACACAGGTGGTCCCCTAAGACCTCTGGAGGCAGATCTGACCCTGTGCCTGGCCTCATCTCATGACTCCATCAGCCCCCCCCAAAAAACACAGAGTCCGCCGCAGCTGCCAAGTGTGTTTACAGCTGCGCCGCATCAAACGCGCATCAAATGCCATCTTTGCACTCTGTGATGTGAGGCAATCAGCATTTCACAGGCTGTCAAATGATGTCTAAAGCGGTTGCTACCTGGCAGTGTCAAAAAGAAAATGGTTCAAATACTCGCATAAGGTATACGCAGGTTTCTTTCTAGTCTTAACTCCTGACAGATGAGGTACCTCGTATGTTAAAATATTAATTCTACTTAAATACTTAAAGCGGCCTAATGACAGCAAAGCTCGACATCAGCTTTCAAGTGTAAATGATCCCTTTTCTTTTTTAAACTTTCATCCATTTCATCTCAATCAAAAAATTGTTCTCAACTTTAAACTTCTGAAAGGGATTAATTTGGCTGGCTAATATATGCTCCTTTAACGTTTTATTTTTTCTCTTTTCTTTTCTTGGGGAGAAACTTGTGTCTCTCAGTCTAACACACAGAATGGGAGGATTTCACTCCCCAAGTTGTTCCCACCGATGGTTCCTGTTGGGGAAAAGTAAAGTGATAATCCTCAGCACCTCCGTTCACATTTCCTGCAGTGCTATAGCTCCATCTACAGGTCCCGTGCAGGTCTGCAGCAAAGAACTCTGGGTGACCCCTCTGCAGTCACTGCTGATGTATAGCACATTCATCTGGCTCAGTCTTAGTGAAAAGCACATCTAAGGCCGTTATTTTATGAAGATTTTAGCTGTCACATTTTCTCCCTCTCAGAGAAAGGAACATGCTGTTGTCAAACTCTTGAAACGCGCAGATCCTAGGCTCATTACTGTAGCATAAACAAGCAGAGGAAGAAGAAGGAAAAAAAAATCAAAATTTCTTGTTTGTATTTCCCTTCACTGATGAAGATGTTTATGAGGATTTGCCAGAACTTTGCTTAAATGCGTGAGAACGTCGTTTTTTTTTACATTACCTAATTAGAAAGGCACTATTTTAAAACTGCAACTCATGGGTAGGAAAATCGGAGGCGACTTCAAACGGTGTGGACTCTGCTCGCTGAGGAGATTGTAACCTCCAGCACCCGCAAACAATGACAATCCTGCAAGACTTTCCATTCTTTACGGAGTTTCCCTCTCACATGGAAACATGATGCCAGATGAGCCATCAGTCTGGAACTCATCATCATACCCAATTCATCTCTTCCTGAACGCACACTTTCTGATTGCTACTCATGAGGGGGAAAGTTATCTTGCTATGAGAATGCGGAGAAGTCTCCAAAAATCCATCCATTTCTTGATTTTTTATTTTTATTATTACATTCCCATCCACTTGGCTAACGTGAAACGGACCAATAATCTTCTCGCGCAGAATTTGAATATCTTACACACCACGCACCGACAACCACTTCATAATGCATACACACGGATCTCCATAAACAGGGTAGAAATACAGGGTGCGTGCTGTGCGGAGGTCAGAGAGTCGGCCTGTGGGACTGAGTGACATAATGGCTAAGTATTCCTGGTAAAGCACTACGGAGGCATCCCGCAGTCCCAGTAGCAACCACAACAGCGGTAATGCATTACAGGATGTATATGGTGTAAAACGGTAGGACCGGTCTGCCTCCGTGATAAATAATGTATTGTAATGTATATTAAAGCTGGACCCACCACCGCTGCAGCCGTTCCTACCGGCATAGCCCGGGAAGCCTTGCACTGCCTGCCACTGTAGGAAAGAGCAGACACTAGTGGTATAATTATGCACATGTGAGAGGCAAGCAGAGGCCATCTGTCAATGTCTGAATCAGTTACCTTATTACCACTGCCTAAAGATATAAATATAGGAGTGGGAGCTGCTTTCATTAAGGCGCACGGTGGCATGCTGCGTCAGACAGCTCCCAACACTCACTTAATTGCAAATGATGACTTGGAGGAGGAGAGGCTGTGCTGTTGCCGGGGCAGGAGGAGGAGGAGGAGAGGCTGTGCTGTGGTCAGGGCAGGAGGAGGAGGAGGAGGAGGAGAGGCTGTGCTGTGGTCAGGGCAGGAGGAGGAGGAGAGGCTGTACTGTGGTCAGGGCAGGAGGAGGAGGAGAGGCTGTGCTGTGATCGGGGCAGGAGGAGGAGGAGGAGAGGCTGTGCTGTGGTCAGGGCAGGAGGAGGAGGAGGAGGAGGAGAGGCTGTGCTGTGGCCGGGGCAGGAGGAGGAGGAGAGGCTGTGCTGTGGTCAGGGCAGGAGGAGGAGGAGAGGCTGTGCTGTGGTCAGGGCAGGAGGAGGAGGAGGAGAGGCTGTACTGTGGTCAGGGCAGGAGGAGGAGGAGAGGCTGTGCTGTGGTCAGGGCAGGAGGAGGAGGAGAGGCTGTGCTGTGGTCAGGGCAGGAGGAGGAGGAGGAGAGGCTGTGCTGTGGCCGGGGCAGGAGGAGGAGAGGCTGTGCTGTGGCCGGGGCAGGAGGAGGAGGAGAGGCTGTGCTGTGGCCGGGGCAGGAGGAGGAGGAGAGGCTGTGCTGTGGCCGGGGCAGGAGGAGGAGGAGAGGCTGTGCTGTGGTCAGGGCAGGAGGAGGAGGAGAGGCTGTGCTGTGGTCAGGGCAGGAGGAGGAGGAGGAGAGGCTGTGCTGTGGTCAGGGCAGGAGGAGGAGGAGGAGAGGCTGTACTGTGGTCAGGGCAGGAGGAGGAGGAGAGGCTGTGCTGTGGTCAGGGCAGGAGGAGGAGGAGGAGGAGAGGCTGTGCTGTGGTCAGGGCAGGAGGAGGAGAGGGCAGGGCCAGTGTAGTGGCATGGTAACAGGCTTGTAATGAGAGCCAGTCAAGGCCTCCTGGCTGCCCTCTCCTTTCACACGTCTGTCTGTTTGCAGCCTAATTCAGGATTCCTTTTTCCCCTTTCACTATCAATCAGCAGAAATACAGTATTCGCATGCGATTTACAGGTTTGGCTGCACAGTCGCTCGTTTGGAACGTAATATATCATTGAAAACGAGAACCTTTCGCTCGTTGAACTCAGTCTGCTGATGAGTGGGTGATGAACACGCAGGCACAGCTGATTCACTCTCGTTTTGGACGATTCTCACTGTGCACCTTTTGACACCTGCACACTATTTAAAGCGCACCTTTGTCGCAGACAAGGCATACTCCAACTACACTTACTGTCTGCTTTTTAAAATAACAACCTGTTCAGTCTGAAAACAGAGCATCCCCCCCCCCAAACAGAAAGACAGGTGCATGGCCAAGCAGCTATAGTTACAGCAGTTAAGTACACCTCACAATAATTATTCACTTCGCTAACAAGGAGCACGACATACACCTGAGCGACGTCACATGACATACACCTGAGCGACGTCACATGACATACACCTGAGCGACGTCACATGACATACAGCCGAGCGTCGTGAGAGAATAGTTGTGAGTAGTCGATCCTTCTCTCTATGTGTGTGCTGCACTCCTGAACAGCAGGTGGAGTGGAAGTGGAAATGAAAGATTAGAGCGAGCCACCACACACTCCCATCGCCTGCGGAGGATCTAATTATAGGTGGAAGAAGATGGCCCCATCCCGCTGACCTGTCACCTGTCAACCTGCCTATCCGCCTGCTCCCCTGCCCGTATCCCTGCCTCCAAGTCTCTCGCTATCTGTCTGCCTCCTCTGCACCCTACCTACCTGTCTGCCTGCTCTGCACCCTACCTACCTGTCTGCCTCCTCTGCACCCTACCTACCTGTCTGCCTCCTCTCCACCCTACCTACCTGTCTGCCTCCTCTGCACCCTACCTACCTGTCTGCCTGCTCTGCACCCTACCTACCTGTCTGCCTCCTCTGCACCCTACCTACCTGTCTGCCTGCTCTGCACCCTACCTATCTGTCTGCCTCCTCTGCACCCTACCTATCTGTCTGCCTGCTCTGCACCCTACCTACCTGTCTGCCTCCTCTGCACCCTACCTACCTGTCTGCCTCCTCTGCACCCTACCTACCTGTCTGTCTCCTCTACACCCTACCTACCTGTCTGCCTCCTCTGCACCCTACCTATCTGTCTGCCTGCTCTGCACCCTACCTACCTGTCTGCCTCCTCTGCACCCTACCTACCTGTCTGTCTCCTCTGCACCCTACCTACCTGTCTGTCTCCTCTGCACCCTACCTACCTGTCTGCCTCCTCTGCACCCTACCTACCTGTCTGTCTCCTCTGCACCCTACCTACCTATCTGCCTCCTCTGCACCCTACCTACCTGTCTGCCTGCTCTGCACCCTACCTACCTGTCTGCCTCCTCTGCACCCTACCTACCTGTCTGTCTCCTCTGCACCCTACCTACCTGTCTGCCTCCTCTACACCCTACCTACCTGTCTGTCTCCTCTACACCCTACCTACCTGTCTGCCTCCTCTGCACCCTACCTATCTGTCTGCCTGCTCTGCACCCTACCTACCTGTCTGCCTCCTCTGCACCCTACCTACCTGTCTGTCTCCTCTGCACCCTACCTACCTGTCTGTCTCCTCTGCACCCTACCTACCTGTCTGCCTCCTCTGCACCCTACCTACCTGTCTGTCTCCTCTGCACCCTACCTACCTATCTGCCTCCTCTGCACCCTACCTACCTGTCTGCCTGCTCTGCACCCTACCTACCTGTCTGCCTCCTCTGCACCCTACCTACCTGTCTGTCTCCTCTGCACCCTACCTACCTGTCTGCCTCCTCTGCACCCTACCTACCTGTCTGCCTCCTCTGCACCCTACCTACCTGTCTGCCTCCTCTGCACCCTACCTACCTGTCTGCCTCCTCTGCACCCTACCTACCTGTCTGCCTCCTCTGCACCCTACCTACCTGTCTGTCTCCTCTGCACCCTACCTACCTGTCTGCCTCCTCTGCACCCTACCTACCTGTCTGTCTCCTCTGCACCCTACCTACCTGTCTGCCTCCTCTGCACCCTACCTACCTGTCTGCCTCCTCTGCACCCTACCTACCTGTCTGTCTCCTCTGCACCCTACCTACCTGTCTGCCTGCTCTGCACCCTACCTACCTGTCTGCCTGCTCTCCACCCTACCTACCTGTCTGCCTCCTCTGCACCCTACCTACCTGTCTGCCTCCTCTGCACCCTACCTACCTGTCTGCCTGCTCTGCACCCTACCTACCTGTCTGCCTGCTCTGCACCCTACCTACCTGTCTGCCTGCTCTGCACCCTACCTACCTGTCTGCCTCCTCTGCACCCTACCTACCTGTCTGCCTGCTCTGCACCCTACCTACCTGTCTGCCTGCTCTGCACCCTACCTACCTGTCTGCCTGCTCTCCACCCTACCTGTCTGCCTCCTCTCCACCCTACCTGTCTGCCTGCTCTGCACCCTACCTACCTGTCTGCCTGCTCTCCACCCTACCTGTCTGCCTGCTCTGCACCCTACCTACCTGTCTGCCTGCTCTCCACCCTACCTGTCTGCCTGCTCTGGACCCTACCTACCTACCTGTCTGCCTCCTCTACACCCTACCTACCTGTCTGCCTGCTCTGCACCCTACCTACCTGTCTGCCCCACTCTTTCTGTGCTCAAACTTTCTTTCCCAGATAGTCGCCTAGCTGCCTCCCACTCTTATCCTTATACAATCGCATGCATTGTTCTCAACCTTCCTGTCTGTGTGTCCGCCTGCCTGCCTGCCTGCCTGCCTGCCTGCCTGCCTGCCTGTCTGTGTGCCTTGCTGTTCTAAAAGGCTGTGATACATTGAGCCGTGGCCATTGCCTGGGGGGATTTGCACCTTGGGATCAGTGAGAAGGGCTTATAGAACACAAGCAGGTATGAATTGCATGTCATCCCCGAGACAGAGCAGACAGAAGAAAGGCGGTGAAAGAGGAGTTCTCTCACACACCCTGTCTGTGACCGCTTCCTCACCCTGACACGGCGCTGGCAGGGGCTTCTCGTGGTCGAGTGTGTGCGCTCTTAATCATGACATTACATGCTCTGTGCGGAGGGGGATTCACAGGGTGATTTAAGATTATTTAAGCTTAGGACCTTAGATCACATAGCCTCATTAAAAACAGCTAAACAGAGACATTTAAAACAAGGTTCAAATCTCGGCGGCAGACTTGTCACTCCTCCGCCCAAGACTGTGATCCTCCTCACAGCGTCCCCCGGGTTTCCCAGGCTTTGCTAAGAAGTCAGATGTTACAAACAGCCGAGGCCGCGGCCCTTCACGTACACTCGCATGTCATCAGCACTGAAGGAGAGCCAAGTGGGGTTTGATTTAAAGGATGAAGCACATCCATCACAGACACATTGGAGGAAAAGTGGAGGTAGCCATTGTTTTTTTTCATGGGAAACAAGAGCAGCAGAGAGAGAAAATGGCTAAAGCAAAGATAGTCCTCGACATCTAATTCACTTCAAATGAAAGAGTTAAAACGGGGCTGCGGTGAAATGGGACAACGCTTGTTCGCCCCGAGGCTCAAAGTGAGTTCATTAACGTGAGGCAATGACTTACCAGAAAGGCTATTAGACTCCGTTGCGTGCTCTCCCATTGAAAACAGCTTTTAATGTACTGTAACGTGTACAGAACTGCTGTGGTGATTTTGCGAACCCGATATATATTCTGGGCAAGAACCTAATGGGAAATAATTGGAAGAAAACACCAGTTAGTATCTTTTGATACTAGACATAATGTTTATGACTTTGCAATCAGGTTGATTCAGCTTTCAAATCCCTCATTTGCTACTCTGTAGTTTGATGTTTAAAGCCAATTAAACTAATTAGTTTGACTATGACTAATCTAAACTATGACCATGTGCAGCTTTGTTGTGGCCACTTTATTAGTGGGTTGTGGGGGGAACATTCTGTCTTTTTTTGCTTTTTTGCTCTTCTGGTTTCTATTATGTGTATGAGCACGATGTAGTGAATAACAATAAAATATCAGTAGAAATCACCTTTTTGCTGAATTTGATGTTTTCCTCCGTGAATTTTGTCTCCTTGGGTTGGAAGGATCTGACACCGGCTCTGACCTGCGAAAAGATGTATTGAAAAGAAAAAAGGCGGGGGGAAAAGACAAAACACTTGGTATCAGCAAATGATTGTAAAAACTCTGTATGCATCTAACATGATCACCAATGATGTGGAGAATTTCCACTTTTCCTATTTCGCTTGATCCTTACTTTGTTATAGATAACATCCAGCACCAGTGTGATGGTCCCTTTGGACAGCCTTCCCAAGTCTTCTTTCTTCAGGAGCCGACAAACCTGCAGTCCATTCTGAACCTTTTGCATTAGGATTTGAAATACATAGAGCATCAGACAATAACCATCATAGGGACTTTTGTGGATGAGAAATGCGGGCCTTTACAGACTAAATCACAGCACTATACTGGATGATCACAATCCAACTTACGGTCAGTAAAGGGATCGCCACTTTCCCCAAAAAGTTTGGCGCATTGTTTGCATTCTCATCAAGGACAGTGAACTCCATCACATCGTGGATGTCCTTGATTGGGCTGTAACATCAGATGAACACATACGTTATGCACATTTATCTAAATTATATAAAAACGTAGCACCTTTATGGGTGGCTGGCGATGGTATTTACTCACAATGTAAAGACTTTGTTCCACTCTGGATTGAGGGTCTTGTGGACTGTGTGAGTTTGAAGCCTGCTGTTACCAAGCTCAATAACACAGAAGGGGTCACTTTTCCCTGCAAATGACAAAGCCGTGTTATTATTTTATCTAACCAGAAGGCCACGACCATGAGGACCACAATCAGAGAAGAAGTTCTGCTCCACGTTACCGTTGAGGTCTGCTGCTGCAAGATCTGCTGCCTTTAGAACCTTGACCTGAAGGAAGCCCACCTCCTCCGCACATTTGTGTGAGTTCTTCAAGTGCTGCAAAAAGGAATGTGATGAAGTCATCTTCACTCAAAACACTGTCTGTGAACCTGGCTGAAGTCGTCATCTCCAGCACAAATTTTATTCTTAGTGCCCAAAATGTACCAGAATTATGTTGTCATTATTGAAATAATTGTCTGCCACTACTTCTTAAAATCAATATAATTGCATTCCTTCTAACTGAATCAAGTGATATTAGAATCCTTAGTAAATCCTGAATATGGGATGAAGATGGGCTGGGCTGTTGGTGGTGACAGAAAAATCCTTATCAATTATGCAAAATAACAATAATAACAAAATCTATAGACACAACACGCTGCACTCAATTGACCTCAGTTTACCGACATGACCGGGTGCCGAATCCCTCAATATATGATCTAATAAATTGTGCTGCAAAAAAATATACATAAAAGGTGTGCTGTCCGGTAATCTTGATAAGAACAGGCAAAAAAGAAAACTAACAAATTTCTCCATGATTGCATCTCTCTCGTCGGGCTGCTCCAGCGGCGCTGTGTGGAGGTCACAGATGGAGACGCCGCAGCAGGCCCTCAGGGAGACCAGGAACACCAGCCGGCCCTTCCCTGGGTCCAGCACATGGGTGCAGAGCTGAGTCTCGTTCACTGGAAGTCTGGACACGTCAATCTCAAACCTGCAACACATGAAGGGAAGTCTCATGTCAATCTCAAATCTGCAACACGTGAAGGGAAACGGCTCCGGCGAAATGAACAGTACCCAGCGGGACATACTCACATCCCCCACGATTCGTCACTCTTCCTCCCTCGCTTGGAGTACACCTCCACCTGCAGAGGTTCCTGGTTATCTTCAAACTGGTTGAAGTCAAACTGCTCTCTCCACTGGGGATTGGCCTGAATGCATAGGTTCTGAGGGCGGTAAAGCCACGGATTCAGCACATATAGTATCATGGAAACACACACGCATGCACACGCACACACACACACACACACACACACACACACACACACAATGCAATGTCAGGTTTAATGCATCGTCAGACTGAGCAGCCCCTGCATGACAGGTGGATTAAGTCTTCATTCAGTCCAACCAGAACGAGGCAGGAGAGGAGGAGAGGTTGGTGGTGTGCGGGTGTTTGTGTACATGTGTGCGTGTGTGTGTGTGTGTGTGTGTGTGTGTGTGTGTGTGTGCGTGTGTGTGTGTGTGTGTACACCTCCGGTAGCCACTCTGGGATTGTAAACACTGACAGCTTCCAATTAGAATCAGCTTTGTTCAACAAACAAACAAGCAGAGAGGAAAGCAGAGAGGTTTACAAAGAAATGACACGACAACACGAGACAAGTGCACCGCGGAATCATCAGGGGGGGAGGCCAACAAGTAGAGGTAGATGAACAGGGCCATGCTGCGTATGCAAATGAAGGCGGTGGAGCCCAGCACCTGAACGCACGGGGAGACGCGAGTGGCAGCCATGCCCAGCCTAATGAGCTGCCTCTGCCATGGCCCAGTGAGCCAAGGTGCAGGTGAGTCACTGACAGGCACCTGCTGAGAGAGAAGCGGGACCGAGAGAGAGAGAGAGGGGCTGGGAGGGGGAAGGAAAGACTTAGATGAAGTGTAAAGAGTAAGACCTGAGTAGACGAGAGAGATAGGGGCTGGGAGGGGGGAGGAAAGACTTGGATGAAGTGTAAAAAGTAAGACCTGAGTAGATGAGAGAGAGAGGGGCTGGGAGGAGGGAGGAAAGACTTAGATGAAGTGTAAAGAGTAAGACCTGAGTAGATGAGAGAGAGAGGGGCTGGGAGGAGGGAGGAAAGACTTAGATGAAGTGTGACGATTAAGACCTGAGTAGACGAGAGAGATAGGGGCTGGGAAGATGGAGGAAAGACTTAGATGAAGTGTAAAGAGTAAGACCTGAGTAGATGAGAGAGATAGGGGCTGGGAGGAGGGAGGAAAGACTTGGATGAAGTGTGACGATTAAGACCTGAGTAGACGAGAGAGATAGGGGCTGGGAGGAGGGAGGAAAGACTTGGATGAAGTGTGACGATTAAGACCTGAGTAGACGAGAGAGATAGGGGCTGGGAGGAGGGAGGAAAGACTTGGATGAAGTGTGAAGAGTAAGACCTGAGTAGATGAGAGAGATAGGGGCTGGGAGGAGGGAGGAAAGACTTGGATGAAGTGTAAAAAGTAAGACCTGAGTAGACGAGAGAGATAGGGGATGGGAGGAGGGATGAAAGACTTGGATGAAGTGTAAAAAGTAAGACCTGAGTAGATGAGAGAGATAGGGGCTGGGAGGAGGGAGGAAAGACTTAGATGAAGTGTGAAGAGTAAGACCTGAGTAGATGAGAGAGATAGGGGCTGGGAGGAGGGAGGAAAGACTTGGATGAAGTGTAAAAAGTAAGACCTGAGTAGACGAGAGAGATAGGGGCTGGGAGGAGGGATGAAAGACTTGGATGAAGTGTAAAAAGTAAGACCTGAGTAGATGAGAGAGATAGGGGCTGGGAGGAGGGAGGAAAGACTTAGATGAAGTGTGAAGAGTAAGACCTGAGTAGACGAGAGAGAGAGGGGCTGGGAGGAGGGAGGAAAGACTTGGATGAAGTGTAAAAAGTAAGACCTGAGTAGATGAGAGAGATAGGGGCTGGGAGGAGGGAGGAAAGACTTAGATGAAGTGTGAAGAGTAAGACCTGAGTAGACGAGAGAAAAGACAGAGGGGGGCATGAGAAAAGGGATTGTGGGAAAAACGGAGTAAAGAACAAGGCCCACCTTGCTCTTGTATCTCTGATCACCCAGGCGGAAGCGGACGTAGACGTCCCCGTGGCCGTGCTGCGGCAGGTCCTGTCCCTCCACCAAGGTGATGGCGTACACCCCGCTCCACAGCTGGTTCTTCAGCTGGTTCTTCTGCATCTCGGCCGTCGCCGGCTGGACCCGGTGCTGCTGCGGGGGGCACAGAGAGAGAGACACACACACGTTGTTGTTTTTTTAATATGCGGAAGAGCGTGTGTGTGGAAGCTCCGCGCGCTCCTCCACTCTCTGTTTACCTGCTCCTGCCTCAGCCTGGCACCTCATCATGTTCAGAGAGTGCATGAAAGTAGGACAAGGGCTTTACACACTATACAGGCACATCTCTGTTGGAGCACATTAGCACATCGCTACTGACAGGCAAGCCACACCACGGCAGGCAAGCCACACCACGGACGCTCCTGGAGAGAGAGGGAGAGAGGGACGTCAGCGAGCCCGCCAGATGTCCCTGGCTGTGACAGTCCCACTCATCACTGGCTCCCAGACACTTGGCATACTGCACCAGAGACAGCAGGCAGCAGTGAGTAATGATGCAAACCACATAGCTCTCTCATCAGCAAATTATGCATACATGCCCGTATGTATGGCCAGCATACACTATATGTTTACTGTATGTTGGTTGGCATATTCTTCCCGTTTTGTTTTCACCCCGCGGAATGCTAAATCTCGGTGTACAAAATGTGTCCTAGTCCTAAATCTTAAAGGTCCCATTTCATGTAAAACATGAATTCCCGTGCCTCTATTATTATTATAATTAATAAATGACTCATTATAAAAGGACTTGGGCATGCTATAAACATCACTGGAAGTCTCAAAACTCGCCAGGTAAATCCACACCAGTCGTGTAAGGAAGAAATGCCTCCAAACGAGCCTTTTTGACTTCTGTAACTTTGTGACATCACAAAGTAACACTCATTTAATTTAATTTTACCAACGACACCCAACGACAATGAATGCAGAAGACAAACGTTGTTGTCTGTAGCAAAGCTGCATAGTATGGAAACATGTCCAGAAAACACTCAACTGCACCAAAGATAGATCTATCCTAACAGATCATCTCATGAGAGGCTCCGCCCCCTCAGGGAGAGACAGAGTGGATAGAGACGTCCCACAGAGGCTGGATTTGAGTGTTTTTTTTTTGCAACAGAATTCATAACCTTGTTTTAAAGACCCACGAGACACATTTTAAACGGCTAAAAATAGCATAAAACGGGACCTTTAAATCCTAAAGCGGAGCTAAGAAATTAAGAAAAATGTTGTGCATAATGAGAACTCTCTGGAATCAAGGACAGGCCTGGCAAAGAATGCACTGGTCCTGCCGTGTGCGACAGAGGGAGCGAGGGAGAGAGGGGCCTTGATATGTCTCCATGTGTTGGAGAGGTCCCGTGAGGCCGACCGGCGACAGAGGCCAGGCCTGTAAAAACAAACAGCAGAGAGGTTGTGCAGGGCTGACTGTAATTAAAGAGCATGGCCGTAATCTGCTCCAGCCTCTTTGATTGCCCGGCTCCTTCGGCTGCCCCGGCCCACGCCGCTTCAAACAGCCCCTCTAGTACGACTCCCCCCCCGCCACTCCGGCCCCTCCCCTTCACTATGGCCCCCGCTACGACTCCCCCCCCGCCACTCCGGCCCCTCCCCTTCACTACTGCCCCCGCTACGACTCCCCCCCCCGCCACTCCGGCCCCTCCCCTTCACTACGGGGTCACAACCCGCATTGCCACCCAATCCGGAGGGGATCAAAGCACATCTCAGGGACCTGAATTATCATGGAATACCAGAGGCACAGCCCTATAAATATCACCCCCCCCCCCCTCCTTCAAAAGAAGAGGAACGGAGAGGGAGTGGAGGAGCGATATAAAGCAGGCCTCAGCCAAGTCATCCCAAGTGTTTATCTTGGACACATTTCTATCTCAGCGGCCAATAAAACAATTCCACTTAACTGTAAGTGGCCCCTAAAGAGAATCTATTCCTGGTCCTAAAAGGGCTGTGCGATTGCTTCCATATGGTGGGACAGCATGGGGACAAGCAGGACGAGCTCAGACCCGGGTCCATTTGGCTGGTGCCTCGGCTCTGTCCGTCCACAGCTGTGATATTACATCCAAACATCTGGGTTATTGCCCGCTATGCCTGGGAATTATCAGCCTTGCCGATCTTAGGCATCCCACACTGGCAACGTGCCTCAAACAGCAGAGGCCCCCCCTCCTCTCTCCTGTTTGAAACACTATCACACAGCAGAGTTTTGCTCCGTCTCCGTGCTGCTCACACAGAGGGAGAAAACCATGTTCGGAGAGAGGGGGGGAGCGGAGCTGCGAGAGCTGTGCATTCGCCACCTCCGGGATAGGTGTTAAATGCAATAAGATATTATGTTTGTCAAAAATGAAATGAAAAACAAAATGGCATTGATACATTGTTAAATTTGCACTTGTGATTTAGGCGGCTGAAAATGTATACATTGTTAAATTAGTGCTGTGATAGGCAGCAGAAAATTGATACATTGTTACTGTAAATTAGGACTGTGACTTATAGGCAGCAGAAGATTGTGTAGAGTCCCATCGCACATCTCTGTCTCCCTCCGAGTCCCCTTAACCATCTGTAGTGGATAACCTATGTGTATGAAAATGGGCTTCATGGATTCCTTTCTCATCTAATATCAAATTGAGATTGTCTGCTGGACCGTCAAGAGACTGAACAGTGGCAGATGTAGTGACTATATGGGTGTGAATATAAACCCACAGCTACAATCACTGCAGTGCGAGTCCCAAACAGCAAACCCTCCGATTTCACTCTGAATCTAATTACAGCTACAATATATTGAATACCGCTTGAAAAGAGATGGAACTTTTGTTTACTACAAAACCCAGTACTGTAGTATAATACTCATCTAAGGGCTTTTTCAAGACAACATATTCTGTCAATATCAGTATTTTGACAAATTGTGTATTATTCAATACTTTTTTCTTTTTTTGCAGCAAATGATATCCTACTGAATATACTATGCATTGCAAAAAAAAATAAGGGGGAAAAAAGTCCGCTATAAAACCACAAAAGAAATGTGCTGTGCTGAAACCAAGGTTACACACAAAAGCCGGAGTCCTGGGCGTACACCTCATTCTTTGTTGCACTATAGTACAGTGAGCTACTGCCCCCTAGTGCTTCACATCAGGGAAACTGTAAGCACTAACATTAAAACGTCAATATTGAACACTGGCATAGTGGGTTTACTTTTGGATCACATTTGGAAATGCAAATATAAGAGCAGATGTGACGATATCAAAAATCCATACCTTATTCTTCCTCGGTGCCCATCTCTGTAAATCAGAAATCATCCAATTAGCACAATCAATCAAGAGAGAAGTCGAGACAGAATGAAATGTGATCTGGCATCAGAAACACTCTTACGGGGCTTCTCTTGATGGTGGCGTCTCTGAACATTAAGCAGACGTCCACGACGACCACTCCCGTGTTGTCTTCCTTCTTTTTGGGATCATCCAGACGCAGCTCCATCTCGCAGGTTCTGCAACACGGACAGAAAGGCCACGGAAAAGATTCAACACTGATGGCTACTTAACGGATATATCCTATATCAATAATCTATTACATTATATTTTATTTTATATTTCATAAAAATGCACTACTACTCACTTGTATAACTCGACATTTTTCAGGTCAATGGTGCTGGAACCCATGAACTCATCAGAGGTGCGCCTTTTATCATAGACCTGCAACAATATCACAGACATAATTTGACGTGTACATTGTAGGCTCCTGTGTTTTGCTGTAGACCAAATCTGTTCATAAAAAGTTAGTTACCAATTCTGGCAATTGGTATACTGGCAATGCTGCCATTCAAGCAAAGGTGTTTAGAAGGAGCGAGGAGGCCTTACCCGAACCTCCACGACATGCTCTCTGTCTCGCAGGGGGTGCGAGAAGGACTCGTTCCAGCGCGGGTTCAGGTTTTTATACACCACTTTGCTCTTGTAGAACTGTTTTCCTTCAAGTTTGAACTTGACGTAGGGATGACTTGTGCCTAGCATGAGCAAGGGAAACAGAGCAGACCAGCACGACAATGAGGTTTCGCGTGACACACAAGTGGTAAATTAACATAAAGTCTTAGGTTAACATACATAGTGTAAAAAACACTGATCTTCATAGGAATCTATGCCACAAAACGAATGATCTAACTTGAGTTTATTTCACACGGAACATATTGTCACTGTTAAAAAAAAACACATAGACGGAGCATGAGAACACACACATGCACACACACATTACACACACCCTTCCCCCCATGCTGCTGAAATCAAAGAGCTGCTGTGTGAGAGAGTGAAACGTGCGAGGAGGAGGAGGGAGGAGGTGCGGGGCACAAAACACAGGGATGTAGCTGTTTAATTGTGAACGAGTTGAAACATTGGCCAGCGTGAGGCGAGAGCGCGGAGAGCGAAGAATCTCGAAGCAACCAGTGTTAATCTCCCCAAGCCTGTTAAGAAAGTCTGCCGGGCGGCGGAGTGGGGCGGGGGTACGGCACTTCCTTTGTCTCTGCCGTGGCATGATGCAGATTGGCCCAAAAAATGAAAGGCGAGTCCCTCCATGCCTTCATTTGTGCGCGGGGAATAAAAGGGGTGCTTGAGGGAGCCTGCAGGGAGGCTTGAATCACATGACAAAGGCCCCGTGGGGATGGTGCTGTCAGGCCTGTCAGCTCCCCACTCCAAATGAACATCTCAGGACCCACAGCAGCTCCGCCCTGCCAGCCTGTGACAGCCAGGGAAACCTCCAGGCAACTTGACAGGAGGAGAAAGTGGCAGCTAGCAAGAGGAGAAAAGCTCTGGCATGACTGAGAACGGTGACGACGGAAATTAACGGGGGGGGGGGGGGTTGAACAAAAAAAAAGGCGAGGGGCGGGGGCCCCCGGTGGGCGTGGGTCCCCTTTCAGAATATGTAATGACAATGTATGCCATTGGTGAGGCTTTGGCACGGTGGTGATTGTTGGGCAAACAGTGGAGAGACAGGAGGGGGCGTGCAGGGATTGCATCACCGCGGTGGTGCCATCTTGTCAGGGAAAGTAAGGTCTCAACTAGCAGGGAGGGAGTAGGGCACTGGGCTTTGGAGGATCATTATCATTCCTCGTTAAGGATTACTTCCCAATTTGCACAGGAGCTAGTTCCCAAAAAGCCAAAGCATATTTAGCCGCCTAATGGTTTAAAAGTTCAATAATGAAATAATACAGATCTAGCTTTGAGATATGGTCTCATTTTATACATTTCTGCAAGGAAAAAATGCAGCTATGTCAATCTAAAAATGACCAGCATCAATCTTTGAGTTGAAGTCAAATAAGTTATAGAAATAGTCTGAGAATAGTCATAAGGTCAGTAAATAGCCATAGTGCCCGTGAGGCCGTGAGGTCAAACATAATGCGTCTCTAACGCCGCGGTTCCACTTGTGGACACTCGAGGTCGCTGCTTTCCCAAAGTAAACCCCTATGGGGGTCTGGTGGGCCTCAGGGAAGGGTCAAGAGGAGCACTGAGGAGAGACAGATGGAGGTTTGTATTTGACACATGCTCTCTCTCTCTCTCTCTCTCTCTCTCTCTCTCTCTCTCTCTCTCTCTCTCTCTCTCTCTCTCTCTCTCTCTCTCTCTCTCTCTCTCTCTCTCTCTCTCTCTCTCTCTCTCTCTCTCTCTCTCTCTCTCTCTCTGCACAGATCAATATTGTGGAGTCATTGGGGACTAAATTCTCAAAAGACAAACTCAGTTAAGAATAACAATGGGCTCATGTGTTCAAATCTGAACTATCTTTTACAGTTTAGATCAGATTTACTATCCTGATATACCGGTAATACATTTACCACGGTATGGAATCAAATGTACCACTTTAAATCAAGCAAGCTATACAATTATAATAATAAAGATATCTTACAATTTCAACACTCCTCTAGAAGATGACAACTTATAATTACGAGTGGAAATAGGATATGTGCTGCCCACACATAGCCAAAAATACACTAAACACACAGGTACTATTATCAAACTAAAATAATTAATAAAAAAAAAGTGGTGCCAAAATCAAAATTGCAGTTTTGATTCAAGATTTACTCTAGTACACAGCTGTATATAATGTACAGTATATTGTAGCCAGTGCAACAGCATTTCTTTTCCTTTTTCATGTGAAAAAATAAATCCCTCACATTCAAGATCATGGAAACAATTATCTGTAGTTGTGTATGCTATGCTAATTTCATCTCTTGTGAAAGCCATGATAACTCTCTTTACAGTATGTCAAATCTCCATACCACATGCTCCGTTTCCACAAAGCCCATCAGTTATAAAGTGAGGAGTGATAGACACTATAATGTTGGAATGGAACTGATAGACCATTTCCATGTCGACCTACAGTCTTGAATGAGGCATCAGCGTCTTCTTCTAGAGGCCGTGGCTTCTTTTTTGTTAGTAGTGATTGGCTTTATTCTGGTCTCTCTCTTGCTGGCAGTGAATGCTTTGTTCTGGTTTGACTGCATACCTCTCTAGTAGTTTTTGTGCATTGCAACACTTGACAGGAGACCTCAGTTCCTTAAGTAAACAGTAGCACTTATTGAACACGTAACATCCTGTCTTTCTTTATGCATAATATGACAGCGCAGCACCAAGGTATTTCCCTTTTGTCATTTTCATCCGCCGTGTGAATGGCATGTACACTACAGTATACACAGCCGTATCTGCAAGATGCGTCTGTATTTACAGTAGAGCATGACCGACATATCGCTCAACCTATATTGCTGGCCAATAATGGCCTATCAGAGGTATATCGGCGTCTATATATACATGTATATATACATGTGTATATATATATATATATATATATATATATATGTAAGGGATAATGGATAGTGAGCCGGTGATTACTGGCGAAATAATGACCGACAGGTGATATTGAGCCCGACGCGCAGCGGAGGGCTTAATCATTCACCTGAAGGTCATTATTTCCAGTAATCACCGGCTCACTATCCATTATCCCGCTTAGAACACAGCCTACAACTAAATCATTCAATAATCTGACAAAAATAATTATTCAAATAGATTTTTTAATAGCGTTTTCAACGACAAAGCGGTTTCATTCATAATTGGCACACAAGACACCACAGCTGCAACAGGTTGGCCTAATTAGTAGTGTCTTGCTGACAAAAGGCTCTTATCAACTGATTAATCCAGGTGTGGCAGAGCAGCGGTCGGTTGTCGAGAAATAATGACCGGTGAATCTTGTTGATTGACCAATCAGAATCGAGTATTCAAGAGAGCCGTGTTCTAAGTAAGGGATAATGTATACTGAGCCGGTGATTACTGTGGAAATAATGACCGACAGGTGAATGATTGAGCCCGACGCGCAGCGGAGGGCTTAATATTCACCTGAAGGTCATTATTTCCAGTAATCACCGGCTCAGTATACATTATCCCGCTTAGAACACGGCCTACAACTAAATCATTCAATAATCTGACAAAAATAATTATTCAAATAGATTTTTTAATAGCGTTTTCAACAACAAAGCGGTTTCATTCGTAATTGGCACACAAGACACCACAGCTGCAACTGGTTGGCCTAATTAGTAGCGTCTGCGGACAAAATGCTCTTACCAACTGATTAATCCAGGTGTGGCAGAGCAGCGGTCGGTTGTCGAGAAATAATGACCGGTGAATATTGTTGATTGACCAATCAGAATCGAGTATTCGAGAGAGCCGTGTTCTAAATATATATATAGGTATGTGTTTAAGTTATATAGGCACTGGCACCATTTAGTGAATCTAAAACGTAATTTCAATCATGTAGACTACTTAGCCACGCCCCATCCATTCACATTCCTCCCTATTCATTCAGTTCTCCACGCCCAGTTTCATTCATACTCCTTCCTATCCAAGTACAGCAGTGATCCATGCTATCAATAGCCAATGGGTTCAAGCCATCTCCTTCCCTCGCTTTGCCATTAACCAATAATCTAAAGCGGTTGATAGTACTTGAAGTGTTTGTATTTTAGTCTATGCTTGGCTTCTTACCGGTTTGCTGTCACTCCGCAGTCACCGTCGTTCCCATGTTCCCATGTTCCGGTCGTTTTGCCCCGCCTCCTCCCCTGCCACCACCAACGTCATGGCTCCAGAGCGATTCCCCCATGGGGGGGATTTCTATTCTACGCATTGCTGACGCCCTCCCCTCTCATCATCGCTGGAGGAGCGTCGTCATGGAGCCATACGCCAAACCTTAATCTAGTTTTATTTGATCAGTAAAGTTTATTGTGAACTTTCATACTAGTCTCTCATGATTGAAATATATTGGATCCCTTTGTCCTTAATTGAAGTTATATTATGTTATATTTGTGTGTGTGTGTGTGTGTGTGTGTGTGTGTGTGTGTGTGTCTTTTTATAGTTCTCAGTGACCCAGTGCACTGATGTCATTTGTAGACAATAAAGTTGATTCTTAAACTGTCAAATATCCTGCCTCAGTGCCTCAATTAGCCTACATATCTTTGTCACAAGTGTTTGATATTTGAGGGATTGTTGCAAAAAACGTGTTTATTTATGTAGGTATACCCGAAAAATCCAGTATTGGTGTGGGGCCCTAATTTCCAGTGTCATAATGAAGCACCAACTCTTTTGCTGTGGCCCAAGTCAAGGACCTATGGATGTCCAGCAGATTAGTATTTCTTGACCTACCGGAGCGCTTGTTTTTGACGACCAGGTCCCTCCCCTCTTTGAGGGTGATGTTGAGCAGGTATCTCTGCAAAGCAGCAGGTGCTGAGACCCCAGGCGCTGCTGTCACCTGTTGTGGAGAACCATTCACATTAGTGTGCTTCCTCCATGTCAGGTGCTCGCCCTCCTTCAATGAGCACAGCAGCCCAGTGGGTACTCACTGAGTTGTCGGACAGATCCGGCATGGCATCGTCAAAAAGGTCATCCTGAAACAATAAAGAGCAACCATTCAAAAATATATCAACTGTACAGGTCATATTCTGTTCACTGGATATCTATGTGAGAAAGGGTCATTAGAACATCATATTTTAGACTCAAATGAAAGCATCTGAATAGTCAAAGTGGGTGGTCATGGTGCGTTCTGCTCTGTGGTGCACGTGATATTTTCTGGCTGTTCCAGTAAAACAGTCAGAAAACCAGCCAGGGTCACTGTAGCTCTAGCCAGGCTAGCCATTGTTAACAATACCAGTTGATAACAACACATGGTATTTTGCCATACAAGCACTGTAGCAACATGCCCACAGATATAGAAGTTAGACAGTACTGTCTATGAGACACAATTCACACAAATAAGACAAAAGTGCTGAAATAAACAGTGTATTACTACAGCTCTAACTACTGTTGCTGCGGGAGCTGCCATCTTGGATTTTGAGGTTGGCGTTGGTGAGGTAACCGCCGACTTTCATAGTAGGAAATCCCAGTTCAGGTGACGTCACAGGGGCGTTCCCAACCTTTGAACTGGGAAATGAATCCTAGTTCCCAGTGCGTATGGAAGGCGGCATTATTGTTGCAGCTCATGTCTCACTCAGAGGTACAAAAAGCAATTTGTCCACTGCATGTAAATACTGCTTACAACAGTAACAAAACACAAGTGTTAAGCAAAGTGACATGTTATCGTCTTCCTCCTGTCCTTTTTCTGTTGAACACCACATTGTGTCTCTAACTAGTAAGGCCGGTTTGGGACTGGTGTGTCTATCAGAGAAGGATCTAAGGCAGACGAGGACATAATGGTCGCAGCTTCAACTACACCCAGGGGCTGTATGAAGTCCAATCCCCTGTGCTCAGTTTACATTTAACACCAACGATGTGTGACATGAGCTGTAGAGAGATTACACTGGTGATATGGGGATATAGCACTATATGGTTATATGTCAGCGTTAAAGGTATAAATGGTAATAGAAACAGCACGGGAGAGGATGAAGGATGTCTATTTCATGCAGCATATTAAACCTCATGGCACGTACAACAGCTAAAAATAGTGGGGAAAACCAAACCACATCATTTGAATGTGAAAGGAGAGCTTGGAAACATTCAGGCAAATGTGAGCAACATAAGAGTGGTTCATGTTTCTCTTACTGTAGTGTCGTTGCACATTATATTAAAAGGTGCTGTAAGTGGTATTAAAATAAATAATAAAATAAAGTGTTAAATAGCTCTACTTTGTGACAGCCATCACTGATATCGGGTGTTTGGTCGCAACATGGACGCTAAGGTTGGCACGATGGACGTCGACCATCCTCGATGCGCCGACCCCCATCGACCTCTGAGCCTTCTACATCGGACCATCGTGATTAATTATCTGTTTGAATTAAAATTTTGCAGATTTAATCATTTAAAAAAGCACGCGTACCCTGTCCCCAGTTCAGAGAAGCGGTAGTGCGGAGAGGTGGGGAGAATAAGCAGAAGTCGGTTGTGTTGTTGTGAAAATGTTAAGACAAAGAAGAAACTTCACGTTCTTAATGTCAAGTCTTCAACTGTGAATTCAACCCGCCTGTTTCCATTACATAGGCTGCCTGCTGCTGTGCTTCTATCTCTCCTTAACGTCATGTTAGGTTCAAAACTGACTTATCAAAGTGAAGAAAACGCACACTGTAAAGTCGCAGTGAGGTGCTGGTCACGGCAAAAAGATCCATGGAAGAATAGGAAACCACACACTCTGGCTCAGATGTAAAGATTTAATAGACAGACAACGTTTCAGCCTGCTGGCCTTTGTCAAATCATATGAGATATGCATATGACTTGACATTATGATTTGCATCTGAGCCAGAGTGTGCGGTTTCCTATTTTTCCATAGGTTCAAAACTGAGCAGACACAAATCTAACGTTAGCTGCCAGTAATTCTGCCCGTTTTCTGCCAGCTAGTTAAATTCAACACACACACGTTGTTGGTCAGGATCTGTAACGTTAACGTTATTTGTTGTGCGCCTTTCAATATTGCTGGTAGTGATAGCCTACTGTTTGAGTCGCCTGGCTCTGTGCTGTAGTAGTAGCCTATCCAAGCCCACTGGTCTCTCATCATGACATGTAGAGCTCAGCTGTGCTGTTGTTGTGAATGTGCATTGCAGCGACGTCGGCGCAGCCAAACGGCACCGCAGCAACTTCTTAAATCATTCATTAATCCCCCCCCCCCCCGCCCGCCCCCCCGTCAACCACGATGCCATCGTCCATCGCGATGTTTCACTGTGGAACCATCGCGATGGCTATTTGAGTGACATCGCACAACTCTAGTCTGCAGTATACAGGAAATACATCTGCTGGGATCCCATCACACTTTTATCCAATCAGGAGAGAGGATTCCACAAATATCTTTTGTGTTTGCTGCAGAGCGGAGGGACTAACCCACATTACTCACCAAACACTATATTAGTGATGGCTGTCGGAATGTAGAGCTCTTTCACACTTACAAAATACACACACTTACAGGAAGCACCTTTAACAACTAGTGGCATGTTTTCCTGGATACTATAGTAATATTAGGGTGATATTTTACATTCGCTATTATTGCTCTTTTCCTCTTGACACTTTATCAAAGGTTCAAACTTTTTTTAAATGGTGATTTTAATCTCAAACATTTCTGGAAGTATAGGGTCTCTGAAATCCTTTAGTTACAGTACGTGCACTAGGGCTTGGAGTGGATTGTGCTTGACTGATCCCTATAAAGGGAGATTGTCTTCAATATCTGTAATTTAGCATAGTGTTTGCTGATATAATATGCCGATTGTTGAGTTGAAAAATACAGACTTCAAATAAGAATAGGATCTGCCGACTGTAGATACACAGATGCGAAGAAAGTGAGAAGAGCACTTTCACAACATTGAAACTGACCTCCATTTCTTCCTGGGCCTCTTCTAGCTGGGGATCTTCCATGGAGAAGACCTCTGACATGATGTAGGCATCTCGGTCCAGGTCCTCGGAGTCTGTAGTAGTCCAGGGCAAGTTGACTCGCTCCTCGTTGGGGGTCCCGCAGGTAGAGTCATCTGCACTCTCCCCTGGAGTCCCAAAACCTTCCACAGGCAAAGACCACCTATCTGCAGGAATGTTCACGCGGAATGCTCTTCTTCTTCGAGGTGGTGTCTTCATCAGCTCAAGTGATGTGGGCTTTTTTTCTACGTTAAGGTTAACTTGGTCTTCACATGAGTTTGCTCTGGCCAGTGCTCCAGTCACCCCTCCTGGAAATGCTTGGTCTATTGGAGAGTCTTCAATGGTGTAAAGTCCTTCTGTACACGCATCTACTCTGTCTACTGAGGGGTTTAGTTTTGGTGCAGGTACTTGTATGTTGGTAGCAAGAGATCTTGGTGCAGGAACAGGAGCAAATGCAGGTGTTGGTATATTCCCCTGGACAACAACAACTTTGGCTCTTTTATTCACTTGTGCATACAATGGTTCTGCTGCCCGGTTCACTTTGCTGTCTGAAACTGACCTTATTAAAGTATCGTTCACTTCCTCATAGAGGGGCTGTGTCTCTGTGGGCACACTTATTCTATTGGCACGTCCAGCTCGATTATCTGTGTTTAGTCTGCGCCGACTTTCTGGCACCGACTCAGTCAGTTTGTCTCCAAAGACAGATCCACTGGTGACGGATAAACCACTTGCAATGGAGTCAGTATCACTCTGGCCAGAGGAGTTACCAAAGAAGACGGCATCTGAGACGGTGGTGAGCAAGGCACTATCTGTAGGAAATGGTTCGCTTGGCACAAACCTCAGGTCCGGTACTGAAATACTGCGTCGGTGGGCCAGCCTCTTTCCCTGCTTGCCAAAGGCCTTCTTGCCTGGCTTCTTCAGGTTGGGTAGCTTCGTTTTCAGACGCAGGTTCTCCAAGAAGGTCCTTTTCTTGGGATCCATCTTGAGTAATATTACTATTGGCTATAGGTGTCAGATAAAAAAACAACAGTGAAATCAAGATGAATATGATTTCTGTATGCAGGCTTAACACAAGGCCACAAGGTGTCTTTCCACAGCCAAATATATGGAATGTGCAAAGGAGCTGGCCAGTGGCCAAACATTCTGCATTATTATGTCTACTCTCCAGGAAAAATGTCATGCCAGAAAAATCTGGCTATGCACTCATAAGTGGCACTTCACTTCAACTTTGACCAAAAAGTGAAAACTTTTGGAAGGCACGCATTTACATAATCTTCTATTATTGTACACTGGACTTCCTCTGTGACACTTTTCCTTGCAGAATATTTCCCACGGGGCCAAATTAATCTACTGGCACTCTATTTTGTGGCGTCCTCAAACAAGGTGAAGATGTAGGTTAAGATGTAATATGGTAGCAGGATGGCAGAGAAAGAGCTTCACACGATGTGTCAGTGTAAGCAGACAATATGCATTCCTGTTGTTTGTCTGCCATTTGAAACTAGCCTCTCACCGCTGGTTTCCTATCATCCTCCATTCTTATCTTTTTATCGAATAAGAAAATGACTTCAAATGCGTACTGATTATTGAATTGATACTAAGGCTAAGGCCTATAGGCAAATTCTAGGGATGCACGATATATCGGCAATCATATCGGTATCGGCAGATGTTAGTCATTTTCTAACATATCAGCATCGGTCCAATGTTGCAATGTTAATATCGGTTATCGGTATCAGCCAAAATTTTTACATTGAGAGGAAACATTGCAGTAAATCTATGATTTCTGGGCTTTTCCAAATGTTTTGGAAATAAAGAAACACGCTGAAGAAGGCCGTTAGGCTGAAACGTCCGTGTGCTGTACCTGGTGTTGCTGGAATAAACTCAACGAAAGGACATTTTTGTGTGCTGGCTCTCTTTCTCCTACTTGGAAATAAAGAAAGACATTAATCTTTCAAATTCACAGTGTTTACATGTGTTTTTCAGTATGTACACAATTTTACCATCACAAAAAATGTGTTTTTATACAGATCATATCGACATCGGTAAATATCGGTTATCGGTCATAACAGCAATGTTAATATCGGTTATCGGTATCGGCCAAAATTTTCACATCGGTGCATCCCTAGCAAATTCTCACAATATTTCCATATATAGGTTACAACACTGATATTTTCCGCCTGGATTGCTGCAGCCTAATTAAGACAGAAAGAAAACCCCCCACTGTACCTGTCCAGTAGACCTGTGTTGAGCAGCCTGACAGAGGCACACACAGCAGCAGCTTCTTCAAGTCGAGAGCTTTCAGAGTCGCAACTAGCTCAACTATTCTCACTATGGTGAAAATGAGGAAGTGTCGAGCAGCAAAACACACACTAAATGATGCACGTTCCTGCATAACTTTAGTGATTGGTGGAGAGGAGACAGTGTCCAAACTGGCCATACCAGTCCCACAAGGTGAGTTTCGACGACTGTGAGAGTGCCACCATCAAAGCCACAATGGAGAGTGCAATATACTGCAGATCAACTCTACAAGTCAAGGCATGTACACAAGACAAGCTACACATTTTATTGATGTGTTTAGAAGAAATAAAAAACTATGATGGAGCTATTATCAGGCAGTCATTCCAACAGCAAATCACAACACACACACACACACACACACACGCACACGCACACACACACACACACACACACACACACACACACACACTCAGCACCGAGGCTATGATGAAACTGGGACAGTAGGTTGAAAAGCCTGTTTGGTCTGCCTGCCTGTTTGTTTACTGAATGTTTGACTGTGTATTTGTATTTTAAGCTATTTGTCTGTATTGTTTTAAGACTTGTACACATTACTCTTCTAATATGAGCTTTCTCAAAGGCCCAATTATTTTTTGAAAAAACCTAATGCCATAATCTAGCCTAATTCTGGGACACAACTGTCCTTATTATCTGTCCAAACCAGTCCCAAAATACTGCCGGTGGAATCTACGTCTGCGGCATGAAATGCTGCTTATCTGTTCCTCTCATCTCATCCCTGATCTTCAGCAGGGCCTGGCTGGCATTCAGTGCCGCCCTGTCAGACCCAACTCCACGCCTTTCATACAGCCCTACATTTGTTTACAGTGGAACATGGTTTAGCCTAAGCTCGTCGAAAGTGAACACTCGTGTTTGCAGAGTATAAACTATAGCCGTCTATCCACACATGGAAGCTAATGCAACAACAGACCCACTGGAGGCCACACTCTATCTGTCTGCCTAGCATCGGAGGCTATATGTGACAACAGATGTGTTTGAGTCTGGACCGAGCCTTGTTCAATATTTGCTGATGTCTTAAAGGAGCTCAGGCCCCACATGAAAGAAGCCCAACTTGGCACCCGGTTGAAAGACAGGGCTGAGGCTCCTATGGCAGGTGGCCTGTCGCCCTCCTCCATCACACTACTCAAACAGACCCCCAAGCCCTGCTTGGTTACTCTACACATGCACACTGGACCTCTTCCAGCCCCCAGCACAGCTGTCTGGAGGACGGGCAGCCAACGACGTGCACTTGGGGACGGATAACTGAGTGATGCACATGCAAGCCATCATCAAAGATGGTGGTTATCTACGTAAACGGACCTAAACACCCCTGTTTTCTGTTTGTATAGTCCCAGAGTACAGTATTGATATTCTAGTAGGCCTACTCACACACCACACTAGCCTGGGTGAACCGGGTGAACCCAGCATGGAGGTCACGTGGAGGCTGGGTTTACCCAGGCTAACACCACACGGCCATCTTGGTCGGAAAATAACAGGTGATTGTAATCAATTAACAGGTGATAAATGACACACATCCAATGAACTGTGTTTAGTGTAAGTAAGCGCCATTGTTGGTAGGATAGGAAATGCATGTGACATATGTGACATCATGGAATACTAACTATAGCAAGAGCCGTTTATGTCAGTCTGCTGCGGTTGACTGCAGCACTCTGACATTGCTGTAACTTTAGCTACCCTATTCATATAAAAAAAAAATCTCATAACGTTACGCATGTGGACACTTAATTACATTTCACGTGTGTACAGACAGTTGGCTTACTTACGCAATACTCACTGAAGCAACTAGCCCATGTTGTTCTTTGGGGTTCTGCTACTACAGAGTAGACAGTTGTGACGCGTTATCGACCATGGCATGGTGCAGCAGCCAGCAACCTCATGAGTAATGTATTGTATTACACTGCCACCTGGTGGTGTGATTGTGGAAATGCAATCATCTGTACAGGAAAATACAAGAACCAGAATGTGAGTTCTGAATATGCGATTATGTTGCATGAATTTTGGTCTATGAATGACCATCCATCTAATTTATTCAACCTGAAACAAATACATTGAGGATGAAGGCAAAATTCTTGATTTTAACATGATGTGGGGGATTTATCTCATTGAGCATGACAAAGAATTGTCAAAACAAATGTTCTGACAGCTAAAGTCACTGAGTTGAAGATTTTTACGTCATTCTGCTGTCTGTAGTGCAGTTGACCATAGAGTAGCAGTGGCCCTAGTGTACTTCTCAAATTGGGGTCCGGGGACCCCCAGGGGTCCTTGAGGGTGTTCCAGGGGTCCCCAGCAAAAAGGGTAATTTATTTTCACTAGAACAACCATAACACAATGACAGTATGTATGACTATTTGGTTTATTCTGTCTTGCAGGAGGAGCCTGTTGGTTGGGGTCGTTAGGCTGGCACCTGGGGCCGGTGCACTCATTGGGCTTAAGATGATCTTCAGACCAGTCTCTCCCTCTTCACCGATGCACCTTTTGATCTGTAATGTAGTTTGTGTTGTCTAATATTTCCCCTTAGTTTTTTTGTTAATAAATTATTATTGTTTTAACTTTTAATTTGGTGTATGACTCTCCTCATATGTTACAACCTGGCTCAAGGAAGTAACAAATGAGGGGAGTCATACACCAAATTAAAAGCGTCTTTGGGTTCTGAAAAGCAAAATAAATGAATTATTATTATTAAAAGTTGCATTGGTGAGGAGGGAGAGACTGAATGGTGATGGCCTTCTGAAGCACAATGAATACACTGGGCAGGTGCACCCAATCAGCCTAATGACCCCAGCACCAGGCTCCTGCAAGACAGGAGAGTGGGAGGGTCACAAAAGCTCAAATCTTATCAGATGGGGGACCCTGGGACTAAATCTTATTAAATGTTGGTCCGTGGTCTAATTTGTGTCAGTTTAGGTGAAAAAGTTGTTTAATTAATGTATTAATGTATAATGTGAAAAAGTTTGAGAACCACTGTGATAGAGTAGCAGTGGCCCCGGTGTATCCTACTAACTGATGCATGTGGTCAGTAAAACACCATTTCTGGGCAGAATTCAAACATGAATAGACATGGAGTTCTGATTGAGCATACGTTGAGGTGTTTAATAAAGTTGACAGTTTCTACTGTTTGGGACTTCACAGGAGGACAAATTCTATGTAAGAGTTGTTCACTTCATTTTATACAGAATAAGAGAGATAACCTAAATTACACATTAAAAGCCAATATTTGTACTTTTGTGAAGGTAGAATACAAATTTTGTACAACAATATCTAGCATAGTATCTTAATTGTTTAATAAAAAGTTCACTTGAATATTTATCGTATGATGAAGATAAAACAACACATTCAAGGGAAATAAAATGCAGATTAACTTAAAATCTCTTTTGATTTTGAAACAAATAAACTTCATTATTGGCAACAAAGTCCAGCTTGTGCCGCCAAACGGTCTGAGCGTTCAAACCGAAAACAGCTTCTTTAGCTATGTGAACTATCAACTACAAACATTTACCAAACACATAGTTCTATTTATAAAAGCCATGAAGCAAAGCAGTGTACTCTTGCACAGCAAAGTGAAAGAAAGTTCTCTACAAAGATTTCTTGATTACCCTTTCGTTTCACATTCAGTTGTGCTCAATTTGGACGTAGACCAAAAGAGCAAGTGTATCACATTGCATTCCCTATACATGTTCTTGTGTGAATCTTATGTGAGGAGGAGAGGCAGGACTGGTCAAGTGTGAGTGATCTCTGCGTTATCTAGGATCTTTCTTTTTGTGAAACAGAGGTCAAAGTGGAGTCCTTTTTCTTTGGGATAAGGCATTTCCTAACTGTGCATATAAATAGAGAAACTACAAAAATTCCCTGATATGTCATCAAGTGCTAAACGTCTGTGCTCAACTACAGGATGAGGTGATTCTGTCGAGATGACTAATTGTTGTTGTCGTTATGTATTATTGCTATTTTCAGCTGCTGTGTTAGACTGGATTACATCATGGTGTATATAAAGAGGCAATGCTCTGTCCAAACTATGTCTGTGAAAGTGAGGCTATTGCCTCGATGCATTCAAATCAATCATTTGTTTTAAATGTGTGTGTGTAACCTGGCTGTGGCACTTCAGGATAAGAGGCTAACAGTCTGCCTTCAGATGCTCAAGCCGTAGTAAGTTCATAATCTTCTTTCTAACGCTTTGTGGATTATAACATGACCTGTAATGACATCTTATTCTGAAGCTCTTTACTGTACGTGACCTAGTGGGAGTTGCATCTGCGCAAACAATAATTGGGTTTAAAACTGCATAGATCATTATGGGCATTATTATTGATAGCCATGGAGCTGATGATGGGGTGGAGAGGACAGAAACCTTGGGAGACACACAAGATATGCCGCGGCGAATGCAGAGTGATACTCCTCTCTCATGCAGAGTGATACTCCTCTCTCATGCAGAGTGATACTCCTCTCTCGTACAGCAAACTTCTCATACAAACGTGTGCAATCCAGCAGTGAGATTACGTCAATGACATTGCATTGTTCTTTTTATGAATTAGCTGCTGAATTCTTTGCTTCTATGAGGACGGGACAGAATACAAGTCAGAGCCCCCCCTTCCCCCCTGTCTGTCTGGTAACACAGGCAACATCCCAGCCTTCAATGCCTTCAGGTTGTCACTTCCCCTGGCTCCTAAGGTTCCTATAGGCCTACGGTAGGCTACTCTTAGTCATGGGGGCAGGGATATAAGACATGATTTCTGGAGCCAATTAACTAAAAACATGAGTTTTGTACATTATTATGAATGACAATTAAATTAGACTGTGATATTTACAACAACCTATGAACACAGGCATGGACGATTCTGTCTGTGGCCACTTCTACCGGATTCATGTCTTCTGCTTTAATTCCATAATAATAACCAATAATATGATTGTATAGGATTGTGGAAATGGCAAGAGAGATGAGTTGAGCTACACAATAACAATGGATCATTCCTCAATGCGCGGTTGGGACCGTGGGTTTGAATGTTGGCAGTGTATTCAGCAGCTGCAGGTATACAACTACAAGCTGACGCAATAGGAGGGAGGAAACCCTATTTCCCCTAGCCTTGTGATCATCCTTCACAAATATGAAATAGTGGAACTTCAACCTCACAGCATTGTAATTACAATTTCTTAAGGACAAACAATCACCACTAATGAATGGGGGAAACAACCCTGAATCTACCGTCTGGAACACATGGATGATTATGTTGATAATTCAATTTAGAAGAGATTACAGTAAAATGAACAAAATAGCAAATATTGACCAGTGAATGATCTACTTTTTAAGGGTCTACTCTTGTAAACTTGGCTGTAATCCACAAAAATATACTTTTCTTGAAAACGGTGACGGTACAATACATTCAGTATGTACTCACACCCTGGTGATATATATTAAAGTCGCTATTTACACAACAAAAGAAACGGTTTGGCTCAAATTCTCAATTATACAAACAGAACAGCAAATGTTCATGGCTTTAGATATTGATTCAAGATCTGGTTTACATGACTTTACACTGTTTGTAATAAAGCACAATAAAAAATAAAACTATGATGGAAAAAATGGTGCATTTGAGAGAATTGCTAGGAAACCATAGCTACTGTACAAAACAACACAAAAGAACAGCTTTGGCTTATATTACTGATGAATTGTTGCACAAACGTGAACATCTTGATTTTCTCACCAGTTCAACTGGACAGCTTCTCATTATCTTAATTGCACATTATATATCCTACTCTTTTAAATTATAAAATGAATGTTATGTTATTATTGCAATAAATTCTTTTGCTATGTCATTTTTAACTTCCAACAGTATTGTTTCATTTATACAGCAAGGTAGTTTCAACTGTTGCAAAATGTTTCCGATCAAAACTGTAACTCCTGTGTGAAGTTAATTATCTCCAGGTTCTCTGATCTTACTGATTGAATAAATGAGAAGAGGCCACATGAGATAAAGGTCTTGTGTGGTTACAGCATCATTTCAAAAGAGTTCTTGCAGTGAACATAGTATCTAAGGGTCCTCAGTCTGAAAAGCAACACAACTGTCTCAGATTGTAACTTGCAAGCACAACAGCAAAACAGCAACTACATGTAAGTGTCAGACTAGACCAGTGACTACAATAATCTATCGCCTATTGTTTAACAATTTTCTTCTGCAAACATCTGATTTGCACCAAAGTACCTGATACAATCTGCTTGTGCATATAATTCAGTCCAGCTAATTGAGTTTTTTCTCCTTTTCTTACTGTATCAGTCTGATAATTAACTTTAGATATGTCCTGACACTTCTTATTACATTTACCACTCTTAGCAGTCTTACAAATTGAAATGGAGTTAAATAATAGTATCATAATGATAGCTCTAAGGACCCTTCCTCTTTCTTTCATCTCCATGTCTAACCCCTCCCTCTCTCTGCCTGGCTGCTGACTGGAGGCTCCACTCTCGGCTCTTTATGTCACCCATGTGTCCATGCGCATGCGCTTGACCGAGGGGCTCTCCCTGTCCTCGGAGGTGGCGGGGGGTCTGCCCAGCCCCAGCGGGGAGTGGAAGTCTGGCCGGTGGTCCTCGCGGTCGCTGCCGTCATACGAGCTACAGGACGAGCTGAGGCTGTCGACGGGCGAACGCCCCAGGTCCTGCCGGCTGGAACCTTGCTGGTGGTGCTGCTGCTGTTGCTGCTGCTGCTGTTGGGGGAAGCCGGAGGGGGTGAGACGCTCCCGTGGCGGGGAAATGGGCTCCGACTTGATGTTGATGTTCTGGCTGGTGTTGATGGAGAGGTTGGAGCCCTGCGGTAGGTGACCACCACTGTGTGGACAACAGAAGCAGGAGAGCTGGTGTTTATCCAAAAATTTGATTGACCGGCCATTGAGGAGATGATGAGAACATAAAGTGCAATCCAACAGTGTAAAGATGCATGTAAACACTATCAATCAAACATTAGAACACACCTAATGTACTATGTCTCCCATTATCTTAAGCCATTTTGATCTAAAGTCTTAAATGCTTGACAAATGTAAATAGTGAAGTTGATGTCTATGTTTGAATTTCTTTCCAAAGCCTTTGCCTATCAAGGCAACTTTGAAAGAATCTGAAATATAAGATAGATTTGATTTGTTAAACACTTTTTTGGTCACTGCATAATTCCATATGTGTTATTTCATAGTTTGGATTCTTTCCTATTATTCTAAAATACGGAAAACACTAAACAATAATAATAATAATAATACAAATAATAATAATAACAATCATCATCATCATCATCATAAACACGTGTCCAAACTTTTGACTTCTAGTGTGTAGTTCAGCATGAAATCCCCCTGGAGGACCCTGGATGTTACTGTATTTGCGAGGGTGTCTGGAGAGTGTGGCTTTGTTTGGAAGTGTGTTACTCACACCAAAGAACTAAGAGCTGCCTGGCCCAGTTGATGCTGTTGCCATGCCGACATGGAGCCCAGTGAGAGCCCAGGAGAGCTGAAGCCCTGTAGGGAAGAGATCTCTGCACTGCTCAGGGAGTACTCTGGAAAAACAAGAGACACTTTCAGTTACAACACCACACAGCAGGAGGAAAGAGCAGGAACCAACGGCACGCGCAGTCAAACGCTTGTCTTCAGTATCGGGGACTCACCAGCGGGGTTGTAGGAGGTGGGCATGCCTGAGTAGAGCAGGCCCTGCGGGGGTAAGCTGGGGGTGGTGACAGACACTACTGGAGTGGCCAGCTGGCTGGACTGGGAGCTGCTTATCCTCTGGGTGTTCTGCAAAACACAACGAACCAACACAACACTTGAGTCCAAAATTTAGCACTCTAACAACATGACACCATAATATTTATGGATTATTATACCGTATACGTCTTTCTTTCTTTCTTTTTTCAAAGCTTAAGATATATTTCATACATTTTCACTGTGGTTTTGTGTTCATGGGAAATTAATTGTATGTGTTATAATAATTGCTGCCACAAGGTGGTGGTGTAGTTTCATGGCAGTCCTGCTGCTCATTAAATTGTTGAACCACTCTTTAAAAAAAAAGGCAAAGATGTCAAAAATAAAAGACAAACATAAAGGGACAAAGCATTCAATATTGATAAGTGATGTCTGTTTCTTAATGGATTTTTTTTTTTAAATATTCAATTCAGAGATTATAAGTCACTAAAAATCATATCAAAATGCATGTCATATGCTTAAGTAGAGGCAGAGTGGATTTTGTTTATTACATTCATCATTACATTTCATTTCTCCCATCAATTTCAAATGTTTTCAACATTCAGATGTAGCCACTGTAGAAATCCCACGCTTTACCGCAAGCACTGCATGCAACTACTGTACAGAACAAATGTATTACAATATACCTTATGAGTTTTACTTTGTTAGACTGGAGAAGGAATAGTAATATAGGAATAATTCAGGACAGGTGAAGGACAGAGGTATGATGGGTCATTTCTACAATGGCTTCTACTCCTGTATGATTTTTTTTACTTATGGCATCTAAAGATAGATAGTGATCAACTAATAATCGCCCCTACAACGATGATATAGATCATAAATGTCCAATTCCCACAACAATGTGGCCATAGGAATAAAGCTCCAGTGTCTTTTAGTGTAGTGACTGGCATGCAGTCCACACAAACATACCAACATAGCATGGTGCCGTCATGCAGCAAGACTGCAAGCTAAACACACACACACACACGCAAACACACGCAAACACACGCACACTATTAGCTACACACTCATCAAATGCAGACATACTATTAGTTTAGAACAATGGGACACGTCCTGAATATATATGAACAAACATATGTGCAGCTGCCAGCGGTATAGAGGCTGTAACACTCCATTCTGATATAGTTGATGGCTTCCTCGCATTGTTCCAACACTCTCCAGCCAGATGACTTCACCAAGTATCTCACAGAATGACATCATTCAAGATGAAGTCATCTTCTCTTGCTCAGAAAAAGAGATATAAACGATTTATTTTTCCACTCAACAGTTTGTTAGATGTAATCCTGGATATCGCCTAGTGTGAATAGTATATGATACGATATACATTGTATTTAAAATAAGCAGCATTCACTTGCGCACATTAAGTCTCTCTCTCTCTCTCTCTCTCTCTCTCTCTGTCACACACACACACACACACACACACACGGTAGTATATGACTAACATGGACGTGTTGGGAGTGGAGGAGTCAATTTAACAGGCGGAGGCAATTTTCACAGGCCAAACCCAAAACATGCAGTGACAAACTCAAAGTGTCTTTTTTGTTTGTTTGTTGTTATTTCTGGCAATTCTGAGAAGCCAATCTCCGGTTCAAGCGCTGCCTTTAGCCTTAGCTTGTGTGATTACCGGAAGCGTGTTCACATAGCCATTTTAGCCCAGGCATTTCTCCAAACTCACCAAATCCATTTCCTCCTCCTCCGACTGCCCTCGACAGAAGGAAAGAAGAAAGGCAGAGTTACAGAAAAGAGCGAGGGGGATAGAGACGGCTCTGGTTCAAAGTGCCGGCTAATATATCTCCACTGTGAAAGGTCAAATGTGGAGTATAATAACGGTCTGGGTGACGTCTGCACTCAGGATAAATCCACACTCGTTCCACAGTTCACGTGACACTCTTATGAATACTCTTGTCCAAATCATTAACGTGACGTGTGGCCACCGCTGCTACACCAAATGATCACACAAAATAAACAGCGTGCAGTACCGCCTCTGTAACTGGGATGTGCAGTTTTGGAGCAGTTTGTTTGTTGGCCCATAAACTTCCGAGCCTGTAAACGAAGAGTCAAGCCAGTAAGGCCAAGAGCGGAGAACAACAACACCCAATGTACACCAGATGCGTTACGGCTGCGTTGCAGATCCGGTAAAACTGCCGGATCAGGCTCTCCCCTGTTAATAGATGCCGTAGTACCGCATCTGCTCCGGAGCTGGTGGACATTAGCCCTACAGTAAGCCTGACAAAACCGTGCTTGGATATGGACTTGACCTCCAATTAAAAATGTGCTTAACCTTTCTTGCTAGAGCCACTCTGCCTGTTGGTCAAATCTACTTATCCTTATTCCGAATGCGTCACTGCCACCAGCTTTTAATCAGCCAAAACTACTGTAGAGATGAACTTTATACGTACTACTGGCATCACCAAATGAGTGCGCGGTGCTCTACATGTTCCTCCTCTCCCTGCTAGTCTCTGGTGCTGACGGCAAACTGGAAGGCCCTCTTCCATCTTTTGGCTGCTGTGGGACACACTGTGCCCAGGCCAGGCCCATCTTAATACCCACACTCAATCAATAGAGGCAGGAAGACACGACAAGGGCGACAAGATATTATCTGGCTCACACCCTGGGCCCCTGATTAAGTCTTCATCTCCACTCTGTCACACTGAGATGTGATTAATTTAATACCATTATGGCCTAATGACAGGCTGTCTGCAGACCTGCCACAGCCCGTACCCTCCGCAGCCTCCACCAGTCACAAAGGCTTGGGCTGGGCTCAGACAGAACTCAGCCGCTGCCTCGCTTCCCCCGACACGTTTCAGCCGCCATGCCGCCAACACACCCTGCTCTGCTGATCCCACACGCCGCCATGCTAACACACCCTGCTCTGCTGCTTCCCACACGCCGCCATGCTAACACACCCTGCTCTGCTGATCCCACACGCCGCCATGCTAACACACCCTGCTCTGCTGATCCCACACGCTGCCATGCTAACACACCCTGCTCTGCTGATCCCACACGCTGCCATGCTAACACACCCTGCTCTGCTGATCCCACACGCCGCCATGCTAACACACCCTGCTCTGCTGATCCCACACGCCGCCATGCTAACACACCCTGCTCTGCTGATCCCACACACCTCCATGCTAACACACAGGCTTGTTTAAACATCGCTCCGGGCTAGTGGAAGCTGAGCAAAGGAGGATCACCCGCAGTAACCCGAGGTTTATTTACCAAACACAATCATTTTCTTGGAGTGGCTCCGTGTTGCTGACAGCACCGGCAGCACGCAGGTTTGGAAAGAGTATATTTGTTGGCCGCTCTCTGAGAATCCCCCCTCTTGCAGTTTTTGATGGCTGATTTATGACCAAGAGAGCCTCGTGTAGCCTCAGGTGCCCACTGTGGTCAGAGCTCTCTGCACCTTCATTATTATAATTAGAGAGCCTCTCATTTCAATGTGAATAATTGACTCTGAGTGAAGGCACCTGGGCTGCAGGTGCTTGGCTCCGTCGTCCGCACGTTCCTGGAGGCGATCACAGAATGAATGCGAGATCGAAACGCTGCTCGCTACCAGTCGGAAACAAATGAGGCCCGCACACTGTAAATGAGTCCGGTTCTTCAGAAAACCAAAGGTCGTTAAGAGGGGTCTGTATCTCCTCCCCTTCCGGTGACAACCTCACTAGCATGGCATCATGCTACATCACTGTGGTAACATCGAAAGCTTGTGTGGGTGGGCAGACTGGGCACGTTACTGCAAATCTTGTTCCATGAATGTGGGAGAGGTCTCGAGACTAACACTAAAGCAAAGAGATACCCTCAGCTGCTGGTGGTGGTGGTGCTGCTGTGCAGTGGTGTGCTCCGTACTCACCAGCGGGGGCATCATCCCTTTGCTAGACGGAGGAATAACGACCCTCAGGTCTGGCTTGCGGCTGATCATCCCCATGTTCCCTCCAGGGGGCGGTGGAGACTTGGTGGGCATGACTTTGCCCAGGCCGTTGCCGCTGGGTGTGCTGAGGAGGCCCGGAGAGCCCCTGGAGTTCACGAAACCGTTCCCTGCAGAGGTTAGACGACGACAGAAAGGCATGGTGAGACCATGTGACTGTGACTGACAACACAGCAGAGTCATCAGCCAAAACCTCTGGCAACAGTGTTGTTCTCGAGCTTGCTGCGGCACGCAGCGCTAAGTGTTTCCAACCCTCTGGGAAGTTTTAATAGACTCGGATAATTATCCTGCACATTTACAAAAATAAAATGTCCATTTCAAAATTGATGAGCCTTTCATTTGTTCAGTGAATGATTACATCAATGTCAATGCCTCGGCATCTTGGGGGATGTGGAGCAGTTCACTAGCAAATGTACTGTGACGAAGCCCTGACAGCTGAGTACTGTAGAAACGCTGTAAGATCACAAGGTTCTTTTTTTAGGCAGTATTTTTCCACACTGAATACAGACACTAATTGTGAAAGTGGTAGACGAAGGCGTTCTCCCTTCAGCGTCCACACCTTTTTGTGCATGTGTTACTTGTCATTTCCTTATTTTCTGTAAGTCAGTATGAGTCAGTCCCACCTCTCCTCACTCCCATTCCAAAAACTGGACAACCATCCCCATGCAAAGGGTGAATCTTCTCATTGGGAGTGAACTTATTATCAAATCTCAATGGTGGGACATTCCTTCTGTCTTTGATAAATACTTCCTGCTAACGAATAATTGTTAAGAAATGTAGAATGAGAAAAAGAACGCTGCTTGGCTTCAGGAATCTGTTATAAAACAGAAGAGGTGCTCATTGGAGATGGGGTTCTTGTCAGGAAAGTAGGCAGTGGGCCCTACTAAAAAAAAACCAAGGCACTCATCTCCATTAGAATGAAAAAGTAGGTAGTTTTCACCCCTGATGAAGGCAGGTTGCCGACACGCGTTGCGTTAAGCCAATCTAAAATAAAGGCTTTTTAATTCGAATGGAGACGAGTGCCTTGGATTTTTGAGTAGGGCCCACTGCCTACTTTCCTTTTTCTTATGAACTAATAATTGTTGTTAACTTTACAATGCTATGGGCTGCCATCTGTGTGGATTTACATTATAGTCTTTAGGTAATTGTGCCATGCCATATATCACTGTATTCTGCAAAGTTAATTAAAACCATTCTGAAGAAGAAGAAAAAAAAACAAAGAAAAAAAACATGAGGATAGATGTGGTTAGAGCAGGAAAAACGGTTTGCACCTGTTATTCTGATACATACCACTTTTTCAAATTGTCAACTTAGAGTCGTCTTTATTTTCAATTTCAAGGTAGCGCCCATCTGAACAAGGTCTATGCTTGTTTACCTTGACTAGAGTCTAGTCACTAGACAATGCAGTGGACTAGACAATGCAGTGGGATTCCATTACAAATCAATAGAAATGGAGCGGTGAGTTGGTAATTCGCATGAAAAATCAACAAGCTAACACAGAAAGTAATATTTCAAGTGCACTTCAAACCGAAATGCAGTTGACTTGCTGAGACATCTTACTCAATTTCTATACACCTACTGCATCTGACAAGTGAAAACTGAAAAGCCGAAAACGGGGGAAAGAAAGAAAGAAAGAATGCTATCTATTATTGCATCAACAGATCACTGACACTTCAACAAGTAGCTGACTTCTCCATTGTGTCGCATGTATCCCAGTGAAACACAAACTGTGTGCAGAATGAGTAGGCTCTTGCGTAGGAACATAATAGAACAATAGCCCCTCTGACTACAGATAAGGACCCCAACAATAGATGGTCAAATAAACAGTTATGAAGCCTACAATAGTATCTGACAGCTGAATCAACAGTATATACAAGCTACTATCGCCCTCAGCTCCAGCTTTGATCATACAAGACATGGCTGCTGCTGCTGCTGCGGCAAAAAAAGATATGTTTACAGAATTAGCAGAGTAATGTCCAAGGCCCTAGAAAAAGCCAACCTGACTAGAAGCACTCAAGATGTCATTCGGTGGGAAAGAGATGTTAGTGTAAATAATTGCATGTTTGGCAATATGGCAGGTGTCAGATGAAGGTGTAGGAGGGCTGTGATGTTATACTGCAACATCGGATATTCAGCCCAAAGTGAAAAGCTGTTGCAGTAATGTAACTCTCTGGAATGAGCCTTCCAGTGAGGAAACACGACGCTTATTTTGGGTAGAACTGAACCAATGCAACAAGAATACACTTAGGGTGCTTTCTCACTGGCGCCCGGGTACCGTTCCCGAGCACACTTGTCCCCAAATTGACCTCAGTTTCGGAACGTTTGATGAGTGTGACCGTTGCGTTCCGCGCCCGGGCGTGCGACGGGGACCCGTGACAGGATCCACTTGAGAAGGTGGTCTGGGGAACGCTTTGGTGTGCCCGGGCACGGAACACTTGCGAGTGTGAAAGCCAACCGTTCCGAACCACATAGACAACACACGGGCACTCTGTTCCGTTTCCGAGCGCGGAAGAAATGTTGTAATGTGAAAGCTGACCAGCGGGGGAGAGGGGAGGGGGGGCAATCGTTCCCGGGTGCAGAACGGAACGGAACGAAAGCAATCGTTCCCAGTGAGAAAGCAGCCTTTTAACTGTACCAATGCAACAGGAATACACTTACACTGCTGCAAGTAGAACTGTACCAATGCAACAGGAATACACTTTACTCTGCAAGTAGAACTGTTGCATGTACCAATGCATTCAATGGGAATACACTTACACTGCAAGTAGAACTGTACCAATGCAACAGGAATACACTTTACTCTGCAAGTAGAACTGTTGCATGTACCAATGCATTCAACGGGAATACACTTACACTGCAAGTAGAACTGTACCAATGCAACAGGAATACACTTTACTCTGCAAGTAGAACTGTTGCATGTACCAATGCATTCAATGGGAATACACTTACACTACAAGTAGAACTGTACCAATGGAACAGGAATACAGTTTACACTGCAAGTAGAACTGTACCAATGGAACAGGAATACACTTACACTGCAAGTATAAACCTTACAGCCATTTTCTCTATCCACTTCATCCTTATGGTTGCACTGGGCTGGAGCCTATCCAAACACAGACTCACTGGAAGACAGAGTGCTACCCTGGACACATTGCCCTAACACACACACACACACACACACACACACACACACACACACACACACACACACACACACACACACACACACACACACACACACACACACACACACATTCATAGGGTAATTTAGCATTTCGAGCCCACCTGACTTGCATTTCTTTGGAATGTGGGAGGAGACCGACGTGTCCAGATGAAATTGATGCAAACGCAGGGAGACTATGCAAATGTGACAGAGGAAAGGCCTGGTATGGTGCCCCAGGTTCGTCAAGTCATCCAAGCACAAACCACGCATACACTTGTTACTCATTTAGTTTGGCCACTTTGCTGCAGTACTGCTGCACTGCTGAGAGGAAATGAGGGGGGGGGGGGCTTTGTAAAGAACAACGAAAACATTTAAATAACAAAAGCCCCCACTGTACTCATACAGGATGACAAATATACCAACTTTTCTTTTTCGGGTTTTCTCCCATTTTCTCCCCAATTGTACTTGGCCAATTCCCCCTGCTGTCCCAGTCATTGCTCCACCCTCTCTGCTGATCTGGGGAGAGTTAATTTAGACTAGCACATGCTTCCTCCGATACATGTGCAGTCACCAGCTTCTTCTTTTCACCTGACAGCGAGGAGTTTCACCGGCAGCATGTAGCGCATGGGAGGGTCACGGTATTCCCCCAGTTTTACCCCCTAACAGGCGCCCTGACCGACCAGAGGAGGCGCTAGTGCAGCGACCAAGACACATACCCAACCGGCTTCTCACCGGTAGACATGGCCAATTGTGTCTGTAAGAGCATCCGATCAAGCTGGAAATACCGCTGGCGGGAATTGAACCCGGGTCTCTGCGGTGGTGGTGGCGAGTGTTTTTACCTCTACTAGGGGCTCCCGAACTTTTTTATCTTGGGACCCAAAAGATACATTTTGTGTCTCCCTGGGACCCAAACTCACAAAAAACAGATGGTAATGAGTTGCCATGACGACCAGTTGGCGACCCACCCCCCCCCCACGGGTCCGCGACCCAAATTGGGTCCCGACCCATAATTTGGGAAACACTGCTCTACACTATAGATGCCCTCCTCAATATACACATTTTCTAAAGTCAAAAATATGGCTAAGATGAACATTTGAATTGAAATCAAATGAACAAATACCACAAAGGTCATTTTGAGCCACATTCAGACCCAGCGTTTTTAGCAGGGACATTTCTCTGGCTTTTGTTTGTTGTCTGGTCTGCCCTCATTCCAGAGTCAGACATCTTTAACAGATTGGTTGTGCCGTTAAATCCTCTCTGAATGAACCCAGTGCATGTAGAAGGCTGTTTGCTTTCTGTTTGGGTAAATAAATAGATTAATTGTCCTAAATAATTAACACAGCTTGGGGAGTGGCATTACATAAGGGCTTGTCTTTACAACTGCAACATTCAGTTTTCATTTGAGGTAAAACACACACACACGCACGCACGCACGCACACGCACGCACGCACAGGCAACAACAACAACAACAACAGTGCATTGAGTTACACTGGTCTGTCCGGCTGTCATGAGCCAAACATGTCACATGCACAATCAAGGGCCTCTAAAACGAGAACAACTTTCTAATAATAGACCACTTGCACAGTGAGTCCCATTGTCTGCAGACTACAGGCAGGATGTGCGGTGGGCAGTGGGCACTCTGTGAGCAGGTAAACACTTGTTTTTGCCCTTTCACTTCGTTCCTAAAAAGTGTTGTTGACAGGAGGGATGCATGATCATTTTTACAAACAACAACATGGAGGTTCCAATACATGTTTCATATCAAGATAGGCCTACCAATTAAAAAAAAAAACAAAATATGAATGGATGGAGATGGATGAAGAAATCTAACATTTGGAAAATAATATTTCATTAAAGATCTGAAGAAACTACAGTAATATGATTGATGTGTGCTGATGAAATACATTCCAAACACACAAACATGCATTATTTTGCTTTTTCAAGGGCTTGTAATGTTTCAGTATTAATGAAGGGATGTAGAGAGAATTCTCTCAAATCCCTCAAGTTCTCAAAAGCTTTCATTCTTAATGCTCAGCAGAGAAGGAACAGAGCTCGTAATTAGGTTGAACTGTGTGAGTAGTTCAGTAAAGATGCATTATAATGAGGTTGAACTGTGTGAGTAGTTCAGTAAAGATGCGTTATAATGAGGTTGAACTGTGTGAGTAGTTCAGTAAAGATGCATTATAATGAGGTTGAACTGTGTACAGTAAGTATTCAGTAAAGATGCATTATAATGAGGTTGAACTGTGTACAGTAAGTATTCAGTAAAGATGCATTATAATGAGGTTGAACTGTGTGAATAGTTCAGTAAAGATGTGTTATAATGAGGTTGAACTGTGTGAATAGTTCAGTAAAGATGCATTATAATTAGGTTTAACTGTGTAAGTAGTTCAGTAAAGATGCATTATAATGAGGTTGAACTGTGTGAGTAGTTCAGTAAAGATGTGTTATAATGAGGTTGAACTGTGTGAGTAGTTCAGTAAAGATGCATTATAATGAGGTTGAACTGTGTGAGTAGTTCAGTAAAGATGCGTTATAATGAGGTTGAACTGTGTGAGTAGTTCAGTAAAGATGCATTATAATGAGGTTGAACTGTGTGAGTAGTTCAGTAAAGATGCATTATAATGAGGTTGAACTGTGTACAGTAAGTATTCAGTAAAGATGCATTATACTGAGGTTTAACTGTGTACAGTAAGTATTCAGTAAATATGCATTATAATGAGGTTGAACTGTGTGAGTAGTTCAGTAAAGATGCATTATAATGAGGTTGAACTATGTGAGTAGTTCAGTAAAGATGCATTATACTGAGGTTTAACTGTGTACAGTAAGTATTCAGTAAATATGCATTATAATGAGGTTTAACTGTGTAGTAAGTATTCAGTAAAGATGCATTATAATGAGGTTTCACTGTGTGAGTAGTTCAGTAAAGATGCATTATAATGAGGTTTAACTGTGAGTAGTTCAGTGAAGATGCATTATAAAACTGCACTGGAATCAGCAGAAGACTAGAAAATGTGTCTCAAAGAATTGCTTTTATTTGAGGGTGTAGTAGCTTTAGAGCCACTATCTGATCCAAAAACAGAGAACAGCCAAAGAATAGCAGATGGCTCATTTCAGAAAGAACAATTGAAATTTATTTGCTTAAAAGAAATGAAATCACCAATAATATCCACTTGAACAATGACGACATCTATATGTGCTTGGTTGCAAGCCAGGAATTTTGGGGGGAATTAATCAAGAATAGCTCTCCTAGAAGAACCCAAAATTAAATCAACTGTCCAAGTAACAGACACTGAGTGGTCATTTGGAAAAGGTGTGTTTCCCCTTATTTTTGGCTTATGTTTGAAAAAAAAAGTTAGAAAAAGCAATTCATTAGAAATTAACTGGTGGGTCTTGTGCATGTTTATTTTTCCTAACATAAGCTGTCTATCATGTGGAGTTAAAGTTTCAGTCGGTGTTGACGTTGGATCTATGCAGTATTTATCTGAACATCCCTGCTGTCTGAAAGCTTCTCTCAGCGATGACTCGAGCGAACAGGAGAAAAGAGATCACACAGCCCAGAGAACATCGTTCCATCTGGGCCCTTTGAAAGGCTTCGGCTCTGGCCATAGCTTCTACTTGTGAAAAATCAGAGCTATGTCAGGAATGGTCATCTGACAGGAGGACTGGAGAGGCTTCTCCTCCCTGTAGTCTCTGCTGTTCCACACACTCGGTACAAACAACAGCTGCAGCATGCTCTCGCACTGTGCCAAACGCTGACACCCCCTGGCAGAGGATCCCAGCTCCTCGCCCCTCGCCCAACACCACACCCCAAACTTCAACCTTACCGAGTTCAAAATGCTGCCTGCAAACCAAGCCAAGGTTGTCTCAAGTCATTCATCAGACCTTCTGACCCAATGCCTAACCAAACATCTGCTCGTAACCCAATACCTGACCAAAATGCCTTTTGTGATCTTCCTTAATGTATCAGTAGTACTGAATATAGCATATACATAACAGCATAATGCGTTTGATCAGAAATACTATACGCGATACAGTGGGCTGAGTGACAAGGAAAGAGTTAAAGTCCACCTGCCGCCGCCTCTCACACAGGGCATTGCAGCCATGACAGGCTGTCCGGTCATTGTGTACTGAGGACTTAGAGGGATGTCATGACCCGAATACCTTCAGGGTTATGCTGGCCTAGGCATCTTGCAGACCCTCTCCGGCCTTATAAGGGCTGCCCGGGTACTGGGGAGAACAGATGCACCTGTCAATAGAGGGAAGGAAACTGGAGGAGGGAGGACTGGATTTGAGGTGACAAGTTTAAAGGAAACGCTGTGTTTATTTACCTGCCAAAGCCAGTTGGGACAGCTGATCGCCTTGCCTGCCTAACCTTTTCAAGCACAAAGACCGCGCTGCGCAGCTAGCTGCTGAGCAGTTTCCCCTCTCTCAGATTCGACGGGCCTATCGTACATTTCCTCTGTTACGAGGAGCAACACATGTATTCACTTGTAGTCGCCGGACAACGGCACTACCAATCAACGGTGGTGACCGGCGTCTTGGACCAATCACAGACGGACGCGCAAGGATCCAGCTCGCGTGCTAAGCAGGAGGCCTATTGGGCAGAGCTACAGAGAGCTAATGAATCTCGCCGGGAGGACTTACCCGCTGGGCTTAGAGCCCGCACCACTTGGCACCGAAAGGTCTGCGGCATCCAGCATGCCACCTAATGAGATGCACAGAGTGATATGATTAACCATCTGCATCCTTCTGCCAACTAGCAGAGCATGTGATGGAGATGCCAGACCAGACATGAAAATGTCATGTAGATCTATCTTTCGCGGCACACAAAGCAGAGAGACATGTTCTCTCACCAGTGTCCTTGTGCTGGAGCGTATGGAAAGCGGGCAGATTTCACTATAGCGTATGATTAAAGGAAGCAACATCAAGCTGTCTTCAGTATGGTGTTTGTTATATTTATAAAGTATGGACTGTAAAGACACATCTGCAACCAGCAGGTATTCATTCTCTTGGACATGAGGCATTCATCTAAGCCTCTCTTACCATCTGCACTCAAGCAAGATGATGCTTTCAAGAGATACACCTACGTCAAAGCACACAATGCCAGCGTGCCACCTGGGCTCAGAAAGGAAAATTCTCCATATTTTGAAATGTGATGATCCAAAATGCATCTTTTTAACAAGATACAAATGTGAGACCTTGTCAAGAATGATAAAGAATAAGGAGATCTTATCTTCTTACTATATAATCACGAAATGTCTGTCTGTCTGTCCGCTCGTCCAGCTGAGCACATTTATCTCCCCACTCGAGCAATTGGATGTCATCAGTGATGATGTAATCAGTGATGTCACTCAAGCAAGTTCGTTGCTGAGTCTGATTTTGGGGGCAGATCTCTGCTTTGTTCAGCTCAACAGTCATGGTCAACCCAGACATACTTGAGGCCTTTCGACTGAGGGCCTGGTATGACCAGGAGGGCTACGCTGTAAAAACAGTCAATCCCTGCCTGACATAGACAAGGTCAGCGGGCAGCAGAGCAAAGGTCAACTGGAAAACATTGGGCGACGCCGACGTTAAGGATGATGGCATAACCACTGATGATGTCATGTCATGCCCCACAATCGTCAAGTGATGTGATACCTACTGTAAGGTGACCAGACGTCCCCGATTTCCGGGGACAGTCCCCGTTTTTGGGGATCTGTCCCCGGCTGGAGCTGTCCCCGAAAATGTCCCCGATTTTCTACTGCCGTCTGCGGCCGATATGACTCCAGCTCTAGCAGGCTCATTCTTAAATCTCGAGTGAAGATACTTACAGGGTATGACTGTAAGACCTACAGCATCCATTGGGACCAACAATGCCATGCTACCTTGTCGGGAAGGGGGCTGAATGATGAATTTTGAAAAACCGGCATATATGGTCAATTTCAAAGGGGATCCAGGCATCCAACAAGTGTTTACATGTTTTGCTGCTTCCTGCTCTTCCAGGAAAACATTGAAAAAGCAATCAGGAAATCAGGACTCCACGGAAAATACTTTTTGAGATCTGAGGCTTTTCATAAAACATTCGGCGCTGTAGGTTTAGAAGGCCAGGCCAATGCTGCTGGGGAACACATTGACATTTTGTAAAGGGGCACAGTGAATGATGTGTGTGTGTGTGTGTGTGTGTGTGTGTGTGTGGGTGGGGGGAAGGGGGGGGGTGACTGTTTATTACAGTACAACAGCCATGGAAAAAATAAATGAAACCGGAATCATCCCCCTTCATTATTTCATAGGTAATTACATTGGATATTTTTATCATATATTGATTGTCGGACTGGAAATGTCCCCGATTTTCATTTGATAAATCTGGTCACCTTAACCTACTGGTGGATGTGGATGACATGGCAGGAGTGTGTAGGTTTCACCACGTGTGTCTCAGACAACTTGGATTACTAGTCTATGCAGTATATCAGAATCCTGTAATACTGTAGTACTCTGGAATGGACTTTCTCAGACCACTCCCACAAATACGGTACTTATGGTTTTTCCATAGGAAAAGCTTTCCTGGTGCGGCACGGCAGCCCGACACACCTGGGAATTTGCATTTCCATTATAACAGCCGGGGCTACCCGCTTGAAGGTGTGTCTTTAACTGATGCTGAGCTTGTCTTGAGTCGGAAAGCAGGGGCAGCATCAATATGGCTGTGTGACACTGACTAAGTCCCTAATGGTCAAAAAGTCACGGCTAAAACCGTGGATAAAGATTGCATTTCCTACAAGCTCTTCACAATAAAAAGCCCTCCGCTAGTTTGTCAGTGGAAAGCTTTTAATATGAAGCAGCTGCAGCAGCAGCAAATGTTTTCTCATCAGCTCAGCAGTAACATTATATTGCTCAGAGCGATCAGGAAATAAAGCAGATATCTGAACATACAAACAGAAACATGAGAGAAACTAAACTTCAAACCACAGAGATTCAGCTAGAAGCTACAAAGGTACTGAGAGCTGAATACACAGAGGCTTTTCAAAAGGCCTTTCTCTCTGCACAGACATGACAGTCTCACAACCTATATATATATATATATATATATATATATATATATACAGCTAGTTTGAGGGGGGAGAAGGGGGGTCGTCACAGGTTGTCACCGCAGCTCACTTGGAGGTGGGCCCGGTGCACTTTGGCCCCACGCCAGAGAAGGTCCATCACACGGCACCGCTTGGCACGCAAAGAAATTCCGTGGAAACGGAACTGAGAGTGGCACGGCATGGCGTGTGGTAGACTGATGTCATTTCGCGCGGTAGACTGATGTCATTTCCCCAGTAAAAAGGTGTGAAAATGAGCATTTCTGAAGGTGCCAAGAGGGCCAGTCATATCACGCTAACACCGCTCAAGAGGTGTCATCATCATGACGACATCCTACACAGCCAACAGACCTTTGAAAATCGTTTTATATTTAAATGATTCCGAATGTTTGAAAATAGTACGAGTGGTGACTCTACATACATTAGAGTAAGGAAAATTAAAATCTCAAATCATCTTTCATCAACCGTTATTTTTCTTAAGTGGTATATGTCTTTATGTATTTTTTTTTAATGAAGCGCGTCAAAACCATGTCGTGTTTGCGACAGACAATAAAACGTTCCGAATCGGAATCACCCGGTTCTGAGTGAAAAGGACCCTCCTTAGTATGATACAGAAATGAGATGCGGTGTGTGTTATCCACTGACCTGCATTGCTCACACTGCTTAGCCTCTGTGAGCCCACGTTCCTGTGCAGAGAGGCCTGAGGGGGCGGGGACAGCATCCCGCTGTCACTCAGGGAGGCGGCGGCCGCTGCCAGGGCCTGCGTGCTCAGAGCCCCTCCCCCCTGGTACATGGTGTTAGGGTTGGATACGGGCACCGCCACATGCATGGAGAAGCTCTGCTGGGGCAAGGCTGTGGGCTGCAAGGGGGAGACAAGCATGCACACAAATACACACACACACACACACACACACAAACACACACACGCACGCACACACACACACACACAAAGACGAACAGTCAAAGGCCTGACGATGAGTAAAGGCACAGGTTATCTTGGTCTGAACAAACTACTATCTTCACAAAACAGTCAGGCCAATCTAACTGAAAAGGCACAAGTAATAATAATAATACTAATAATAATATTAATAATAATAATGATACTAATTATAGTAGGTATTTCACTCAGATTAAAGCAGGATACACATCGTAATGCTCTACGGTTCCTTTATACGAAAGGAAATACTTTTTGCCCTTGTGTTCTATAAGGGAATAATACAATTATGAAAAAATGTGTATTAAGTCTCATCATAATACAGAATACATAAATCATCTGTGCTGCTACAGTGTACATTAAAAAGAGAAACAAATAACAGAAAACAAATGAACCAAACAAAACATTCCATAAACATGCGCGTTCAAGTGATCACTTTGGCATTGCAGTAGTCAGCACTAACGGACGTACAGTACGTTCTTCTCTCCTAGCAACACGGTGACATGTACCGTATTCCTCGGGCACAGCAAAAGGGGAGGGAGTGGGCGTTCAGCACTGGAGGAATTGTGACTCACTTGCATTTAATCCATACCTACAAAGTGCTGACTATGCAACGCTTAAGTGAGAATGACAGGTGGCAGTGAGACCATTTCATCATAGCATTATCCAGTGAGGCAGTCAGGTGTTATCATTAGTTTGTTAATGGCAAACAGTGATGCTCTTCATGTCAGGAACACGGAGAAAAAACAACTTGCTTAGTAAGCACATAGTGTCACGCATGATAAGATCACAGTAGACTCGTGGTATTTTAGAGAGGGTGACCCAGTGCGGTGCTCGATGAAGGAGAAGGGAAAATACAGGAGGATATAGTGCGGAGTTATTGTGCTCCGGGGAAACCCTGTACTGATGGGACTGCTCAAGATGGAGCAGGGAAGCTCAGGAGATACTCTAGGCTACGTGGGGAGGGATCATACAAAGGCTGAAGGGGGGGAGGGGGAGTAGCAACGCCAAGCATGAAAGAAGAATTTCCCCTCTATCACATGATCACGGAACTGTGAAAATAAAGGAGAGTCGATTAAAATAATAATTAATGAATTAATAACATTGTTTGGGGGCGAAATTTGAGTTTCAGTAGAAACCCACCCATAAATCACACCACACCTGCAGAACTTTATGGATCAAAATATATTTTCTCACTGTGAATTTCACCGTATTGTATTATTTACCTTACTGATCAATTAGCAATTGATGTTTGATTTATGATAGCATGACCATGATACTATGGTGTGATCTTTCCGGTGTCGTGACATTTCACCTGTCTGTACAATGTGATCTTATCAGGGTGCGCCAAAATATCAGTTGCAGAACAAATAAATATAAGAAACGAATGCGCTCCCAGTGAAAGGGGGCGGGGCATAATAAATGTTATTGCCAGAGTAGTTCTGAAAGAAGTTGACAGAAGTTCTGGGGGGGGGGGGTAACAAAAAGAGGAGAATTTAAATGAAAAAAGAGAAGTGAAAATCCTTTGTGCCACAAAGCCAAGCAAAAACGTTGCGTTGACAGTACTTACGATTTTATGATTTCTCATCATATTATCAAACTCCTCATTAATTTTTTTATACTTTTCTTCTGTGTGAGGAGTGAGGACATATGAGGCATCGGGGTCCGGGCTATCACAGCCTCTGTGTTCTTTCTTGTTTAGCGCCTGTAGTGAACATCAACATAAAGACAGGGAATCAACAACAAAATAGCAAGAGACGGAAGGAAGTACTTACACCACAGCGCTTGTACATTAAATCACTCTCTTCGCTTAGTTTGCCGAAATGGTCGTCCATGAGGGGGCTGTGCCCAAAACAGTCATCAGGATCGGGACTAGGACAGTCAGTATGTCCTTTGTTTCTTAATTTCTGAAATAAAATTGGACAGTTGATAATTATTTTTAGCTTGTCACCAAATATACATTTCTAGCAGAAAAGAAAAGTAAAGAAAAAAATGTGCATCACAATCTAAAGTTATATTATCTGTCCCTTTTTTTTGTTTTGTTTACTGCATTCAGACCTAATGGCTGCTATACCAATGCTAGGCTAGTCAGCAAACAAATAATATGGCTATGGCACATTGGGAAATTGAAATGTCATTCCATATCCTTTCACCCTTCAGAAGTGTTCAGCACAAGAGAAACAAAATATTGTCCTTCCTTTTCCCCTCAGTCTCCTTCCCATCTCCACCCCCCTGCCCCTCCACCCCCCCCCCCCCACACACACACACACACCCCCGCCTTTTCTTCTTCTCTTGCTGCAACTTTGCGTTTGCATTTTTCATTAGATTTCAGTTATCATAAGCCACCCAGCTGGAAGACACGGCGCCATAAGAAGATCACACAGCAGAGCCGTTTAGAATGTCCCCGCTCCTTAATTCACTATGGTTGTCACTCGTGGGATCTTATCAAAGTTAATTCATGTAGGAAATAAAACAGGATTATCAAATGTGGTCAAAGATGCTTATTTGAGCATGAAATTGAGCAATTATTGTAAGAGCGAAGAGCACCTAAGCACATAGGGTGCTATGCTGTGTGGCATTATAAAGAACCTATTTGAACTCTTGGGGGGAAAAAAACGGCGCTATACAGCTAAACAAATAAACGGCGCGCTCCTTCGCTAACTCTCACAGAAGCTGTTCTCTGCTCCTCATTAGAGCTCTGAATAGCAGTGTTAACACGACTTGCTGACAGCGTGTGACAGCGTGTGATATCAAGGCAGCGTTACATCAAAACATGATTTATGTGTGGCTCTGTAGGTTCCTCTATCAGGCGGCTGCAGGCTCCACGGCAGCGCCCTGCCCTGTCTGCCTGGCCTCGTGTCTACAGGAAGGTCGCTGACTCCCGTGCATCCAGGGGTCGCGTCTGAGCCAGAGGAGAGGAACCCACACGCACTAATGAGACCTTACTCTCCGTCTCTTGTCTTCATCACCCAGGACTGCGCGTGTGTGTGTGTGTGTGTGTGCGTGTGTGTGTGTGTGTGTGTGTGTGTGTGTAGGTGCAGGTGTGCATATACAGCATGTGCATGTCCGTGCTGCCGTGCATTGCGTTGGGTGTGTGTGTGTGCGGGTGTGTGTGTGTCTGTGTGTGTGTGTGTGTGTGTGTGTGTGTGTGTGTGTGTGTGTGTGTGTGTGTGTGTGTGTGTAGCTGCAGGTGTGCATATACAGCATGTGCATGTCCGTGCTGCCGTGCATTGCGTTGTGTGGGTGTGTGGCGAGGGGGTGGGGGTGTGCGTGGGCATTGCTGCAGCTGCTGCATCCTCCGACAGCAATTTGACAGTATGGTTAGGTCTGCGCAGACAATGCGGCTAACCCAGCACTGCTCACCACAACCTCAGTGTAACTCATACTTCCTACAACCTCCATCACGCCTTTGAGAGACTATCACTTAGTGTCATTAAATCGAGTCGATTTCGCCCCTTCCCAGCGCTCTAAATCCCCCCCGCTGCTCGGCTAACGCCTGCGTTAAGCGTGCGCGCCGTTTCCCGAATCAGAATTGCACAATATATGTCGGCGGCACAAGAGGCGTGTTGATGCACATCGTATGGATGGAAACGTTGACGGCTGACAGCTGTGCACAGCTGCCACAGAAAATAAGGAAGCTCTGAAAAGCAGCCACACCACATCTCCTCAGACATAACTGTCCATGATGCCCAGGGGAGAGAGAGAGAGAGAGAGAGAGAGAAGGCTTCTGGATAATGAATGGTAGGCCCTGTACCACAGATGCATTACTGTTTGGTGTGGTACAGAGCAGTGGCATTCTTCTCATTCTAAGAAAACGCCTTCCTGGTTCACTTCCTGTTTACTGAACGAACCCTCTCTAGTTAGTGTCCTGAAAGGCCTGTGTTTACTGGGGGCGAAACTATGCGACTTTCTCCACCAGAGAGCCACAGATCTGATTTGAACCTGCACATTAAAGTCCCCAACCTGCTCATTATGGGAATAGCTCGGTCGGGCATGGCTGTGTGACATGGGCAGGGCCCGCACGACTTTCACAACAAGCCTGGCCGGTCGTCAGCGCGCCGCACCCACAGGCCCAGGCCACTCAGGGAGGGGCTGCAGCAGCGCCGTGGGTGAGCTGGAACCAGATAGCACCAGACAAGGACAGGGAGCAGCACTCAGATCAGCCCCATGACACAACATGCATCACCATGATAAATATGTTCCCAGAAGACTGGACGTACAAACTATTGAGCTGTGCTGCTGTCAGCGAACGAGTTAATGGTGACTGACTCGCTCTCTGCGGTGCTCTTATTATGAAGGAGTTAATGGTGACTGACTCACTCTCTGCTGTGCTCTTATTATGAAGGAGTTAATGGTGAGTGACTCACTCTCTGTAGTGCTCTTATTATGAAGGAGTTAATGGTGACTGACTCACTCTCTGCTGTGCTCTTATTATGAAGGAGTTAATGGTGACTGACTCACTCTCTGCGGTGCTCTTATTATGAAGGAGTTAATGGTGAGTGACTCACTCTCTGCGGTGCTCTTATTATGAAGGAGTTAATGGTGAGTGACTCACTCTCTGTGGTGCTCTTATTATGAAGGAGTTAATGGTGAGTGACTCACTCTCTGCGGTGCTCTTATTATGAAGGAGTTAATGGTGAGTGACTCGCTCTCTGCGGTGCTCTTATTATGAAGGAGTTAATGGTGACTGACTCACTCTCTGCTGTGCTCTTATTATGAAGGAGTTAATGGTGACTGACTCACTCTCTGTGGTGCTCTTATTATGAAGGAGTTAATGGTGAGTGACTCACTCTCTGCTGTGCTCTTATTATGAAGGAGTTAATGGTGAGTGACTCACTCTCTGCTGTGCTCTTATTATGAAGGAGTTAATGGTGACTGACTCACTCTCTGTGGTGCTCTTATTATGAAGGAGTTAATGGTGAGTGACTCACTCTCTGCGGTGCTCTTATTATGAAGGAGTTAATGGTGACTGACTCACTCTCTGTGGTGCTCTTATTATGAAGGAGTTAATGGTGAGTGACTCGCTCTCTGTGGCGCTCTTATTATGCGCATAGGAGACTGAAGGTCTGGGTAAAGCATGGCTGTAATTCTTTCTTAAATGACTTGGCAAGTTTTGCTGTGTCCCACAGACGCTGCCCACTGCTCCCAGTAAATGGATCAGTAAATCAGCACATGGCCAAACAGGTGTCCCTCTCCCAAACACCTGTCAAGACCTGGCTCCCCACACTGGCCAATCAGAGGCAGCCGCGCAAAGACATGGCCGTAGAAGGGACCACATGGAGCCCTGAAGGCCACCCGACCCGGGTCCAACTTTGCTCTTTCATATCAACGCCGTCGACTGCTCCAACCACTGTGTTCTGACCTAGAAAGAGGGGAAAGGTACGAGAGACTTGACGCCCCCCCCCCCGAGGAGATCACTTCTTTTGGCGTTATGAACGGTTTGACAAAGAAGGAGTTTCCAAATGCTTTTCAAAGCCTGGATCAAGCTGTGGCGTTTTGCACTTTGGAAAGTGAAGTTGGATGGATGTGAATACAGTGGAGGAGGTTGGGATTTTCAGTAGCATTGATGATGATGACAGATAAGAGGCTCTGTGTTGTATCGGGGGGCCACAGAGAGTACAGACGAGGGAACTTCTAAGGGCTCTGTTTATATCGGGGGGCCGCAGAGAGTACAGACAAGGGAACTTGTGTCATCTATTCAGAAGGCCCTGAGAGGCTCACAAAGATGAGTGGGAACAAGGCCAGCTGCTATTTTCTCACAGCAGTCCAAACCTGTATTGATAGAAATTTGGCTACATATAAAAATGAGACTCTGCCTATGCCTGACGTCAAACCAGCAGGGCACTATTGTGTGTGTGTGTGTGTGTGTGTGGTGTGTGTGTGTGTGTGTGTGTGTGTGTGTGTGTGTGTGTGTGTGTGTGTGTGTGTGCGTGTGTGTGTGTGTGTGCGCGTGCATGTCCCTGAATGTGTGTCTGCCTGCTTGCGCGATACCTCAACTTATCCTAAAAGCATTTCCGATTGCAGGAGGTCTTGAAGCTTCCTCGTGCTGAATAAAACAGCAATCTGTCATCTCCACCTGTGTCCCGACTGTTCACCTCGCTGCGACTATGGGGAGCATTCAGCACATTAATTGCCTCTCCAGTTTTTGCACTATATGTTCCTGTACAGGATACCGCACAATGCAAGGCAATCTGGCAAAAGCATCTGATTTAGTATCGGTGCTACTTCTTATTTAGCACGATGCCAAATACCTGCTACGTTATAATTTAAAAAAAAATCTAATAATCCAAGCAGGACATGAATCGTCAAAAACATATTTTGGAAAGTTCATTATTTGACGTCATAGCCGCGGTAAGTTCATCGTTACACTTGACAACTTTGCATGATGTACACTACATTTTTTCCATTGAAAAATTTAAGCAAAGACTTTATATTCCATGAATTAAAAATAGAGCCGAAGCCATTGCGTAAGCCACCTACATCACCTGCTCCTCCTCGAGAAGTACTTTCAGGGAAATGGACTCGAGCAGTCGACTCTGCTGTGTGTGTGTGTCTTGGAACAGCGTTGCACTGTGATGTCCTCCCTCTCGTGTCGAGAGAGCTTTTTGCCTTTAACTTATTCATGTACTGTACGCCGCTGCGTGTGCATACAAGGCAGGGTGAAAGGAGACAGATAGTGGTTAGCTGGAAGAGCTCAACTTCAAACATTGTGGGGGAGAGATGGCTGAAGGGAAAGGCATGGAGAGAGGCTGTTTCCATAGTGTCTTCCATTGTGCCTGAATCACAGCAAAAAGCTATACTTAGTGATCACTAACTGGTAGAGTGCCACCTGACCTATGACTAAGCACGGCGCAGCTCCCATGATGAGCCCTTCAACGGCAAGACTGTTACGAGCGAAATGGCAACATAACAACAAATCACACAAAATGTGCAAAATTCTCTATCTTTATTGTTTATTTGAGCAGGGACAGTACACAATAAATATATTGCACCAGAAAGAGCTCATTTGCATCTGTAGTCCCTGGGACAGGATACAGATAATTGCTACATATTATCTACATATTATCGTCACTGTTGTTAACGACTGCTCTGTTTGGTAAGCCTTTAGTAATATAATTAGGGGCGATATTTTAACTGTTTGTGCAGAGGCCTATTGGCCTCACCTCGTTTCAACCGGGGGCCTCTGTCGCCCCGCAGGGCCGTGAGTTAGCCCTTGTGCCCGCTGCCACACTGAGCAAGGTAGCGTGCTAATCCTCATGACATCAGCATTGTGTCCAGGCTGTTCCATCTAATGTGCTTATCAAAGGGCCTCTTTGAGTGTGAACGCACTAGGAAATCAGCACGGGGAGGCGGCTGATAGCAAGGCTTTTATCTGCTATGGAATATTTCTGCTCTTATATAACATCTTAAAGAGAAAGGTCTTTCACCACCATGTTCCCTCTCTCCCCCCTGGTGCCGTGGGTTTCACTGGAGGGGACTAGAGGCCTGTGTTGGTTGTTCTTTGGGTTCCAGCACTATAGGTTGATGTACTGCAGCAGGGGCTGCGGCTGCCTCTCTCTCTCTGTCTCCCCTCATATACCGAGTGGGGGAGTGAGGGGCCATTAGATAAGGAAACCCTCTGTAATCCCCCAGACATATCGTGTTTAATCTCGTGACCATTACACATGAATGCGTGGACTGATAGCAGGATGTGAGTGAGGCTGGCTTCATCATGTCCTTCCTTTGGCTCGCTCTATTGTCTCGTTACTCCGCGGACAGGAAGCGCAGTGGCAGGGGGGGGCGGGCTCTCAGCTCAACTGTCTGCATTTTATTTTCATATACTGTCGCCTCGGCGCAGCTGTTTGAAAAACAATATACAATATAGTGAGATGCAATCCCTCCTGACGGTGACAATGGGCAGAACACAATGAACTGAGCACTCAAATTTTCAGGCTAGTATTATAGTGACCCAGTAATCCAACGTGAGTCCAAATCTCTAAAGGAGAGAGATGCATATTAGAAAGAAGCTGTCATCTTATTCCAGCCCAGTATATATAATATATAATATATAATATATAATATATAATATATATAATATATTATATATATACAGTATATACCCAGTATACAGTACATCACATGATTACCTGTGGCTGACCAGTATACAGTAAATCACATGATTACCTGTGGCTGACCAACTAGCTTGTCACTTAAATATAGCCTATCCATATTATCGAGTAGGAGGCGATTGCAGCGGAGTGAGTCGGTGCCTTCCTTCCCTCACAGAGCCAGCTGCTGTGAGACTGTGCTGCTGAGTGACTGATGTGACAAAGCTATTAGCCGCCACCGTCAACGAGAACAGCCTCCATCAGCCCACTGCATATCTCCAAAGTCGAAAATTGAGGATAACGTCATCATTATCTACAGATTGAAAAGAATGGGAACACAGGCTCTGTTCCCACTCCGCACAGAAAAAATTACGGATTGAAAGAAATTACAATGTAGACCAAAAACATAATCCTTTAAACAAAGATGATTGGGAATAAACTGGCTTTCTTGCCCTTTCTTCCTCTCTGTCTCTGTCTCTCTCTGGTCATTGGATGGATCATTAGCTGTCAGGGCCCTTGAAACCGTACCCCCCAACCCTCAACTCCCATTCCTGCTCACCTCTAAAATATTCATAAGGACAATTAGGAGTTCCGATAAGGCGGAGTACGGAGGAGGGCTGGGGGGCGCGTGCGGCAGAGAGAGGGCAGGATGTGCCAGCAGGACGGCTGTTCTGCAACACTCTATACCCCAGACCACAGACCTGTCCTCATCAATCTGAGACACAGCAACCTCCCTCTTTGCCCCCAGTCAGGCCAGGCAGCCAGGGGAAGGCGGCACGGTGCCAAGCTAACCCCCTCAACCCCCTCCTCCCAGCAGGCTCTGCTCTGTCCTCGCCCCTGGGCAGGAGGGGCCGGGCCACACAGCACTCACACCGGGAGGAGGAGGAGGGGGAAGCGGGGAGGCACACAGGAGCAAGCTGGTTGTTGCACGAGGAGCTAACGCGGAGAAACCACCGCCGCACGAATGCTGCACGGTCTCATTTCAGTCTTTTCGCCCCACACAAGGTCATTAAAGAACGCAGGGGGTGGTGGACTCATGGTGTGTGGTTCACCTGAACTTTAACTTGACTACTATCATTGTTCCTCTGTTCCAAGGCTTTGGTCCATTCATATCAGCTCTGCGTTTCAGCACAGAGCCCAGCTTAAGCATCCGACTGTTCTCCTGTCATTTAACTAGATCAAACCAAATGAGGCCAGCTCAGTGTCTGACCCATTTTATGTGGTAACGTTCTGGATGACAGGTGTCTAGATGGGGACTTGAGAAGCGAGGGAGCTCAACAGTCACGTGACACCTCGGTTCCGGAAGAGTATTTACCCCATTCATATTCTGCAATGAGATTTTGTTTATTAGCCATAGGCTGATGTTGGAACCACCCAAGACTTACCACGGGGGGGGGGGGGGATAATGTTATATGATGTTATACATCAGGGGTGCCCACATTACTTTAAAAATGACCTGCTCGACATGATCTGCCAACCCCCCCCCCCATCCCGCCCCCCCCCCCCCCCAAACAAAATGGGGCAGCATAGTACATAATAATGTTTTAGCCGATATCAAAGTTAATATAAAAAGAAAACAGTTCTGAAATAGTTGAGAGAGCAAAACCTCCAATCTGTCAATGCTAATGATGAGAGAAAAGTGATGTGTCAGACATCGTAATGTCACAAAGTAAGAGAAGCTTCTACAGTGAAGAAAAAAGCCCTCTCTCTGCCTCTAGTAAGTCACCCTTTCACGCTGGACTAGTGACCAGGACACAGACCCGACAGTCAACCCCAAAGTAGTCTGACTGCGTGAAGCAGCCTGGTGGTCTTAACTCTCCCATTGGTGCCGACCATTTCAGTCGGTGCCAGATGGAAATCCCATTCCGCTCCCTGCAAGCTCTGCCATTGGCTCGGACCCGCTCTGACTGACCGGCTGTGACCACATATGGATTTCCTTTCCGTTCTCCGCGTCGAATCTGCCGATCTCAAATGCCTGTGCCAACTGCTTTGAAACAATAACAACAGCAGCGCTAGCCGCTAGCTCGTTGCTACACGCTGAAAATGATTGATTGTGGATTGTGCAATGAAGCCAGCCATACTTTCGGTGTATGGCTGTAAAGGTATTAAACAGAGCCTTTTTCCCCGCTAGTCCACAGTGGAGCTATTACCGGCCAGACTCTCCCCCGCCCCTTTGCAGGGAGAGAGTCTGGCAAGCGAGACCAACCCCAAAGAGACAACCAAGATCCGGCTGGAGAACCAGGTCAAACGTTTTTGGTCTCTTAGGTCTCTATAGCTAATTTCACCATTCATGACAACTGTAGCCTACAGGGGATGATTTTTTTTAATATAACTCACTGGTCTAGAGAAAATGAGAAGATAAAGCAGACTATGTTTTGGGTGTGATTGACAGGTCGCCTGTCCAGTGATCGCACAGCTCCCTGATCACGGACCAATTAGCAGGCGAAGCTGGCGGCTGTGTGGGAAAAGCCCTGGTCTCGCGTGAGCTGCATGAGGACCATGATGGCAGCAGCCAAAATGCCAAACTGGAGGCTTCAAAACCAATGGCTGATGCCACAGTAGCTACGTCCATATTTTTATATAGTCTATGACTCACCCTCATCATGCCAGCTGAAACACTCACCAGCTGAAAAGTTCACCAGCTGAAACACTCACCAGCTGAAAAGTTCACCAGCTGAAACACTCACCAGGTGAAAAGTTCACCAGCTGAAACACTCACCAGCTGAAACACCCACCAGCTGAAAAGTTCACCAGCTGAAAATTCACCAGCTGAAACACTCACCAGCTGAAAAGTTCACCAGCTGAAACACTCACCAGCTGAAAAGTTCACCAGCTGAAACACTCACCAGGTGAAAAGTTCACCAGCTGAAACACTCACCAGCTGAAACACCCACCAGCTGAAAAGTTCACCAGCTGAAAATTCACCAGCTGAAACACTCACCAGCTGAAACACTCACCAGCTGAAAAGTTCACCAGCTGAAACACTCACCAGCTGAAACACTCACCAAAACTGGGGTGAATGAAGTCTTTAGAGAGACTTCATCAGAGTTCCAAAAAGGGGGACTCCCCCACAGAGACTCTTCTCTAGGGGAACCCAAACATGACACAGAATACAAGCTACTAAATCTCTTTTCCTTTCTCACAATCATATTAACGCTCACGATATTACTGACTCTTTCCTGTCATTTTTTAAACAAGCTGGGCCAACTTTAGAAAAGAGAACTGACCTGCTAATGCAAACTCAATCCAACAAGACAACAAAAAACAAAAACAAAAAATACAATTATAATAGCAGTGACAAGAAATCTTATTTAAGGTGTATGCTCATCTTAAGACTATCTTGATCACTGTGAAATATTGATACAATGCACTGTACAGCTGTCTCTCACCCTTTATCATCTGTCATCTGTTCATTTTGACAAGGCGGATTAAAGATTCAACTGTTAGCCCCCCTCTTAAAAAAAAAGTTCCAAAACGGGCAAAGATAATGACCACAAGCCGAGTCATCCAGTGCAATGTACTGTATGTTACATTGACGTACAAACTCCAAGTGCCTCAACTGTTATGACCCAAATCATTTGGGGTGAACTATTCCTTTAACCATGTCTTGAGAGTCATGTGATCAGCCATGTTGAACACAGAATGAAAACATGGCTTTTGGTGACGCTATAAGAAGACAACCTGTAGGACGGGATGGAGCGTACCATAATATTCCCAGGTTGCATGTGTGGGATAGCATAGCTTATGCTCCTCTGCTGACTGCAGCCAGGTTAGGTTTGATCAGGTTCCGTTTTATTAGTGGAAAGGTTGAGATCTGCTCTCTCTTCATTTCTATATTTTCTATATTATCAATTGTTCAAATGTTATCTTTATTCTGTATATTCTTGTTACTGTGTGTTTTACTTCGTTTCGAACTCAAGCTCTCACTAGTGCCTACTTCGCTGCGTACGCAGCATTATGGAAGACTGTCATTTTTGCTCCAAAAATTACTTTTACATTAAAACCTGACCACGCCCCTTTAGGTGACGTGGTGCCCCCCTGGGCTGACTGGGCCTCCCACCTCGCCCCCGTGACTACGTCACGGCCAGTCACCCCAGGGGCCGCCACTCTTCGCTTCTTCCAGCCAGCAGGAGGACGTCGTTTTCTTAAGCTCCACGGTTAGCTCGAAGTCAGCGCTCTTCAGAGTTTGGACAAATAGACTCGCTCCGGTTAATTTGCCCGCCTTCGAGAGGTTCGCGTGGATGAGATAAATCAGGATTCGGGGACCCGTTCCTGTTCTCTTCACCAGCGGCATCGGATCAAGTCATCCAAGCTAAGAGTATCTTCTTGCTAACTGTTGTTTTATAATACTGCCGCTGCGCAGTGCTGTATCACTGTCGCCGTACAGTGTATGTATTGACGTTTCCCCGGCTGGGTTAACGTTTGTTTGGCTCGAGCGCAAGACTCTGGTCTGCACTCATAACTTTTAGCTAGGTTGCACACGTGCAGAATAGCTTGTACCGTCAAGCAACTAGAACAACAGGCTATTTAGCACAGTTGTCACAGTTAGCCAGCTTGCATCCGTGCTTGTACTACTGTTGCTAGGTACTGTAGGCGCCAGCTACTAGCTTAGCGCGCGCACGTTTCTCCGGCTGGAGTAACGTTAAATAGATAGCTAGCTAGTCGTCTCGTGCAGCTAGCAGCTAGCTTAGCACTCCAGCATCTTTACCGTTGCAAGCGACTGTAAACAGTCAGCTTACACGTTAACTCCCGCTAATTCTTGTACAGTCGGCGGATCTTGTTAGCGGGTTAGCTCCGCTCTCTCGCACTTGAACCGGGCGGCTGACATGAGACAGAGGGAGACAACCAAGAGCTGTGTTAGCTGTGAGGCTACTTTGGCGATCCAGGACCGCCACAGCCAGTGTGTGTTTTGCCTCGGGCACAACCATGCTAGTGACGCCCTGTTGAAGCCAGACTTCTGCCGGGCATGCGAGGGCTTTACCCTGGCCGTTTTACGGGAGAGAGCTATGCGCTTTGTCCAGGTGGGCCCGCGGCTTAGCCACGCACCTCCCGAGGGAGGCGCGTGCGGTGGGTCTGACCGCTCGGAGGAAGAGGAGTTGCCTGAAGAGCAGGGCTCCCCGGTCCTACCCGAACGGCAGAGTTTGAACTGGGGGGACGAGCCCATCGACCCTGTGATAGAACAGGGGGGGTTTTTCCCCTATGACCCCATCATTCCCCACCAGAACGCCCCCCAAGAGGAGTTGTCTGGCGGGGAGGATTGGGACCGCGCGACCGCGACCACCTCTCTGTTAGGGACCCGTTCGGAGGCTAGCCTCAACGAGCCCTATCAGAAGCAGTTTCTGGGGGTAATGTCTAGGGCTGCAGCCAAGCTTGGCATCGCTCGGGCCGAAACACCTCCGCCCCCCGAATCAGTGCTGCGGGGTTGCTACTACCAGCCGCTCCAGGCACCACAGGCACCTCGCCCGAAGCCCCGGCTGCCGGTCTGTATAGACGTGGTTCGCGCGGTGCAGTCAGGATGGGAAAGGCCTCAGGAGGCCAAGCCGCTCTGCGCGGGCATGGCTCCGTGGTCGGCCTTAGAGGGGGCGGATAAACTCGCGTTAACCGCGATGCCTCCTATCGAGGACATGGTGGCCAGACACCTGGCCCCTAACTCAGCGAGGCCTGCTTTGCCCTCTAAAGCGTGCCAACTTACAGCCAAGTTGGCCGAAAAGGCGTACTTGGCGGCGGGGCAGTCCGCCGCCATGACCAACAACCTGGCCATTCTGCAGGGCTACCAGGCGGTGCTCCTGCGGGACATGCAAGGTGACCCTGCCCCTGAGCTGTTTACAGAGCTCAGGATGGCCACGGATTACGCCATGCGTATGGTGGACTGCCTGGCGCAGAACAGTGGGAAGGTCATGGCCTTCTCTGTTCTCACCCACCGCCACCTGTGGCTAAATCTTACCCAGCTCCCTGAGCAGGATAAGAGGAGGCTGCTGGGGGCTAAGATCTCCCCGGGGGGCCTGTTCGGCTCCTCCGTGGAAGACTTGGCCCAGCGGTTGGAGACGACTAAGAGGGACTCGGCGGCGGTCCGCTCCTTCTTGCCCAAGCGGGCGAAGGGGGAGGACCGCCGGTTCCAGGTCCAAGCGCGCGCGCAGAGTCGTCCTCCGGGGCCTCCGCCGCCGCGGACCGCCCCGCGTCAGCGGCTACAAGTCTCACCGGCTAGAGCGCCCCCAGTGGATGCGCCCCACCCAGCCGCAGTGGGCCCATCATGGGTCCCACGGCAGACCAGGGTACGCGGCCCCCGCCCCCCAAAACGAGGAGGTGCGCGGGAAGCGGGTAACCAGTCCCGTACTTAGTCACCTCCCTGGGGAAGGGGGGGGGCTATGAGCCCACCGTCGTTGGAGCTCAGCGCTCAACTTCGGTCTGGGACTCAGCAGGGGGAAACCCAACCCAGCTCGCCAGGGCTTGGCTTCAGGGCCAGCCTTCGGCTTGTAGCTTTAGGGACAAGCCCACCGTCCTCGGTGCCCAGCGCCCGAGCCCGGTCGGGAGCTCTCCTTGGATCGCTTATCCGCCGTCAGGAGGCCCCCGGGACAAGCCCACCATCGATGGTGCCATGGGCCCATCGTTGGTCGGGAGCTCTCCTGGGGACCGCGCGAGCGGACGAGCCCGCATCCCGCGGTCAAAAGAGAGGCCTGCCTCCTTACGCCCCCCAGCCGGCGAAAGCCGCACGGCTGGGGGGTTTCGCCGGTTCAACACGCTCACAGGGCACGTCAGTAGGCGGAGCCCGCGTAAGAAACCGGCAGGGGGGCTTAGCCTCGTTGGTCCCGCCCCCCCCTTTTTCTTCCCCAACCAAAGCACCGGGTCCCCCGGTGCCCAACAATATACTAAACAGACCATCGTTGCCCGACAGGCTCGAGGCCTGGGAGCGTCTGTGTTCCCCGTCCCCGTGGCTGCGGCGCACCCTTCGGAAGGGTTACGCCATGCAGTTTGCCAGGGCCCCACCCAGGTTCGACGGGACCCACGATACGGTCGTGGAGGGGGAGTTTATAAACATACTCCACAAGGAGGTCATGTCGCTCCTCGCCAAGGGGGCGATCCGCTCGGTCCCCAAGGCAGAGGTGCGCTCGGGTTTCTACCACAGGTACTTCGTCGTGCCCAAAAAGGACGGCTCCATGCGTCCAATTCTGGACCTCCGGCGCCTCAACAAGACGCTGAGGAAGCTCCCGTTCCGAATGCTCTCTTTTCCCCACCTCTTCAACGCGTTGAGACAGGGGGATTTCTTTACTTCCGTGGACCTGAAAGATGCGTTCTTCCATGTCCACGTGGTCAAGAGACACAGGAAATACCTGAGGTTCTCCTTCCTAGGGAAGGCTTACGAGTTCTGTGTCTTGCCTTTCGGCATGTCATTGAGCCCGCGAACCTTCACGGCTTTCGTGGAGACGGCCTTGGCTCCCCTCCGCGCGAGAGGGGTTCGCATCTTCCTTTACCTCGACGACGCTCTTATTGTGGCCGGCTCGAGGATCGAGGCCATGAAACATACCAAGGTGGTGACCGATCACCTGCAAACCTTAGGGTTTATGGTGAATTGGAAAAAGAGCTGCCTCGCCCCAGAACAGACGGCGATCTTCCTGGGGCTCGAGTTGAACTCCCGGGCTATGCGAGCCCGCCTTTCGCGGGAGCGACAGGCGCGCACGGTGCGGACAGCGAGGACATTAAGTCGATGCTCCTCGGTGTCAGTGCTTCAGTGCACAGTTATGTTGGGCCTGATGGCCTCGGCGCTGCATGTGCTCCCCCTGGGGAGGCTACACATGCGTCCGTTCCAGATCTGGTTCCTTGCGTTGCGCTTGGATCCAGCCAGGGACCGTCATCGCAGGGTGCCTATGACAGGTCAGGCCCGCCTGGCTTTGGCCATGTGGGCAGACCCCCGTTACCTATCGAGGGGCACTCGATTGGGCCCGGTCCCGCTCAGGCTAGTGATTCGCACCGACGCCTCCCTCTGGGGTTGGGGTGCGGTGTGCGGGTTTCTGTCGGCGAACGGCCGGTGGGAAGCCCAGGAGCATCGCCACATAAACGTATTGGAGCTGGAGGCGATCCGCCTCGCTCTGCTTCATTTCCAGCGAGTCATACATGGACGCCATGTGCTGATTCGCTCGGACAATATGGCGGCGATCGCCCACCTGAACAAACAGGGCGGTGTGCGGTCGAAGGCTTTGAACCGGTTAGCGGCGGAGATTCACCTGTGGGCGTACCCCCGTCTCCTGTCAGTGTCGGCGGTCTTTCTGCCGGGACGGCTGAATTACGGCGCCGACCTGCTGTCTCGAGGCTACCCCCGTCACACGGAGTGGTGCCTCCACCCTCAGGTGGTGGAACAGATTTGGGCCAGGTTCGGTCGTGCCCGCGTCGATCTCTTCGCATCGCGGCGCGCGACGCACTGCCCATTGTGGTTCTCAATCCAGGAGGACAGCCCCCCGTTGGGACACGACGCGTTGGCGAACGCGTGGCCACGGGAGGGGCTCTATGCGTTTCCACCGATCCCCCTGATCCGTCAGGTGTTGGACAGGGTGAGGGAACAGCGTCTCCGGCTCGTTCTAGTGGCCCCGTTCTGGCCCAGGCAGACATGGTTTGCGGACCTGGTCTCCCTGGCGCAGGGCCCGCCGTGGGCATTGCCGGTGCGGGCCGATCTCCTGTCCCAGGCGGAGGGGGAGGTGTTCCACCCCTCCCCAGGCAGGTGGAAACTAGCAGTCTGGCTCCTGAACGGGACCAGTTGCTAGCACAGGGCTTGCCTGACAATGTGGTGCGCACTATTCAGAGTGCTAGGGCCGCTTCGACCCGCACCCAGTATGCGTACAAGTGGCGGGTTTTTTCGCGATGGTGCACAAGTAAGGGTGTGGATCCAGTGAACTGCAGCGTGCGTCCAGTTCTCTGTTTCCTTCAAAGCTTGCTTGACGCGGGGCAGTCCCCGCAGTCGCTTAAGGTGTACGTAGCCGCGATTTCGGCTTGCCACATGGGGATTGAAGGGACCCCCGTGGGGGTGTGCCCTTTGGTCTCGCGCTTCATGAAGGGGGCGCGTAAACTGCGCCCGCCGGTGCGGTGCGTTTTTCCCAAATGGGACCTGGTTACGGTGCTGGACGGGTTAACGGGTCATCCGTTTGAGCCCTTGGACTCCGCCGATTTAAAGGTTCTGTCCTTAAAGACTGCGCTGCTGCTGGCCTTATCGTCAGGGAAGAGAGTCAGTGACCTGATTGCCCTCTCGGTACAGCAGGCCTGTATGGTTTTTGGGGACGATGGGCGCAGGGTTACGTTGCGACCTAACCCGGCGTACCAGCCCAAGAATATTAATGCCAGCTATAGGTCTATGGTAATAGACTTATCGGCATTCTGTCCCCCGCCGTTCAGTTCGGGTGAGGAGAGACGTTTGCACATGCTGTGCCCCGTAAGGGCGCTCTCGGCCTATGTGGCTAGGACGCGCGCTTTACGCATTACAGATCAGCTGTTGGTTTGCTTTGGGCAAAGGGCCCAGGGCGGACCCCTTTCCAAGGATCGCTTATCACACTGGATAGTGGAGGCGATCGCGTTGGCATACTCTGCCGTGGGCAAGGTTCCCCCGGAGGGTATCAAGGCGCATTCTACGCGAGGTGTTGCGACATCCTCTGCGTTGTTGCGTGGTGTGTCGGTGAAGGACATGTGTGCCGCGGCCTCATGGTCCTCTCATCACACTTTCGTCAGGTACTACAGTCTCGACGTGTCCGGTTCGCAGTTTGCGCACGCGGTGCTGTCGGTGGCAAGAAAGTAGTATCGTTGCCACTCTAATATGTCAGACGGTTAGGCATAAACGTTGCCATATGGCCGTGGTTCACCGGTGCCTTTCGGGTCGCCCTGTGGGGTGCTCCCGGCAGCAAGGTCGGTTGAATGGAGGCACTAGTGAGAGCTTGAGTTCGAAACGAAGTAAAACGTTAGGGTTGTGCTACAACCCAGGTTTTACGAGTGAGAACGAGAGCTCTCACTACCCAGCCTTGCTGCGTCGATGCGTCTCTGGGTGCGTCGGATCTCAGCTGGCTGGAAGAAATGAGTGGCGGCCCCTGGGGTGACTGGCCGTGACGTAGTCACGGGGGCGAGGTGGGAGGCCCAGTCAGCCCAGGGGGGCACCACGTCACCTAAAGGGGCGTGGTCAGGTTTTAATGTAAAAGTAATTTTTGGAGCAAAAATGACAGTCTTCCATAATGCTGCGTACGCAGCGAAGTAGGCACTAGTGAGAGCTCTCGTTCTCACTCGTAAAACCTGGGTTGTAGCACAACCCTAACGTTAGCTAGAATCAGCTAGACATACTTTATGTGAAGCCCTCTGAGACATGCTTGTGAATTAGGGCTATATAAATAAACTTGACTTGACTTGACTTGACTTCACACTAGGTTCAGCGAGAGGGAGAGAACTGCACCCACACCAACCAGTTCAAATGCAGTGTATCTACGAAATATCTGTATTGGTGGTGTATTCTTTTTACCAAGAAGAATAGAATGACCATCTAACCACTGGATCAGAGTGAGCAGGGAATCCGATCAGCACATGAGACAGGAAATGAAAAAAAAGTGTTTTTAACTCATTCACTGCCAACAACGTATGAACACGTTTTCAGAATCCAGCTGTTCCCTGCCAACAACGTGTTTACACGTTTTTGGCATCGATTTTTTTTTTTTGACGGTGGGTTGTGCATCTAAGCCTTTTACATCTCTTATATAATTATTGGAGCCACCGAACGTTTACAACCCATTCCACCGACCCACTAAGTGGCAACAGTGCTCTCCTGGCTAGAGGAAGAAAAGCATTTTTTTAACTTGTCAAGCCATTCTCAGCCCAGCCATTCTCCTTTTCGCGCTGATTGCTGGCGATGCGGGATTGCAAATTTACATAATAGATTCAGCCGATCTACTATGATCGGGTGATAGATTACAGTTGGAGGAACACACTTTGAAACACGCAGCATAAATATGACCAGAATCGCAAAAACTTCTCTCAACCAAAACTCCAAACGAGCGAGTCCTTCCCGACTTCCTCAAACAGCGGCCGTGCACAGGCACAGGAGAGCAGCAAAGCACTGACTGGTGACAAGCTTGTCCGCCCACGGAGGGCGGAGTTGAAGCAACTCGAGAGGGAGGGAGAGAGAGAGAGAGAGAGAGAGAGAGAGAGAGAGAGGGAGGGAGAGCGAGAGGGAGGGAGAGAGAGAGAGAGAGCGAGAGGGGGAGGGAGAGAGAGAGAGAGAGAGCCAAAAATGAATGGTTAAAGTGACAGTTCCATCCAATTTCACAAAAAGCCGTTTATCTCTGAATATTCTTTTTCACGCTAAAACCATGCTGTATTCAACTGCTAATGCTTACATAACTACTAACTCTACAAACTAACTCTTTTAGACAGAGAAAGTACACATTCTATTAGTACTTTTGAGATATTGTATGTTCACAAACTCCAAGCTGAAACGAATCCTCGGCTCTTATAAAATGAGCCATAATCCTCAAAAAACGGCTTGGCAGAAGCTACCTACAGCAAAAAAAAACGTCTGGCAGTCAATGTGTTAAAGATGGAACTAGTTGGAATTAGTGAACTGGAATTAGTTATCGAGTCCAAACGTGAACTTGTGCATCTTATCTTGTTTCCTTAGTGAATAAACTAGTGTTTTTAGTTCAAGACTGTGGGTGCAGTGCTCAAGCATTTGATATTAGCGTATGGCTCATTAGTGTCTTCGGAGGACAACTTTAATTTCTTTAAATTATCGTAATCACATTTCACACAATGGTGAAGTTGCATCCTACTGTACCTCATCTCACCCTATCCTATCCTAAACCCTGAGACCCCACCCCCTTCCCTAAGCCCCTCCCACAGCCCACGCACGCATATTCTGCTGGCCTTTTGTTGTTGTCTCTTCTCATTCTCATGCTCTCTGAGAGAAGCCAGATTTGAATTGAGAAATACGAATCATAGTTGAGAGGATGGAAAATAAGCTCTGACGTCAATGAAGCTCGACATGTGCCAAAAACAAAGATCTCTTTGCAGTAACCTAGTAACAAGCATCACACACACGAGTGCAGAGACATAACAAAACAATGGAGGCAGAACACACCGAAAGCCACTACTTTATAATGGAGTCCAGCCACTCAAAACGTTCACAGGAAAACTATTGTATACTTTCACATAATAGGGCTACCGACACCTACTGACGTTCAGTTGTATGGAGTTCATTGCAAGTGACTGCTGGTAATGGACACTTTAATGTCAACAATCAAAATTAATTTCCTGTTTGAAAATCAAATGTATTTCCTCAATTACCAAGTATCAAACTGTGTATGCGTTTCATAACAGTGGATAGAAATAACAGGATATTCTGTGAAATACATGAATATTACCACCACAGTTACTTTCATTACACAGACACAGACACACACACACACACACACCTACACACACGCACGCACGCACGCACGCACGCACGCACGCACGCACGCACGCACACACACACACACACACACACACACACACACACACACACACACACACACACACACACACACACAGACACACACACACACACAAAACTCCAACAGAGAACTGGTGACCCTTTTTCACTAAAAGCCCAGAGGAAAAGGAGTCCTTGTCCTATAAAGAGGGGCACTTTGAAACCCAGCATGTTGCTAGCAACAATACCATTAGTGCTGCTTCACTCACTGTGCTAAGTGAATACTTTTCACACAACTCTCACCGCACTACTTGCAAATTGCAATAGCTTGATCATTTAGAACAGATATGAATGTTAAGATATAAATGTGCTGAGAGGAGAGCAATGCTTTTGTGTATCCTTTTCTTCAACAACGAAGAAGAGAATTTGCACTAACACATTCCTAACTGCATAAATAAAAGAGGTCAAAATAAATGTGTCAGTGTATCATTACTGTAGTACTGTACTGTACTGTACTGTACTGTACTGTACTGTACAACAAGCAGTATGCCTCTGGGAGTATATCACACATATTTACACAAGGATTGAATGTCTCAGGTAAAATGCATTGTTGATTGTATTCTCAAAATAACTAAACTAATTGTATTGTTTTTTTGGCCATTCTCTGCGCATAAGAAGCACATTGGCTAAACAGTTATAACAGTTGAAACAACATTCTGTAACTATAGGCTATTTAACAAAGGACGGGGTGTTGTTGTGTGGCTGACAAAGATCTCCCTCTCTCTGTTTTCACCATACACATTTGTAATCCTCGTTTATTTTTAGCTATCTTGTCCGACCTACTGCACTATTCTCAAAATAGACTCTGCTGCTGTAGAAAATACAGCGTGTTTGTTTTGACTACAGACTGGCAACATAAGTTCTCTTTGGACTTGACCTGTCCTGAATTGCGCTGCAAAAGTAAAAGTGAAGCACCTGCTCTGAAGAACACAAAACAATTTTAGTGCACATCTTCACACAACACTTATTACAGTATGCAAGTATCACATGAAGAGGTACTGACAGGACTTTACAAAGGCATCAATTAACCCATTGATACCTGATGCAGCATTTGTGTGTATATCCCTCATTTGTGTGCGTATCCCTTTAAGACCGCGAACCGCGTTAACGCGGTTCGCGGTCTTAAAGGGATACACACACAAATGCTGCATCAGTTATCAATGGGTTAATGGCTGCTCACCAGCCTCTCCAGAGATACTCAAACACTGACCTGCTTTGTATTTATGTAGTAACATACAGTAAGATGTCAAAAGCAGAAAAGCTTCTTCCTCAATATAAACCAATGCCACAGGGAATCTCCTCCTCGCTACAAATATATCCATTAATTTTAGCAACATTTAGCTCAATTACATAAAACAACATCATGCCATAAACTGCACAGTGCTTAATCCAAAAAAGTCACTCATGCTTGAGGTAAAAGAAAAAAGTGATCTACTGTATAATATATATATATAAAAAAACAAAAAAACAAATTAATATAGCCCCAATAAATCACAGGGGCCCAAAAGTACATACATATTTGTTTTTCTTCTGTAATATTAAAAATGGGCTGGCAGAATATTTCATATATATTGGAATGTCCTGGAAAATCAACATCAACCCAATAAGTCTATGTCAATAGCAATGACATTTTGATTTAGCTTAAAAGGCATGTCTCATCCTTGCTGCTGTGAGCTAGCTAAGGGCCGCCCAATGCCAATATGGGTGGGAGTTACAGCATAGTGGGGGGAAAGGGACTAAGAAAATTGGTACTGTACTGAAAATGGCAAGTGATATTGTGTTTTACAGACTTGTCTATAGTAGGAGGATAGGTATAGATATCCTGTATAACACTTGTTATACAGGAATAGCTGCAGGGGGGAAAAGCTATTCCGAGAGCACACGTTACAGTTTGGTTAAATTGTACCTTCACTTCTGTTATTTTGCCAGCACAATTTCATTATTTGTGCAAACCCTAACCCTACATTATAATGTGCCCCCAATTTAATAATTTAATTGAATGATAAAAAAAAATCGTAGGTAAAAAAAAAAAGGGGGGGGGGGGGATTCGTTATCAAGGCATTGCTCATTGACAGTTGTGAGTTGTTGTTAATAAGAAACAATTGACAAGTATAATGAGAGCTAATGAGCTTTACCATTGTTAACTGTTAATGTGTGCATGTTTTGTATCTATTTACATGCTTTCTTTATAACTCGGGGACACATTTTTGTAACTCAGGCACACGTTTTAGACATTGTGCACGAACAATAGCATGTGATGCAAAAAAGTAAATTTTTATGCCTCTGATCTGCTGAAGTCACAAAGTGATTGTAGGGTTTTTTATTAGGTCCTTGAATGTTTTCTTTTGTTTTATCATTTTGTTCACATTAAACACAAGATGTGACAGTGACCTCTTTTAGTTACATATTTTAAGTATAGTGCCACCAGCAATAAGGTACGATTTATCAGCCTACATGTATCTAATTATGCAACACTTACACCAGTGACTTTTCATTACTTCATACTAACATCCATGTGCTAGAATATTGATTTCTGTTGTATTAGATATATAATTATTGCACAGAAGATATTGCAGATGACCTGTGTTTAACCCAGAGAATTGTCTCATACTATCTGACCAATGTGTTTCAGAGTTCTACAGTAAATAATATGCAAATACTCTATTGTCTTGATAGCTAATAATCTGTGCGAGTTGCATAAGAGGACGTGGGAGCAGTGTACCAGCCAGAGAGCCTCGTCCCTATTATTTTTATATTTCACAATTAGAAATGATGTCACACACAGGACCATCTCACCAGTGTGCTTGGATATTCAACAAATGTGCTTACTATTATAAACCAACACAAACAAGCTACATGCTCAATATCCTCTATAGAATTCATATGAAAGAGTCCTAATCTATTTGCATGGCTCAAGCTCATTTCTCACAGGAATATTTGATCAGAACTTCTGCTGAAATAGAATCAGATAGATTTACAATGCAAATGGTGTTTTTTTGTTCGTGTAAAATTTGTGCATTACAATGGGAATAGCAACACAAACAAAACCGATGAAATACAGCAACAAAATCGATGAAGAAAATATTTTTCCAACATTGCCAAAATTACAGTTTGAGTTCACTATTCTCCCTGAATACACAATAAGAACCTTTCAACTTGCAGCTATTTCTCTATTATATTCATCTCTAAGTCACGGTCACCTTCTGATCTCTAACCAGCCTGCAGGGACTTAAAGTGGTGTTTGTTTCCAAAAAGTATTCAAAGAATAGCAATCATTTCAATTATAATTGTCACAGTCTATGGGAATGCACATTCACGTGAAAGCCCGCTTTTAGTTAAACGAAATGGCATTATTGTTTAGTCCAATCAAATAAAGACACTGTATTTTGATGGGTTGAGTGAAGGTTTTTCGACGGTTCTTCACCCCCAACCGCTGCTCGCCACCCTGCTGCTCGCCAGCCTATCTCTTCAGCCTCCATTTCCAGAGAGCCACCAGGAGGAGGATAATTGATCAATCATGCTAATTGAAGAGTCTGGACAGCTAGCCCACCATAGCAGATGTGCCAATTTGCATTCATTAAGATAGAAATGAGTCTTAATCACCGCTCAGTCTTTGATTGACAACATAAACATCCCCTGTCTCCAATTCCTGGTTCCCACTCACACAGGCCACACCTCTCTGTACGGAATACATTCCATAACTGCTACAAAAATTGATGATTTCATTTTCTTTGCGAATCATCGCAAATACGTTTGAGACACACCAACTCCATTTACTGCGTCAGTTCTATCACTCAAAACTTCATCGTTTGCAACATAAAGAATAAGGGAGATGATCAATGTGATCACTAGTGTGATAATTGTGTTGGCAAATTTCAGCTACATGATGATAATCAGTGAGAGTATACAGGGTCTGACATTCTGTCACGGTCAAATTTGACATATCTTATTGAATGACTAGGGTAATACAGTCCCATCTATAACAATAGATCATAATGATAATGAAATAAAACCCAAATGGAAATTAGAAGACATTCTAATGTAGATTTCCTCTTAGTGGAGGGGGCTACGCCTAACTGGTGACAGAGCGACTGTTTATCATCAATCTTAAAATACAGAGGAGAATTATTTGTATTTCTCAAATCACATTAACAATGGTCAACCCTCTAGAGTATGAAGATTAGCGACATTTCCCTGTGAATGCTCTTGGGTTGTTTACTGTCACCGATGGCCAGGGTATAAAAGATGTGCAAAAGAGCGGTGGAAAGTCAGCTCTTTGCATCAGCTACACACTACAGTACAATGGCGAGGCAATGGCATTTGGCACAAACTGCATTTCCCAAATAGGTTAAAGCATCATATTCACCACCCCTATTTTATGAGATTATTTTTAAAGTGTTGACTTCATCTCAAATCCTTGTGCATGCAAACCTAATTAATCTTGGCCTTACTATTACCTTAATCACATTGAATTGCTCAAAGAGAGGACAGATAGACGCCAAATGATGCCTGTGAAGTCACTATCTGATTTCAAGGTATCTTCTGCGGAGACAGTGATCTTTGTGTGTCCAGGATAACAAGGAGAGGTTATAGAGAAGCTTGAGCAAAATCTCATTACCTCCACTAGTGGAGTGGGGAGGAAGAGTCGACATTATTAGATTAATCTAATGACTAACAGCAGCATTTTCATTTGTGGCACAAAATAGAATTCAATCAGAAACACAATAGAAACAACAGTGTAAAATGCTTACACGACAACACTCTGTTCTGTTCAATACAAAACAACACTAGCACATTAAATAAATACCACATTTATTTCCCAGTAAAAATGATGAGTATTATAGAGAGGTACAGTACTTCTCAATAAAGATGAATGAGTGAGTGAATCAATCAATCAATCAATCAATCAATCAATCAATCAATCAATAAATACATCAATTAATGAATTAATTTGATGAATAAATTCTATCATACTAGTCATATTTAGTCAGTGTTTTTTTTTTTTTTTTTACATTAGAAAGATATGTGATCATGGCCACCTGTGAATATACAGTAATTGCCAGAGATTTCGTGCGGCAGATCACCTGACAGATCTCACACCTCTAGAAGAGAAATGGGAGCCTACTGCTCTGCTTTGGACTGTGAGCCAAGTTTGAGACAAAGTCCATAGCCCTCCACTGGGTTATCAAACTGTGGCCCAGGCAGACATCCATCTGTGGAAAACATGGAGACTGTTCCCTCACACTGCACAGCCCACCCCCTTTATCTACATGTTCCTCTCCTCACACCGCACAGCCCAGCCTTTATCTACAGATGGTACTACTGAGTAGGAATGTGACCTTTTGATTTGCTTTCTCACACGGAATGACAGCCTCTATGCAGTGGATGCTGCTGCCCCAATGACGATCGGAAAAGGATTTACTGGCCTCCCAAACCGGGCAAATGAGCACATGATGGTTTGCGTGGCAAATATTGGTGTAATGCAATTAACACATTTAGATAAGTGTCCCAGTGTAAGTGTCCTCATGTGAGGCTCATTTCACTACGGGTAGCATCTTCTTCCCATCATTACACATGCATGGCCTCCTCATGTATGCAGTGTAGGAGGATCTGTAGAGGAGAGCAATGTCAACCGTCCTACACAGATGAAACCAAGCACTCCCTGATACCGTAGAGGCAGTCAGCAAAGCACTGAAAGAACTGCAAAACATACTAGTACACACAAACAAATGCTCATTTGTTGTGAATTCTTGCATGGAAAATGCATGGACAACATCTTGACTATTCAAATTCAGATATATATGTACAGTAGTATGTACATGTTTTGGTATGCTATGTAAAGCCCATTGAGACTCGACTGTGATCAATGGCTATACAAATAAACAACACTAGACTATTAATTTCTTAATCAGAGAAATGGCCATAATCTCGAACATGACAACACTTTATCCGGATTTTTGCCAAAGCGCTTCCTCTGCTTCCTGTAACGTTTTGCTCTCCTCGTGCCGCTAGCCGGCCAAGTGAATAGCCATGTTGTGGAAGTGGTACTGAGGTGTTTACTTCTGCTCTGCTTCTTCACTTCTGAACCCCTGACCACAGAGCCAGCAGGCCCCGGGGGGATTTAGCGCATATCTGCACAGATGCTGGCCCGAGTGAGCAGGAACAACGCTACATTGTTCTGGCCTTCAGTGCAGCGGGGCAGCCTCCTTGAGAGTAGCCAGAGGGTCTAAGTGGGAAATGAACAGATCACTAGCAGTTTGTCCTCCGATTTGTTTGGCAACGGACCACTGGTGCTCCAGTGTGTGCAGACATTATGTCCCGTGCACTTGCCAAAATCACAGACCACAGGTAGATGTCCTATAGGCTAAAGGAGATGACCCAACCGATAAATAGTCCAAAACGATTCTGTCGATGGGAAGCGGTTGTGCGCTTTTGTCATAATTTGCCATTCTTCTTCGTTTAGTTCAAATATAAGCGGGCTTCCCCAAGTCACGACAGAAAAACACATTTGAACCGAACAGAACCAGACGGACAAACCCCTCTTTATTTGTCACGCAGACACCCACAGCACATGCATGATGCATTGCAGCCACACCTATGCTGACGCTGGCTGGTGAAATGAATACAAAAATATGGGTGAAATTTGTGGTCGCTGTTACATAAGTAGGGAATGTGTATGCATGTATTTTTGATGCAGGTGAGCCCCCCTGATGGAGGGGTTGACTGCCTGGCTCTACTGGATGCCAGAGCGCTCTTTTTGCAGCTCTGCCAAGCAGGTAATTCACCAGCAGCAGCAGCAGCATGAATAAAAGATAACGGGCACAGCTGACTCTTTTATGTTGCATGTAATTCTACTCATGCGTCCAAATGAAAGACTTCTCCTGAGCTACGATTCTTGAAATGTTTCAATCTCAGCCCATCTTAAACACTTATGGTGTCTTTATTGGGCAACAATAATAACAAAGGTATGTTTCCGTGGACAGGTGCTAGTAAAAACATTGGAGGATTCTGACGCAGCGGTGTAGAAATCTGGGAACAGTCTGCATTGTCTAATAAAAAACACCTCGGTCCAAATAAGAGCTTGTCTTACGTATCCTTTCAATATTGGCTATAAAAATTAATAGGCAACTTTTATTAGTGGTATCGTGATTTTCTTGTCAAGGCCTAAAATGTGTTTGCTTTTCATTTGGTCAGAATGATGAAGTAACTAGCTTCTGAAAGCCGACCCTGAATAAGTAAAAGAAACACACACAAGTGCGTCACTGAAAGACATTTGGATCTGGATGTATCGCCAATCATCCCCCATTTACTTTTCATTGACGCTTTTGGCTGACAGTTTTGCAGGCTAGCATAACAAGTGGCTTTAGTCTTCCGCTAGTGCTGAGCAATGCAGCGAGACAGTAGCTGCCAGGAAGACCAAGTGCTTATGTAATCTTCATAACACATGAACACGATGATAGTAATAGCTAGGCTAATTGTCTGTCATGATAATGTATTATTTATGTATATATATGTGTGTGTATATATATATACATTATATGCATATATATATATATATATATACCGGTATATATATATATATATATATATATAAAAATAGATAGTAATAGTCAGGCTAATTGTCTGTGGTGAGACTAGAGCCATGCAGGTAGAGTATCTAGGGGAAACAGGGTTGGCATGGTGGTCAGCAGCTACTGTGTGCAGAGATAGCTTTTCCATGTCAGTTACTGTGTGCAGAGATAGCTTTTCCATGTCAGTTACTGTGTGCAGAGATAGCTTTTCCACGTCAGTTGACGGGCCCAAGAGGAGCTGGACTTATCAGGGAATGCAGACCTTCTGTGCCCTATCTGAATGGTGACGAGAAGGAAACTGTTACTTGTTCCTCACTTTCATACAGCAAATAACAAATGATTACGCCTCTTGGTTGTCATTCCATGGGCATACTATTCTCACTGCTGGTCTGAAGCGAATACCAAAAGAATAAAACATACTGTATTCTGCTGATTAATTGAGCCTAAATAGGGATGTAGGATTTGTATAATGGTGTGCCTTATTAAAAAGAGCATGGTGATGTACTGTGAAAGAATGAAGAGGGTTTCTCTCCCTGATAAAGGGAGAAAGCAGCACTCACTCACCTCTACAATGTCAGAGTTGGTTCTGCTCTCGTGGGGCTCGTTGTACTCTGTGTATTTCAGTAACACTTTGTCCATGTCTGTGCTGGCGTACTGGAACAGTTTGTTTGAGCTGTTGAAAATGATGAGGGCTATCTCACAGTCACATAGTACGCTCAGCTCGTAGGCCTTTTTCATCAGGCCAAACTTCCTCTTTGTGAAGGTAACCTGAGGAACACAGGGAAAACAAAACCGCCCGTTACAGAGGGAAACTGTTCCACAAATAGAAAAATCACATTTAAATTGACAACATTGAAATAACTATATCGGCATACAATTTATGCAAGTGTAGAACCTAAATAGATTGAGAATTCATACTTGTAGGAGAAAGCAATAATGTTTTTTTGAAGTTGTTGTTTTTTAAACTCCATGTATATTGTACAGTTATATTGGTAAATAATGCTGCGGGAAAATGTATTGTACTGTATAATGTATTAGTATTGTGCAAAATGTTAGTTGACAAGTTGATTGATTGTTTGATTGATTGATTTTATTATGGATATAAAAGACAACAAAATCCAAGGGATAAACATGTAAAAGTGTGTAAACACTTATTTCCAACATGGTCCCTGGTCTTATAAAAACAGGACATACAGTAACACATAACATCATAAACAATATAGAACAAGTTATATACGGTAACTAATCTAATAAACAAATAGGGCCCTATTCTCCCACAGGCCTTAGGCACAAAAACTGGCCTTAAACGCAAAAAAACGTGCCTTGCGCCTGCCTCGGGATAATAGCAACATGGCTTTACGCCCCGAAATGCGCTTTACGTGAAATAGGCGTGGCGCAGTGGCAGAATAGGCCAGAAAGGGCGTTTCAGCCTTAAATACCGGCCTAATGATATCTTCCCTCCTGGCGTTAATTTAGCGCTTTGCGCTTTTGAAAACCAGGCTTATTCAGTGCGCCGCGGATATTCCAGGCACAGATTCTGCTCTGCTGATCTAAGTTTGTCCCCCTCTCTCTCTCTCTCTCTCACTCCCTTGCTCAGACAGGCACAAGTCCGATAGAAAAAAGTTGTTATACCGTACATAGTATAACAGTTTTTTCAGTTTTTTTCAGTTTTTTCTAACATGACAGTTTTGAGCCCGTGACATTCAGAGGCTGTTGCATCATCCTACCTGTGCAGTGAAGGCGAGAGAAAACAAGATCATTCTGGCCAAACAAATGTTCACTGCCACAGCCACACATGTGAAATCTCCCAGCATGCATTGGGCTAATACATTTAGATAATAAATAGCATCAAAATTAGCCTAAATAGATAGAAAGGTAGATAGAAATAGATCGAAATAATGTGTAATGTTACCACAACATGCAATTGTAGGACATTTCAATATTGGACAAAATAAAATCACGAAATCAAAACACAACCCTATGTGAAACATACAGTATATGTCATCCTGGGCCTATATATATCCCTCGTCCCTCGTAGATTTAACGTGATTTAGATAAGTGACAGCGTAACGCGGTTCTACTGTCATGTGCTATACTGTGATGTCTGCTCCAATAAATTGGCCCTACTTCACATTTAGTTTTACAATAAAAACACATTTCTGCAATGACTTTACATAATGTAGGCTATATTTATGTGCATCATCCTACCTGCAGCAGGGGAGAGAAAACGATATCATTCTGGACAAACTTTCACCAATCTAATCTCATCATAGGGATACGCTATTTTTTTCTAGCCGATGCGTTTAGAACATTCTTTTCACTTTGATCTTGCTATAGTGTAGCGTATTTACATGCTTGCAGTATTTAAACTGCAGTTAGATTGGTTTGAGAAGCATAATAATATGGAAATAGCCTATATATGGAGACAGACAGACGGGATGAAGGGAGCGGGGGGAGCAGAGCGCTTGGCTTGTCTGGTTTTACTAGATTGCTCCGTGGAATTGGAGCTTAAAAGGCAAGCTTGTGACTCGTTTACTGCACTTCCCCAATGAGCAGACTGTGCATAATTTTACGCTTAAAAGGCGTGGTTGTAATGCTTAAGGCTGCGTGTAGCGCCGACACCAAGATATTGAGTGGGCTGGGCCACGCCCACTGATCTGCGCTGCGCTGGGCGCTCAGCGCAGTTTATAGGCTGATACAACGATAGGGGCCATAATCTTGTCTGCATAGTGTACACACAACTAGGCTAAACCTGAAGAATATATGATATAAGATAAGAATATACGGTAATATAATAAAAATTGTCATTACACAAATGTTAGAACATTTTAATACAACCCAGACCAAGGTGACAGATAACCACACAGCAGTTCCCCTTTAGGGGCTTATTGCAATAGCATAGTGCAGGTGTGAAATGTCGAGTTATCAGAGAGCGGAGGAGGTCATGGCGAGAGGCACGAGTCGCCCAGCTGAGTCAGAGGTTTGGGCGACGACACAGGGGTCCATACATTACTCTAGCCCCCTGACTCCATATAGGGAAAGCTATCTCCGTAGTGCAGCATAAGCCTTGTAACACGAGCCCTCAGATGGGACTTGGGGTCATACATCACTCCAGTGGTAACCCAGCCCCTCTCTGCAAAGTGACTTTATGTATCTCTGCAGCTCTGTGTCTGTGGTCGCTTCAGCCTCCATACACATGTCATTATGTTACACCGCCTCTCTATGCAGCATGCTACACTCCCTTCTCATGCCAAAAAACACCAGGCCCAAGTAGGGAGATTAACCCATTGATGCCTGATGCAGCATTTGTGTGTGTATCCCTTTAAGACCGCGAACCGCGTTAACGCGGTTCGCGGTCTTAAAGGGATACGCACACAAATGAGGGATATACACGCAAATGCTGCATCAGGTATCAATGGGTTAAGAAAGCAGACATTCTTCTTCCATTGGTTTTGTTACAGCTACATATTTGTAGGAAATGTATTTTGAGAAATCTGTACGCTCGAAACCGAGAAAACCCAAGAATTGTTACCCTCCTTTCTTCGAGAATGCTTCTTGTTAAAACGTAAAGCGTGACTGGTGCTAGTAAAAGCTGTGCTTGGAGCCACAGAGGAGTGTACAGTGTGTGTCTGTATTCTTCATCAGTTTCACTGACCTACTAAAGAGAGAGGAGTTGAGCAGATGAGCTGGCTTTGTTCAACTTTAATTGGTCACAGCTTGCGGCTATACCCTCATTTAAACCGGCGTAATGCAGTATAATCCTACGTGTTGTATAGTATCTGTGTAGGCACTCAGGCAGCAGTAGGGTCACTCCAACTGTGAAAAATGAATTTCAAATCTTCCACACTACAGGTAATTACACAGGGCCATCATCCCTGCTGCAGACACACAGGAGCCTCACCTTGTGTCATTTGCTACTCGGTGCAGCCATGTTAGTTGAGCTCATAATATGACAAACCAAATTCTAAAATGACATTTCTTGAGATGACAGCGTTTAAACTTTAAATGCAGGAGCAGCTCAATCTAATAACATGTTTCCCTGCAAATCTCTGACACATAAGGCCGGCCTTGGAGTTAAGTATGGCTGGACAAGAAAAAGCACGTGTGTGGTTTTTGTGCATGTCATCCTGATGATGTTCACAAAAATGTGACCAATCCCTGGACCAAAGAAAGGACTTGTTTCTACTCCACTCTAGTTGGAGCACAGCCCTTCCTGGTTCACCTCAAGGAACCTATAAAGAAGGAAGACCATGCTTCACAGCGTTGGAATTTTGCATTGAGGCCAGACTTATGGAGCCAGTTATATTGAAGTGAATGGCGCAGGCATTGATTGATTGATTCACCTTTGATTGAACAATGCTTCCACCAGATTAAAGAAAACACATGACCTGATGTTGACTGATGTTTTGTTTTTATCTCAATGTGAGCATTAAACCCAATTTATGACCACTTTTGAAACTGTCTCTTGACAGATATCAGATCAGAAAAAAACTGATCTGATATTATTCGCGTGATTCCTATTGGTCTCCAAATGATGGCTCTGTCCAGCAGCTGCATATACATGTAGCTCAACTCAAGCCCATGTTTGGTCCAAGATAGCTAGATTAGCTAACTACATCATGATACATGACCAAATGAGGCAGGTCCAATCTATTATGTAATGTGTTTGCTTCAATCTAGCGGGATTCCTTTTCAATCAAAGGTGAGATAGTGGGGCTTACAGTACCATGTCCCCCCAATTCACTTCAATAGAACTGGCCCCAATGAAAACGCGGTGACGTGAGGGATGTCTCCTCCTTCTTTATAGGTTCCACTTCCTTGGCTCACCTGCAGGTCTAACCAGCTGATCCTAGCATCATCTGACGAAACATAAGGGCTGGCGTTTGTTTGTTTGCTTAACCATCTGGAAAGCAGAGACTGTCATGTGGGGGAAATGATTAACAAATTGTATGCTCTTTAGCAGATGAATGTGGCTGTTAAGCCATGGAGATGTCACCTTCCAGCAGGGAGCCCAGGATGAGGCGCTGCGAGAGGGCTTTGTTCCACCTGGGTGCGTGGCAGAGTGCTGAGTGCTGACCCAGGCACCGCTTCATTTCACCCCCAGCACCAGCGCTCCACACGGGCTCCTCGCCCCAGACACAGACACCAAGCCAGCTGCTGCTCACACTGCTGCTAAAGGTGAACCCCACTTCACTGTTCTAGGGCCATATGACCCCCCCCCCCATTTTAATTCTAATTTAGGGGTTAGGATCATTTTATTTTATTATTATTTTTATTATTTTTTAATGACTTTGCTCTCCCAGACAGCCTCTTCTTCGACATGTTTCCCAAAGTGAAAACCAAGTTGTGAGGGGTCCCACGCAAGAGTACAAGTATTTTACAATTATGAAATCATTTAGGTGACTACAATAATTGGGTCTACTTTTGATTTTGATAATTAGGTGTACTTTTATCAATTTCAGCCAAATTATGGAACAATTCTTTAATATTCAATGTTTTACAGTTGATTCAATTATTATGACCAAATCTCATGATTCCGTCCGTTTTTTCTGCATTGCGGAGATCATATATGGCCCTCGTGTTCTGTGCTTGTACGGTTATCTCGGTTATATATATTTTGTACAAATGCCATCTTTGCGTGTCAGGGCACGACACAACATGGTTCAGAGCATACAGATGTGCAGACATCAGGGCTTTAGCTTCCCTCCACCTCCATGTTCTCTGGGGGTGACTGGTGAGACAGTGGAAAACCACAGACATCCTTGAGGTCAAGTGGGAGGTTCGCTGGCTATGGTTCACCAAGTCAAAGAGAGCCACAAAGACGCTCTGTGTGGGTTGCATTTGAGTTATATATGTTTGCCACATGTATTGTGTAACACAAACAACTCAGAAATTCTAAAAAAAAAAAGAAGGTAAAGTAAGTTTGCCCCAAATTAATTATCTTTTTAACGAAAAGGTAATCTCTTGAGACAGACTTTCAACTTGAGAAAAAAAAAAAAAATTAACCGTTGGATTCCCAGATTGACAAAAAGGCATCTCCCCCTTTTTTTAAGCTTTAGTAGACAAGATAGTTTTAGTTCAGTTTTAGTTGATTCACAAAGACTTATATTTTACATTTCAGATTACAATAATAACCTTGATTTTTACAGTGTGCACATCTAATGTCCTGACTAATGTAATTCACCATTGTCAATTGTAAAGCTGCATTATACTACACATCATAGTACATCTTTCAGTGCATCTTACAGCAGTCCTGTGCTGAGACATCAAGTGTCAGCAGTCAGGACAAAAGAGAAGGGAGAACACATTTAAAGTTCCAATAAACTGGAGTGATTCCAACTTTCCCAGTCTTTGATAAGGTCATTATAACAACCCGCACAATGGCAGCCAATTCAGCTACTGTACTAGCATTTCATTTGGTCTGTGCCTGGCTGAAAACTCTGACCTTTTCAGAGGTTCTCACCATGTGGAGCTGAGGTGCTAATTTTGCTTCTCACATAACACTTTCTACAGACCCAACTTCTTCCTGAGTGCTCCACCACCAACACCCTTCCCCTCCCCCCCTCCCCTTTTTTTAAATTGAGCTTAGTAATTACGTTCTTTGCTTAGTCTTTTTACAATTTGTGGAATGGTTTTATGAGTTTAAAACCCAACCAGGTACTTTGTTTACAGTACTATTAACAGTACTATTAACACTGTACAATGTAAAATGACTTTGTTTACAGTACTATTAACAGTACTATTAACCCGGCACAATGTCAAATGACTTTGTTTACATAACACGGCACAATGCAAAAGGTTTATGTAAAAATACAGGTGTTTTATCCACCTAAATAGGGCTGCAACAGAGAAGAGTGTCCCATCCACTTTAACTGAGAGAGTGCAGAATTAAATTCTGGTGCTCCTCCACACAGGACAACTCAAAACTTAAATCTCCTCCACACACAGGACAACTCAAAACTTAAATCTCCTCCACACACAGGACAACTCAAAACTTAAGGGCAAATTACACATTTTGCTCCTAAACAGAAGCAAGCAAGTAAGTTGCACTTGCCAATTTCAGTTTTCTCGCTCATGCCTTTGATAGCCTTTATATGAAATCATCAGAACAGCCGGCTTGTAAACATTAGTGTGCTACGCAGTTAACGGATGTTTTTTTCTTCTGATTTTTCTCCCATTTTTCTCCCCAATTGTACTTGGCCAATTTCCCCCCTGCTGCCCGGTCGCTGCTCCACCCTCTCTGCCAATCTGGGGAGAGCCGTAGACTAGCACCATGCTTCCTCCGACACATGCGCAATTGCCAGCCGCTTCTTTTCACCTGACAGCGGGGAGCTTCACCGGCAGGGCGTAGCACATGGGAGGATTACGCTATTCCCACCAGTTCCCTTCCGCCCCAACCAGGTGCCCCGACCGACCAGAGGAGGCGCTAGTGCAGTGACCAGGACACATACCCCCAATCCGGCTTCCCACCTGCAGACACAGCAAACCATGCCTGTATGGACGCCCGACCAAGCCGGAGGCAACACGGGGGCGCGAACCTGCGACCCTCGTGTTGGTAGGCAGGGAATCCACCGTTAACATAATGCTACAACAAGCCCCCCCCCCCCCCCCCACACACACACACACACACACACACACAGTGGACGTGTCAATCAAAGGCTCTATCAATGTCTATGAGGTGCCAAGATGACAAACAAGACATGTTGGACTGCGGCAGTGGCTGGCTCATAGCAGGAGAGGCCTGAGTCACTAACACCTTCAGAGGGGTGAGGAGCCTCTGATGGCCCCTGCAGACAGACACCAGAGAGGGCTTGAGAGAGAGACAGAGAGGCCTGGCTGGCACCAGCTGGCAGAGTGACCCAGGCCCTGTGGCTGCTGGGGGCCGGGGCCTGTCTGCCTGGATCAGCTCTCCCCACAGCCTCAGGAGCTCCATGTGGACAAGTGAGGGCACCGAGGCCTCCTCCCCTCAGTGGGACTGACCTTGAAGCCTACAGTAGCCGTGACTGATCGTGTCTCGTAGAGAGGATGACACGCCAGTTAACTCAATCTAGAAGTAGAGAAGACACTGACCTTACTGGTAAACTCTTTATTAGAAGATAAATAGGGAAAACAACGTTTCGGTGCTAGACCTTCATCAGGTTTTAAAAGACTGACTCATGTCAGTGAGGTATATATATACAGGCTGGCCACACCCTGAAAATTGCTCAGGTGACCTGATGAAGGTCTAGCACCGAAACGTTGTTTTCCCTATTTATCTTCTAATAAAGAGTTTACCAGTGAGGTCAGTGTCTTGCGGAATTTTCTCTACTTCTAGTTCATTTTTCCATCCTATGCACCTGATTTAAAGTTTTAAAAGTTTAAAAGTTTTAAAAGTTTTAAAGTTTAAAGTTTTAAAGTCTTTCTGATTCTGATTCTGATTTTAAGGTGTGCAACAGCTCTTTCACTGACTTTGCAGTTAACTCAATCTAACTCGCTTTCCTTTAAGTAGGTCTAATTGATAACAAGAGGGATGCAATACTGTAAAAAGACAACGCTGCTCATTGTCACTTGTTTCATTGAATAGAAATAGTGATCGTCATGAGAGACAGCATGTTGTGTCGATAAAATGTCCTCCTAAACTGCAAGGAATTTTGTGTCATCAAATAATGTCGGCGTTTTAGCAAAGCATCGGGAACCGATAAGAGAGTGGTTCTCAACGTGGGGTCCAGGGACCACCAGGGGTCCTTGAGTGGCTTCCAGGCGGTCCATGAATTGCCATTATTTCACTCACAAGAAGTTAACACCATTAGAGAATGCAGAAGAATGACTGTTTTGATCACTGTTATCTCTCTACCTACAATACACAGTTACAAAATATTACAAATATTCTCAGATTTGGTTAGAAGGCACAAAATCTCATCAGCTAGGGGTCTGTGGCTCCAATGTGGAATAAATTAGGGGTCCCTGATATGAAAAAGGCTGAGAATCACTGAGATACACCCCATCTGTAATAAATACAACTCCCCATCCCCGCTTCATGTGTTGCTGCTTCAGTTTAGTTTGAAGGAAACTGCATAATCATTTATAACAGTGACAATATAATATGTGCTGGCTGTCACATTTAGCTATTCTGTCCATTCTCTGTCAACAAGCTTTAGACCTGTCAAAAAATAATGACGACCTTTCAGAACTTCTGGAATGGGTTATGGCTGAACGATGGGAGGTGTGTGCTGTGATGCTCCCCAGAGAGAGAGAGAGGGAGAGAGAGCTGCTCTCTGCCTACAGGCGTCTGACGTGCCAGAGCCCAATCCAAAATGAGCCACAGCAAGGGCAGGCAACCCTCCACCCAGCAGCAAAATCATCAAACTTTTAATGACTTGGGCAATTACCCCCGGTGAGTCTGCTTAATGGCATCCAAAGGACGTCACTAGACACTGCTCACTAGGCTACACCAGCCAGCCTCTCTCTGCCCTATGCTACCATGCTAATGTGTACCCTGTCCCTTCCCCATCACCCCCTCACTAGGCTACACCAGCCAGCCTCTCTCTGCCCTATGCTACCATGCTAATGTGTGGCCTGTCCCTTCCCCATCACCCCCCCTCTTCACTAGGCTACACCAGCTAGCCTTTCTCTGCCCTATGCTACCATGCTAATGTGTAGCCTGTCCCTTCCCCATCACCCCCTCTTCACTAGGCTACACCAGCTAGCCTCTCTCTGCCCTATGCTACCATGCTAATGTGTAGCCTGTCCCTTCCCCATCACCCCCCCTCTTCACTAGGCTACACCAGCTAGCCTCTCTCTGCCCTATGCTACCATGCTAATGTGTAGCCTGTCCCTTCCCCATCACCCCCCTCTTCACTAGGCTACACCAGCTAGCCTCTCTCTGCCCTATGCTACCATGCTAATGTGTAGCCTGTCCCTTCCCCATCACCCCCTTCTTCACTAGGCTACACCAGCTAGCCTCTCTCTGCCCTATGCTACCATGCTAATGTATACCATGTCCCTTCCCCATCACCCCCTCTTCACTAGGCTACACCAGCTAGCCTCTCTCTGCCCTATGCTACCATGCTAATATGTAGCCTGTCCCTTCCCCATCACCCCCCCTCTTCACTAGGCTACACCAGCTAGCCTCTCTCTGCCCTATGCTACCACCAGGCTAATGTGTACCCTGTCCCTTCCCCATCACCCCCTCTTCACTAGGCTACACCAGCTAGCCTCTCTCTGCCCTATGCTACCATGCTAATGTGTAGCCTGTCCCTTCCCCATCACCCCCCCCCCCCCCCCACCCCCATCTTCACTAGGTGAAAGACCCTGCACACATGCTCAGAGAGAACAGTGCCACGGGCTTTGCTGTTGTTATTTTGTACTGTTCATCATTCCGAAACCGGCCACAGCATCGAGCCACAAAAGCTCTCCTCTCTTTCGGAAGGCTACATTTCATTGGGCCATCTGAGTCCACTGGCATAATCCTTCCTTCTAAATCATCTGCCAAGTTCTGCCTAATGAGACAAGTACTATGAGTGTGAGAGAGAGAGAGAATGAGACAAAAAAAATGAGAAACTGTGTGTGTGTGTGTGTGTGTGTGTGTGTGTGTGTGTGTGTGTGTGTGTGTGTGTGTGTGTGCGTGCGTGCGTGCGTGTGCGAGCGATCAAAAGAGGTAATAATTGTCATCTGAGGATAAATGCGGCCTTGCTCTGGGTGGGCAGAGAAGTGGGCGGGGCTACCAGAGTGCTTCTGTTGTCTGCTTGTTATCTAGCATTCATCTCTTACAAGGGTTTGCAATCAGTGTCAGTCTGGCTGACGATGCCTCTGTGCTCTAGGACCACTTAAGAGACTGGCTCTGACCACCCTGCAGTATGCATGAGAGGACCTCTGCTGCCTTCACAGTTCATACTGTACACACCTCTGGAAGGCCGCACCGCAGAGACACACACCTTTGTGTGAACATCAAGCTCTACAATAAGGTCTTATGATGCACGCAACTAGCTTGTTATCATATCATATGTGTCATTTTTGCACAATAACATACTCTGAATACTGCTGAATTATTAAAAACAAAATAACAAGTTACATTTTACTGATTTTACTGAGACATGGAGCAAGTCAAAATACAAAATAGAAAAGAAAATTTACCAAGTTCACTGGCTGTCCTAACTCTGCACTCACGGTTCCTGAAAGTTAATCCATTTGTTTTGATAGATTGTGCAATTACAGAGCTTCTCAGCCAGTGCCACACCGCATTATCAATCCTGAAAGGTTAACAGCCCATCCAAAGCACTTGCAGTGATAATGCGGGCAGCCCCCGCCCGCTGTCCCAACGCAACGTCCCGTATTGCAATATTATTTAATTAGCCCACTTAAGGCCTTCTTTGGCTTTAATGCTACGAGTGCGGATAGCTAGCAGCAGCGCAGCCGGGTAGATAAAGATTCAAATTGTCTCCCGACAACGGGGACCATATGCTAATGGCTATTCCCCCTTGGCTAAGAGCGCACCCCAGGGAGATGGTGCTGTGTGCTTCATGGCCCGTGGAAAAAAGATACACACGCATACATCACATTACACCAAAGCTTTATTTTAGCACAGTGGCCTATTGTCATAGCAGCTTCTCTGCTGAGCCAGCTAAACCCAACTAAACGCAGGCGGTAAGCTGTGCTCTGCTGATAAACTTCCCCACCAAATGATACAGTGAGACACTTCAGATCTGATGCCATCAAAGGATACAGTGAGACACTTCAGATCTGATGCGAACACTGGACTTTGAGAGACACATGAATAATAAGCCATGTCTCTCTTCACTGCTCCACTTTTCTGTGAAACAAAATGGCAACACTTTGTCCTCTGCTCACTTCCTACAGCCTACTGTACATGACACAGCATGGGTCATTTCAAGGGCTTAGGTTGCTCCAGAGCCGTGTAGATAGAAGAGTCCCGACATCTCCATTCACTCCAATGGACCAGTTTTTTACTCTCAAGAGTTCCAGGAAGTAAGGTCCTGGATTAAGCAGCACTGTCGAGTTGCAGCAAAATAGACCGTTTGTGTTGTACTCTGAAAGGGTTTTTTCCCCCCTTGAATGAAATTGTACATTATCAGCTTTATTTTAGCATGCAAAAGTAGCGTGAGACCCATTCGCATTTTGGTCCTCCGCTGATGCCACTCTCTCTCTAGAGGACACTAGGTTGCTCTACCTAGCAATCAGTGACGAGCTGATTTCATGTAAACCCCCACCCCCACCCCCAATGCCGTAGGTCATTGCCTACAGTGTACACATGTTACCTGCTTCAAATTCTGTTACATCCCCACACGGACATCTTGGTAGGAGAATAACAGGTGATTGTAATCAATGAACGGGTGATTACAATCACATGACACAAACAGCCAATGAGCCGTGTGTATTGTAGCACCATTATTGGTAGGAAAATGCGTGTGACACAGTGGGCAAGCCCACCCCCTTTCCCCTGAAAATGCGGAAGTCTTTGTTTAAGCTGTAATTCCTCGAATGTCCACTTGAGGCAGGACTCAGAAGTCCCGTCGTTCCTGTTAAAATGCCCCACTTTATAACAGTAATTAAACATCTTTACAGCCTGGACCGAAACACGGTTTTGGTCTATATAGCTAATTTCACCTTTTCATAACAACTGTAGGGCGGTAATTTTGTATATAACTCGTCCATTTTGATTAAAATAGATGATAAGAAAAGGGGGTGATTGACAGATCGCCTGTCCAGTGATCGCGCAGCTTGCTGATCACGGGCCAATAGCAGGCGGAGCTGCGGCTCACGTGAGGTGCGGGAGGACTCAACCCATTCCCTCCCGCTCTGCTGACGAAAAATCAAGATGGTGACGGCCAACGTTTCAACTCCAAACGGGAGACCAAGATCAATTGGATAGCTCTGTCCATATTATTTAGGTCAGTGCTGTGACATCCTGGGAATACTATGAATTGCCACCACCTGTCACAGCAGTCAGATTTCCCCTGCCAGTTCACTGAGTTCTGGTCGTAGAGTGATAAGACTAAGACCACTGGAATCTGTGGATTCCCAGTTTTCATTTGACATCTTGTTGGCAAACCAACAGAAAAAACACAACCATTACTGCGACCATACCATGGCAGTACTTTTGCGGAAATGGGGCATTTTTGGAAACAGGTAACATCTGTAGATACAGTACGAGCACTGTGCCCTCCTGTTTGGATCGCACCCAGAGCCAGGTGTTATACTGATAATTGGCCCATCGTGTGGGTTTTTGTCTAACAGTCGGGAGCCAGAGTAGCGATTGGCTAGCTGGTACCAGGCGCTATCATGTTATCACCCACAGGAGAGGAAGCACAACCTCCATTAGCGTTCTGTGTGCGCAGCAGAAAAGTTGTTCCACCTGTGAGGGAGAGTGCGAATGATATTTGGAGCGGGCGTGAACAAGATGCGTCCTATTTGGACCGGGCACAATGAACACATCTTCATTACGGGGGATATAATTCATCAAAAAGTACGCTCACTGTTTCTCAACTTAGCTCTGGACTCAAAGGGTGTTGTACACTGCAGCTAAAAAAGAAATGGATACACTCTTCCTACTATAGATACCCAAGACCGTTATTCTTGTTTCCTAACAGAGCCGGGGCTGTTTTGGACAGTGTTTGGCTGTTTAGGAGGTTATATTTAACCGGAGCAGACAGAGTGAATTCCAGCCTTCTCCCTCTCTGCGGCTAGCCAGAACCAGGCTAGCCGAGGCAGAGAAGGGTGCTGTGTGTCGCGCTGACCCACCCTGCAAAATGACAGGGTGCTGTGGGTGCCGTGGCCGCTCCTAATTACTAGCGAGCAGCTGCAAACACACAGGGGCTCCAGCCAGCGAGGGGCCCCGGCCACGCCGCCCAGGCCGGGTGGGACAAGCCCTGCAGTGTGGAGAGGCCACAGAGAGAGGCCCCGCTTTGCTGCTCTCCAGCCCTGGGTTCACTCCCACGCCATGGGGCCCCCACTGCAGCCCAGCGCTCCTGCTGCCTCATCAACTTCTCTGGCTGAAATTGCAGGGTGGCAGGGGAATCATGTCTGTAAATACAGCTACACTGACAATGAAATGTCACGGTCCCTGCTCCGGCTGCCTGGGGACTTTGGGCGGTGGAGGTTTGCCTGTTTAGATGCATGCACTCCATGACAGCTGCTGAACTCTGGCCCAAGACGCGGGGTAGCGGGAGGGGGGGGGGGGGGCGTAAACTTCAGACAGGTAGGCTGCAGTGCATACCTTTTACCAAGTAGACACAACATATAAAGATAGCATCTTTTGAACTAATTTGAGCTTCTCTTATTTGAGCATATGCATTATGTTTAGTCTGAATCTTATTTGAGCATGTCGTGGATTATTATGTTTATCTATCCAAAAATAAATAGTACTGAAAAACAAACTAGGGGGATTATATGTTGTCCGAGGCTGTAACATGATTACATGCTTGTCTTATTCTTATGTCATTTATAAAACCGTTAATATACTTAAAGAAATATTTTCTATATATGCGATATAAAGCTGGTTTTCACTAAGCCTGCTTATCATAAATTCCTATATTCTCGAATTCAGATCTTTTTTATCTTGTTTTTTATTTATTTTCTAGCAATTCCAATGATATTTGTGCATAACAAACCCTAAAATCCAAAATACATGTATTCCCTGTCACCTGTAGTGCTATTTATTCATCTATATGGTTTTGTGTTAGTTGCCTGGGTTTTGGAGATATCGGCCGCAGAGTTTCTGCCTTCTCTCCAATACAATGGAACTGGATGGCACTCGGCTTGTGGTGCTCAAAGTGCCAAAGAAATATATTTGATAAACAGCAATGTCTCTTTCCAGAAATCATGACCCTGTTACTCAAGATAATCCACAAACCTTGTTATGAGCAGTTTCATGGAGGAAGTATTTTCTTTTGACCGAACTACACCTGCTAACTGCTAGCTAGTTCTTACATGAGACTGCAAAAGAAAATAGATCCTACATGAAACTACTCACAACAAAGTCTGTGCATTATCTTGAGTAACCGGGTCATGATTTCTGGAAAGAGACAATGCTGTTGAGTTTTTCGAATTAATTTTTTTATTCCATTTCCATTGTATTCAAGAGAAGGCAGACATCTCTGGGGCCGATATCTCCAAAACTCAGGCAACTATCCCCAAATTATATAGATGGTTAAAAATAGCACTACAGGTGAGAGGAAAAATATGTATTTTGAATTTTAGGGTGAGCTGTCCCTTTAAGGCCAATCCTGTTTAGCCTTATTTAGACCATTAGGAGCACCTCTGTTTGTGTGTGTGTGTGTGTGTGTGTGTGTGTGTGTGTGTGTGTGTGTGTGTGTGTGTGTGTGTGTGTGTGCGCGTGCGTGCGTGCGCGTGCGTGCGCGTGCGTGCGTGCGCGTGCGTGCGTGCGCGTGCGTGTGTGTGCGCGTGCGTGTGTGTTTGTGTGCGTGTTTGTGTGTGTGCGTGCGTGCGCGTGCGTGTGTGTGCGCGTGCGTGTGTTTGTGTGCGTGTGTGTGTGTGTGCGTGCGTGCGCGTGCGTGTGTGTGTGCGCGCGTGTGTTTGTGTGTGTGTGTGTGTGTGTGAATTCTGACAACACTGACCTGCCTGTTCCTTTCATCCATGATCCTGGTGATCTGTATCTTCTTCCGCCCCATGGCCGCGTCCTGTCCGCTCTCTCTGACACCTCGACAATATCAGAAAATCAACAAGCTTTCTTCCTTCACTCTCTAGCACATTGTACAACACCCTCACTTCTCTTGGCTCGCTCGCTCGTCACTCGACCACGCCGCAATCTGCAAGAAGACAAGGGGAGAGAGAGAGAGAGAGAGAGAGAGAGAGAGAGAGAGAGACAGAGAGAGAGAGAGAGAGAGAGAGAGAGAGTTAACATGACAGTCAATAATGTCTCCTTAAGCACATCAAAGCATCGAACAGTGTGTTCTGTTCTCAGACACATTGAGAGAAAGGGTGAGACCCACATGATAGGTCCCTGTCTCCCCTGTTGCACTTGAGTGAACGGGAGAAGGCTTCAGACGCATCGCAGAGGCGCACTTTCATTTCATTTGCTTCATTTAGATGTTCTCTCAAGACATGGAGGTAGAAAAACAAGAGCTATAACAGTACTTTCTTGAGCCAGCGATGGGGTCAAAGTTGAATCCAAATGAAGTCTTGGCGATGGGCGCAACGATCATCGCCGCAAAGATGCCACATCGCCCGTCGCTGGAAGTATAAACATTATATCGTTGCCACCGGCGATGGAATATGATCATGGTCGGACTCGGGACCACCATAAATCGCTGTACTATAAACTGCCCTTTACAGGACTACAGTTTATAGACCTGCTGAGCACAATTTACACACTTCATTTCATGCGGAAGACAAGAAATATGTTTTCTAAAATGATTCAAATGATCAAAACATCTATTCAACAATTATTGGTATACTTCTATTATTGGTATATAGATCTTTACATTTTTGTTAATGCGATTGGACTAATTTGACCTATAATAAAGACTTGCAAACTAAAGCCAACTTCTCCCTTCTACTGCTTTGCAGAGACTGAGCAGCAAGCAACATGTCCTAGCTCTTCTTGAAGCGAGCCACCCTGATGCCAGCTTTGCTTTGAAGATGACGAAGAGAGCACCCAGTGTGGGGCTTGACAGTAGCTGAAATCCCCGGGTGCCGGAGGTGCAGGAGGGGGTGTATTCCCACCTGAGCCGGTAACCTGGCCACTGCTTCAGACCAAGCTGCTCCCAGGGGACAACTAACTCTGGTCCTGTCTCTGCTGCTCTGCGAGAAGACACATCACCCACCTCCTCCCCAGAGGAGCATCCATCACGTACACACCCAGCAAATAGAAAACGTCTAAACAACTACATTTCCCCCATGAGCACAAATGTAGAGAGGTTAACAACTCAGTAGTCACCACGGGCCGTTATAGATGCAGTCAGCAGTTGTGAGCTGAAGAAGCCAAGGGCCGAATTGGCAGCGAGAATGAAAATGAACAGTTCCACTGCCACACAGTCATTATGGGTTACAGATGGACTGGCATTATGGTTGTCTGGCTGTCTGAATCGGGGCTCCACTGCAGGCAAACTTGACTGAGATCACCTAGCCTGCTGCCCACGCACGGCTGTCTGGGCCAGGAAAGCAACCGCCCGAACCCCCGCAAAGAATTTCCCTAAACCACATCACAACAGGACCCGAGAGAATGACAGTGTTTTTGTTCATCCTGTCTGTGTGTGTGTGTGTGTGTGGGGGGGGGGGGGGGGGGGGGGGGGGGGGAGGGGTGCATCATGCATGTGTGTGTAAGCAAGCATCCAGTAGTGACATGTCTGTCTTATCTATTTCTCGAAAACGCTACACTCATTTTACAACTTACAATAAAACTGTATGGGAGAGAATGCAGAGAATAACATACACACACAGTCACACAAACACTCGCACATGCGCACGGCACACAAGCGCATAGGCTTTTGTTTTGTGTGAGCTGTCACAGTCTACAGGCATAGACTGTGACAGTCTACAGGCATAGACTGTGACAGTCTACAGGCATAGACTGTGACAGTCTACAGGCATAGACTGTGACAGTCTACAGGCATAGACTGTGACAGTCTACAGGCATAGACTGTGACAGTCTACAGGCATAGACTGTGGCAGTCTACAGGCATAGACTGTGACAGTCTACAGGCATAGACTGTGACAGTCTACAGGCATAGACTGTGACAGTCTACAGACATAGACTGTGTCAGTCTACAGGCATAGACTGTGTCAGTCTACAGGCATAGACTGTGACAGTCTACAGGCATAGACTGTGACAGTCTACAGGCATAGACTGTGACAGTCTACAGGCATAGACTGTGACAGTCTACAGGCGTAGACTGTGACAGTCTATAGGCATAGACTGTGACAGTCTACAGGCATAGACTGTGACAGTCTACAGGCATAGACTGTGACAGTCTACTGGCATAGACTGTGACAGTCTACAGGCATAGACTGTGACAGTCTACAGGCATAGACTGTGTCATGACAGTCTACAGACATAGACTGTGGCAGTCTACAGGCATAGACTGTCACAGTCTACAGGCATAGACTGTGTCATGACAGTCTACAGGCATAGACTGTGACAGTCTACAGGCATAGACTGTGACAGTCTACAGGCATAGACTGTGACAGTCTACAGGCATAGACTGTGACAGTCTACAGGCATAGACTGTGTCATGACAGTCTACAGACATAGACTGTGGCAGTCTACAGACATAGACTGTGACAGTCTATAGGCATAGACTGTGGCAGTCTATAGGCATAGACTGTGACAGTCTATAGGCATAGACTGTGGCAGTCTACAGGCATAGACTGTGACAGTCTACAGGCATAGACTGTCACAGTCTACAGGCATAGACTGTGACAGTCTACAGGCATAGACTGTGACAGTCTATAGGCATAGACTGTGACAGTCTACAGACATAGACTGTGACAGTCTATAGGCATAGACTGTGGCAGTCTACAGGCATAGACTGTGACAGTCTACAGGCATAGACTGTGACAGTCTACAGGCATAGACTGTGTCATGACAGTCTACAGACATAGACTGTGGCAGTCTACAGGCATAGACTGTGACAGTCTATAGGCATAGACTGTGACAGTCTACAGGCATAGACTGTGACAGTCTACAGGCATAGACTGTGACAGTCTACAGGCATAGACTGTGTCATGACAGTCTACAGACATAGACTGTGGCAGTCTACAGACATAGACTGTGACAGTCTATAGGCATAGACTGTGGCAGTCTACAGGCATAGACTGTGACAGTCTATAGGCATAGACTGTGGCAGTCTACAGGCATAGACTGTGACAGTCTATAGGCATAGACTGTGTCATGACAGTCTACAGGCATAGATTGTGACAGTCTACTGGCATAGACTGTGTCATTGCATTTCTCATACACAAATATGAAATGACAAGCTGAGAGGGTCCCCAGACAGGTGTGCTGCTTTCTGTGCTCTCAACTTACTGGCCACACTCCAGAAACATTCGTCAAAAGTGATAATATCTTACTGATAATACTATAATTTTGAGAATTTGAAAGATCAAGTCTAAATGTCATACCCACTATACACTGTGGCTGTTTGTATCACACCGCGTTATATGGAAATTGTAAAAACAAAAAATACAAACTTTCAACATTAACAACAAAGTGGCAGACTTTCAATGAATTGAGTATCTTTCTACACTGCAGTAATTGTACTGTCTTAGGGCCTGTGTCCACCTAGCGTCTTTTCATCAGCTCCGGCGTCTATTTTCAGTTGTTTCCAATGGGGGGAGAGCCTATGCGAGCGCACACGGACGTCTATAGAAAGTGTGCAGCGCCCAGCGTCTATTTTCACAGCGCTCCGGCGTTTTTGTGCGCCGGCTCCCAGCGGAGAATAATTTTACTTTTCAGAAAGACGCTGGTGTCGGGTGCTCCTTTTCTGGCAACTAATCGTATGGAGAAACTATCGCAACAGAGACAGAAAGGCTCAATTGTGGGAGCAGATTGGCTAGACACTTAATATTTCTGGTGAGTGTTGTGCTTACTGCTTTTAATAGCGTAGCCTACCTGTGTTGTTAGCTTGCTAGCCATCAGCTATCAAGCTACTACCGCACTGAACTAACGTTAGTTTCAGACTGCTTCCTTGTATATTGTGCGCTGGGATCAGCGTTCCCAAGCGCACTCCCAGCGTTTAACGTCGGAAAAAGACGCTAGGTGGACACAGTACACGTCATTTTGTAGATTATGCAACTGCAGCGATTCACACCACTACCCACACAGACATGCCAGGAGGTCAGATGACAAACAAACACTATGTCTAAATAAATGTACTAAAATAGATGTTTGTTGGAAGTTGGAATTTCTACAACAGTACATGTTTGATGTGTGATGCTCTGACTTCTCTGGAGCGTAAGAAACGGACAGAGTAACTGTTCAAGGCCTGAATCATGTGCTTTGTGTGTGTGTGTGTGTGTGTGTGTGTGTGTGTGTGTGTGTGTGTGAGAGAGAGAGAGAGAGAGAGAGAGAGAGAGCGAGAAAAACTGAAGCTACAGGCCATCTGGATATCTGGGTGTGTACACACATGGATCATACCACCGATCCCACCGCACTAGTCCCACTCCGCTACGTGCATGTTGTCCCGAGCGGGTCTCACGTCAACAAAGATAGACAGAAGAATAACAGTTCAATCCTTTCAAACGTGTTTGTATTGTAGGTACAACAGCGCACCACGCCGTACAACAGTATCTCATCACATACTCTTTGAAAAAGACCTTGATACGCTACACCTGGTCCACGTTGATAGAAAACAGGCCAGCACTTCTGAAAGCTGCTTACCAAACATTTGTACCACAGAGATCAATGCACAGAGAATATATGTCTCTCCATAGGAGCGACAACATCAGCTTGACATCCAAATCAATACGACATGTCCAACAGAGTAAGCAAAGTGAAACCACGCCTTTACTCAGGAGGACCCCTCCACAAAACACACATATCATGTTGGAATATTATGAGAGACTGAGCGTTATGCAGTGTCGGGGACTAGTTAACTACTACATGTAGTTACATTACTACACAATTTGCAGTAGTTGGGTGGTAGTTTTACTACATTCAAAATTCAAATTTCACTAGCTTATTAAGTCGTGAACTACTTTGGGTCATGCTGACTCCAGTGGGAAGAGACCTACCACCACAAATAGTCCTGTTTGTTACTACTGTCGTAACTGTGCATTTACTATTACTACTTAAATATGCTCTTACTTATTATAGTTGTTAATGGTATCATTGTTAGTGCCATTACTGTGCCTCTCTCTCTCTCTCTCTCTCTCTCTCTTTATTCACAGTATTCTCATCACGTGCCATACAATATGGCACAATGCCAAAGCTCATTGACATGGTTGTCATTTAATGAGAATCACCTGCCGTGCTATTTGATTAAAGTATCTAAGTATGTATGTGGTTTGCGACAAAGATGTCTGCGATCTAATACTTTGAATTTCCCTAGGAATTTTGGATTTTCCTGATTCCACCTCAACAATTGCTCTCTATCCTCGATTGGTCTGCCCGAGTCCACCAAATCAAACACAGCTACACTTTACTCAGTGTCAATTCAGTTGTACCTCGGTGTAACAATATGAGAGTCTAGACTCAGCTTGTGATAATTTCCCATGATGTAAATTAGTTTGGATGTATTTAAACTACTTTTTGAAAGTGACAAGCTACTTTTTTTTTTAGAGTACAGTGTGATGTAGTTTAACTACTTTTCATTGTGATGTAGCGGTTTGGTAAACTACATTTTTTTCCTTCAATATTGTATTTTCAATTTTTTATAGAACAGTACACAAAACAACAGACAAATAGGCTCAGACACAGGAAAATAAAATAAAGAAAACACATACAAACATCATCAACATTCAATATTACAACGTGGTGCTACCAGCCACATAAGGTGCTTATGTGCTTATAAGAGATGCACATGGGATCCCACGCAAGGGGCCCATGAGAAACCAGCCGGGCGAGTCACCCGTCACCCCTAACCTCATCGAGGTAGGCTAGAAACGGGTCCCAGATAGTTAGACATTTTTTAAGTGCGTTTGTTCTCAAGAACCTGAGGCCTTCCCAAAAGCGCTAATTTAGCGTTCGCGCTCGTTTAACGCCGTGCGCAATGCAAATTGGGGGCGGACACAAGCGCATGCCTGTGATAATTGTACTGGGCATTGGCTGCCACAAGCCAAAGCAAACATTTCAGCGCTAAAATGTGGTGATAGATGGCATTATGCTATCGTCAGCAGCGCGCAATTACTTTGCGCTAAGAGCTTTGAAAAGGACCTCTTACGCGCAAATACCTCTCTGCGCTGGGTGCGCTGCACGGAGATTACGGCTGCGCTCCCAGCACAGAGAGGTATTTACGCGTGGATATGTCATTACGCACAGCCTTGCCACGCCAAGACATCAAATTATGCTGCTAAAATTGGGTATTAGCAGATAATTCAGTGAGGCAATCAACTATAACTCACTGAGAAACTTGTATCACATCGCAAAGAGGGAAATTAATTGAGAAAATGTGTTGGACAATGGACATAGGCTATTTACCTTCATAACCCGAAGGGTCGTTGGCACCACAGACGATCTGTCAATAAGCTCTCTCCATCTCTCTCTGTCCTCGCACGAGTGAGTACACTCTATTAGGCATGGAGAGAATTACAGCATATTGCATGCCTCGCGCAAACAGTCATTGCAAGACGGGAATCTGATTGGTTTTGATTGACATAATGCCCAGCCTTGCCTGGCCACGCCTGTGACTAATTCTGGTAGTTAAGACCGCCCAAATCCCGTTTGCGCAGGCATTTTGGGGCGCAGATGATTTTGGGACGGCTGTAATTTGCTCTTGCGACACGTGGCGTGAACATTTGCGCACCCCTCCGAGAATTGCATCCCCAACATAATTCGGGGCTGTTTTAACTTAGCAATCAGGGAGGTCTCGTCTACCAGACAATTATATCACTTATAAACAGATACATTTCTGTATAAATGATTACAAGTAAGCTCCCGTGAGGTGGGGATGCTTTTTTTTTTTTTTACTGCTGGGCGGGGGAGCAAAACTCGGCAGAACACCTGGCAGACCGCGCAAGGCGGACTGCTATCTTCCCATGCCTTAATAAAGGGCATGGTGCAGGTTGGAGACCACATTGCATTAATATGTGGATTTGGGGGAAAAAAAACTTTTTTTCAATCAGACATAGCTGCGTTTAGACTAGTTTTTGTAACCAGCAGGGGGCACTGGTCCATTTCATGGAACTATCTTTTGTGATGTCACAGGGATGCAAAATAGTCACCTTTAGGTGACAGTCACATTTTTCAGCCCAAAATATGAGGATTTCTGAGTGGTTTTATGTCTGCCCTGGTATCTGTCACCTTTTTTCACTCTCCATGACTTTGCATCCCTGTGTCAGCCCGAGCAGAACATTCTCCTCTTGTGATGTCACTCCTGTTGTTATGTCACACGCCCATTTATAAAATGCCACCTTTTCCTCCATATTTATACTGTGGGGGCCTGTGTGTGTGTGTGTGGGGGGGGATCTTTGTCTTTTTGGAGTGTTTTCACTGTAATCATGAGCCCAAAATGTCAATTCAGATTTTCTTTTAACCTGCACCATGCTCTTTAAGGCACGCGCAAACACGTGCGCAAGCGCTATTAGGGGATAGCGCCTGCCGGAAGATAGAGCCCACAGTCTCTTCATCCGTATAACAGAGAGCATGTCCGTCAACCACAATTGGAAAAGGAGGTGAAGAGGGGGACTTCCATTCCTTCAGAATGAGTTTTTTTGGCAACAGTTGTCCCCAGTGTCAGAGACTGTTGCACAGCTGTAGGGAAGTTCAGAGAGGACTCCGAGCAGCCGAAGATGGCGAGTTCTGCCTCCGGCTGAAGGGCTATTTTGTAGGCCTTAGAGTACCAGTCAAATATTTTGGCCCAGAATCCCGTCAGTGAAGGGCAGAACCAGAAGGCATGAGCCCTCAGACACCTGACACACAGTGGTGAGTAAACTACATTTTTAAACTAGTTTCCCCACTGGCGCTATGATGGATCCTGACCAGAGCCGCTCCCAACCTCCCTGCCGTGGTGTGAGCGGAGGCCCTGTCTGTCTGTCTGTCTGTCTGTCTGTCTGTCTGTCTGTCTGTCTGTGTCTCTCTGTCTGTCTGTCTGTCTGTCTCTCTGTGTCTCTGTCTGTCTCTCTGTCTGCCTGTCTGTCTGTCTCTCTGTCTCTCTGTCTGTCTGTCTCTCTGTCTGTCTGTCTGTCTGTCTGTCTGTCTGTCTCCCTGTCTGTCTGTCTGTCTGTCTGTCTCCTCTGCCTCCCTAAAGATGGAGCTCTGAGAGCCAGGGGGACTTTGTGACAGGGCTGGCCCTTTCACACTCAATAAAACATGCTCAGTTCTCAGTGTAATGAGTGAATCCAGCAGCACATCCTCCTCCCCTCTCACAGTAAAGCCTGTGGAAGCTGCACACAGCCACAGTGGAGACGCATTACATCCTCAACGCTTGTCCTATATCAAAGAAAACACGCTCCCTGCTTCACCTTATGAACAGCAAATGAAGCCAGTGTTGTTCTAATCAAGCTGGACGTATGTCATTAAAACTGAGCAGAATTGAAAGTCTAAAATCTTATTAAGTCTAGTATAAACTAAATGTACAGTCAAAAGCTATTTGCAAATCTAGCCTATCTGACCTGTTATAAAGAAGACCACTACGCACTATGTGCTTCGTGCGTCTCTTTGACGGTGATGGACAGCAGCCAAAGTCCTGAGCGTAGCCATGACAGTTGATCCTTCCTGTGTGAGGCAGCTTCAGCCCCCGGTATCCCACCGCAGGCCGTGGGCAGACAAGACTCAACTTCCTGCCTCTCCACTTCCTGTTATTCAGGACCCTTCTGCGTGCCCCCCCTCCGCGTGGGGGTGGGGGTGGGGGTGGGGGGTGGGGGTGGGGGGTGGGGGGTGGGCGTGGGCGTGGGCGTGGGCGTGGGAGGGGCTGGAGAGAGAGAGAGAGAGAGGGAACGGGGGGGAGAAGAAAGGGAGGGAGTGGGACCCGCCTTGGGGAACAACCCTCCCCTCTGATCCTTCGCCTTATTACCTTCCTGACTGGTAAAGTCTGAGACTAAACAACAACAGAAGCTCATCTCCGGTGTGGGGGCGTGGCTTGGCTTCTGTGTGTGGGGGCGTGGCTTGGCTTCTGTGTGTGGGGGCGTGGCTTGGCTTCTGTGTGTGGGGGCGTGGCTTGGCTTCTTCTGTGTGCTTATTATTATGTTGACTTGAAGGATCATTACAGCGCGCAGGACGACATGTGCACACGTGCTGCTGCACTCAGACACTCGCCTCACAATTAGGAGGCAGAGGCCTTTTTGCTTGTTATGGTGCTGAGCTGATAATGACTTCAAACACTCCCCCCGGTTACACAAGGAGGTTATCACAGCCCTTTCCCTACATGAAACACCATGCTTATTATGAGGAAGACAAAACAATATGTCCAACGCCATCTGAACACCTTGTCATCTGAGGAGGCACGTTGACATCAGAGTCCTCTGAAATAATCCACGGTAACATTGGCAACTGTGTCAAAGTGAAAGTGTCAGCGCATGGCCCGGTTCTGATGATCAGCCCCTGGCCACACTGAGGACGGGAAGCAGCAAAAAGTAGCCTAAAACCTCCAGCACTACCCATTGATTTCAATGGAGCCCTGACCATCAGTGCACTATAGGAAATTAACCTCCATCTCTCTTTGTTCTTGCTTGGATGGGGTGGTGCGCGGCTACCTGCACACGGGGCTGTTGGCCTGCCTGGGGGGGAGTGGAGGCGAGCCAGCCCTCACACGCGTGCGTGCGCTCCCTGGCTGGTCCTTTGTGAGCGCTGGCTTATCTCCCTCTCCAGCAGTGAGAACCCACCAGCATCACTGGTGTGAATGTCTCCTGATGCTAATCTGACACACGGCTGATCCCTCAACAAGCACTTTCTCCTCTTCTCACCACTCCACATCATCTCTTTCTTTCTTTCTTTCTTTCTTTCTTTCTTTCTTTCTTTCTTTCTTTCTTTCTCTTTCCTAATTTTCTCTCTCTCAATGCACACTGTACATTCCTTCACCTCAGTTTCCAAGGCAACTAATGAGATATAATTAATAAGATCTTATCACGGCGGCACGTGAACAAAAAAAAAGTGAGAAAGAGGGAAACGTATAGAGAGAGAGAGAGAGAGAGAGAGAGAGAGAGAGAGAGGTGGGGTCGTCTGCAAAAACACAGACCTTCTGCAGCACATCTTCTCCCTGTCTTTGCTTGGGGTGATGTTATTTCACCAGACAAGCACATTTAAATGACAGGTTAAAATGATCATGATTATGAATACCATAACAGTGTTAAAGGAAACACATAGGCCTGTCTGATTCTCAAGTGAACGAGCTTTATAGGTGGCATTTCTAGGTAAGAAGTTGTAATTAGGCTGTCTGAAACCAGTTTGATACATAAGTTCACTGAATTTGCAACCTTTCTAGGTAGCTGGTTATGGATCATTTTCGAGGAACCATACCATGCACACTTTGGTGGGTTAGGGTATCCCATGATACCTTGCGACCCTTACAACCGACGAAGAAGAACGAAGCGAGCCCAAGCGAGCCTCTAATGGCGACGCCCACAAAGCCGACCGCATCAGAAAAAAGTGAAACAATGTTGGCTAAATAACAAACATATTTCACTTTCTTTTCGTTTTTCTTCTAGGATAGTCAATAACGTCAGCCTTTACTTAAATTTAGTGCAGTCAGATGTTTGTACGGTGTCAAGGAAAGTCACTTTTGAACAATAGTAGGAAGCATCTTACCTGACGGTGTTCTGGACAGCAGCCACTAGTTAGGTTGCTAATATAACTAACGTTAGAGAACTCGCTCCGCCCGCCCCAAAGCAGGACTACACAGCCAGGATGATAGCACCATTGCAAACCTTCAAGTGTAAGTGGAGTTCGTTTTAACTGTGCTTTATTAAATGATAAGCTGTCATTACTTCCCATTTGTAGCGTTTGTAACATTTTCGTTCGCTGGGTTTTACGCTTTTAATTTGAAGGCGGAAAGGGGAAATGGTGTATTCGTAGATTGAATTGACACTGGTCTGTCAATTCTATCAGTTCATATGTACCATTTCCCTTTTTCGCCTTCAAATTAAAAGTGTTCACGGTGTTCACTTCCTGTGAAGCCTCAACCTTTCTGGGTTATAAAAGTAGTATAACGTTAGAGAAAACAGCCCCCCAGCCATGCCGTTTTATACAAATTTATTGCCAAATGCTTTGGGATTCAACTTGACCAATCTTGGTCAGAAAAAATCTTGTATATTCAATGGAAACAGCACCAGTGCGACCTGCCGCGTGCAATGCTACCTTCAAGCATGAGGACGTCTGAAACGAATTATTTTTCATCCACCTATATTAAAATTAGTTACCTAATTAATCAAGTATCTAGTTAGGTAGCTAGGTGATAGGAGCTCACTTGAGTTACAGACAGACCCATAATGTCACAAAAGGAAACCTGCAGGCCAAAAACCAAAATAGTCCGACGCTATAATTGAGATTGGTTTATATTAAATACGATTGCTTGTAGATTTAGAGCAATGTAGGAAGAATGTTGTTGTGGGCCGTTCCTGTCTTATGTCATCAAGTAATGTTTTCTCCTCATATTAAATCAGACTGAATTTAACTCAATCAGGTGAGATAGCAAAATCGTGTTCAAGAGGAGACTGTGACCTGCACAGTAAGGGACCGTCACAAAAGCCAGCAGTTAGAGCCTGGCACTGAAATGGCAGCCAGGCAGGCAGGCAGTGAGCGGTTAATCTGCCCTGATGACGGCTAGCTCAGTCCAACTCTCCACTGACCCAGCTGTAATCCCACATTGGATCAATGCAAGTTCAAACAATCCTCCGTGCTGCTAGCTAGCACCTTGCCTGGGCTGCATGGAGGATGAGGCTTGCTAGCACCTTGCCTGGGCTGGGCTGCATGGTGCTGGAGAGGAGACAGGGACCGGGAGACAGAAAGCTACTTATCACCTCCAAAATGACATCAATAGGAAGAAGGAAAGCCCCACAGGATGAACCTGCTCTTGTATCTCAGCGAGAGAAGGTGTTTCACACTAGGCCACATTATGCTAAGGGCTGAATGAAGGAAATGATGTTGCTCCTGAAGATAAATACTGGACATGTCCTATCTCCAGAGCAGGAATGATGATGGCTGGCTGCTATATCAGCCAACAGCCATCAGATGCTGACAGCAGTACCAGACAGACATCCTCCATCTCACTCTCACACACAGTACTGTCGGGGGGATGAGAGGACTACGCAAGGTGACTTTGACTAAGTGCCTTGGGGTTCCATGAGAAAAACGCCATTGACATTACATTAATTTCATGTCTCTTTTTTAACTGACTTAGCGCCGCCATGGAGTCCTGGTGGATAGCGAGGGGGGTGAAACTAACAGACATATGTCTCTGGCTTCAGGGGCACAGGGACACCTAAAGGCCGGGAAGACAACAGCAGTGACAAATAGCTGACGAGATCAACGATCAACTTTTTTTTGCCGTTTCCTTACTGTAACGTTCATTCAACAACAGAGACGTTCAGCAGCAGCAGCAGCAGCGCAGAGTAAATGTTAACGTTTCCACTGCACACTGTTTGTATTTGATACATGTAGTTGCTACTGTGTGTGCGTGTGTGTGTGTGTCTGTACACAGAGAGAGAGAAAGTGAAAGAGAGACAGAGTCAAACAGAGAAGAGTGGGGGAGAGAGAGAGAGAGAGAGAGAGAGAGAGAGAGAGAGGCAGCATGACTGTGTGTTAACTATGTGGAAAGATGTAAAGGGGGAAACAGACTAAGAGAAGCGCCACGCGCCCGCGCCGTCCCACCTCTGTGGTAGTGTGTGCGCCGTGCGGTAGCACAGCGTTGTAACATAATTACTGCTGGGACACTTCTATTCCCAATGATCCATTTGCGTCAGTCAGGTTTTCGAGCGCAGCCAATGAATGGATTCTCAGTTTCTCAAGGATAAAGAGATGACCCTCTCTCCTAACGCTTATATCCATTTCATGTAGGAAAGGCTACTCTCTCCTCCTCCTTCCCGAGGTAAATCCCCCGATGCATATTTGAGTGAAACTTTTATGAACAAAGAAAAAAATGATGATAACTTCCTTGATGCAAGAGGGTAGGGTGATGAATTATGTCTCATTAAAAATGAATGTGCTCAACAACTAAGACATCATAGATGTACAGTACAGCTGCTCTAGTGTACAGTTTCAAAACGTTGAGTCTACAGTTATGCCTCTTTCATATTTCCACAGGGCGGTACCATCGAGTGGGCCAGTCTACAGTTATTCCTCTTTCATATTTCCACAGGGCGGTGCCATGGAGTGGGCCAGTTGTTGCTATATTATTGTTACCACCATGAGACTAGCATCTCTAATTAATGAGCCTTTTGACCCTTGTATGTAAACCACTATGTTGTGATATCCTCCTACCCTGCTAGAATGAAGGAAACTGTTTGTCGTCCTCTCTGTCTGAATCCAAGATGTTTATGGGCCTTTTCCCTGCATTTCCTACATATGGGATGATTTACAACATCATCATCAGTGATGTCATAGGCCCTTCACAATAAGAGTTCAACACACACGTCACACAGCCCTTCACAATAAAAGTCGTGCACACACTTCACACAGCCCACATCGGGGTTGGCCAATCAAACTCAAACTGGCAGGGACTAACGAAGGTGATTTTTCCATTTTCCCAAATTGAAGCTGTTTATAGCATTTTTGCCACTTTTGGCAAGGCTGCACGGAGTTGTGGTGCTCGCATCCGCGGCTATGGAGTAGTATCACTAAAATGCAATTGACAGACTAATGGCCAACTACTCACTTCATATTAACACCGTTTGCGTAACAAACTACATCTCTGGCCAAAGCCCTCCATCACCAGCATTCCTTATGACAGTATGTCAGTTTAAACAAGTCAATCTCTTGACGCGGCGATGTCACGTCAGTATTCAACATTCTTTATGGATGAACACTTCCTCTCTCACACTTTGCTCTAACGTCCTGCTGATGAGCTTACATGTGGCGTATCTATGTGAGCTAGGTTTTATTCACAATACACACCATTTTCATTCATCCGTGAAATCCTTTACTTTCTATTGGAGAGACATGAATGCATTTTTTTCTAAATCGTTCCCTCCCTCACACTCACACGCACGCACACGCACAGCACACACATACAAACACACATACAAAACACACACACGTGCGCACACAAACACACAGACACAAAGTACGCACACGCACAGCACACACATACAAAAACACATACAAACACACACACACATGTGCGCGCGCGCACACACACACACACACACACACACAGACACAAAGTAATGTATGCATGATCGTTGAGGTTTAAGAATTTGCATAGCAATATTTCGTGGTGCTATAGTCTGATACGGTATGAGTCCGTGTGTCCATTTGCATGGTTGTCCATCATCACGTGGACTTCTCACCAGGGAACAATAATAATGCCAGCAGCACCGAGGGGGGCGGCAGTCCACCCCCCCCCCCCTCCCCCCCTCCCCTGCGAGCTGTGTTAAGTGGCATGGCGGTCTTTTGAAGTTACGCAGACCGCAAACTCAGAAATGGTAAACAGCCAAGATGAATCAAGATCTTCCTCCTGGGGGAATCGACAGTGTAAGGATATTAGGGACGGCACGTTCACCCCAAACTCCTCGCCTCTCTGAAGACACCCAGGATCCAGATAAGACACACTGAGATCCCAGATACTTAATTCTCCCTCAAATATGTTGTTTGATCATCAGCACGCAGATTTAACTAAATAAACAAGTGAGTGAAAAACAACATTTTTTGATATGCACGGCGGCAGCAGCCTATATTGTTTAGGATTGTGGTTACTGCGTACGAATGGCGGGTGCTTCTTTTACATGTAATGGAAAAAAAAATCTAAAAGGCTTAGAATAAATATTTGATTTTCTCTTCCCATTTTTATCTTCCACTCGATCCCTCTTTCCCACAGTGTTCCGTTACATAAAAGGTTTATGCAATCCAAGCAGCAAGGATGGCCATGACTCAGAACAACGGTGGAAGAAGGACTAGCATCGATTTCGTTTTTTGTAGCTTTTTCGATTTTTTATTTCATTTGTTACATTTTTAGGTTATAAAATGAGTCTATCGATAATCCCACACAGGCTTGAATAAAGGACACGCTCTAAGATTTGGGTTTTATACGACAGCTTCCTACTGTGTTAAAACCACTCGCGCATTTCAACTGCGTACCGAGAAACGAGTAAAGACCTCCTCGTCCATTTCTGTATATGTGAAAAAGACAGGAAGCGGTTTGAGAAATGTACAAAATCTGGTGGGTTTTGCATCTGGTGGGTTTGCAGGAGGTTTGTCACGTCATCATGACATCTGTTTCTTTCACACCGGGCCAAATGCAGAGAGAGATAGTTTTCGCCTTGAATTATAGATGCGCTTTCTGACATTAATATCTGCTTTGTGAACAATCTGCGTTTTTACGGTAAATAGAAATATCAACAACAGCCTATCTCTGCAAGCCATGTGATCTGTGATCTCACCGGGCATTCTCTCTCTCTCTCTCTCTCATCTTAAATCTATTGACATGAATGAATGCCATTCACTGAGCAATTAATGTGAGGGGTATTTCTGCATCACATGAACACTGTATTCAAGAGAGAGAGAGAGAGAGAGAGAGAGAGAGAGAGAGAGAGAGAGAGAGAGAGACCCCCACAGGCACTGCTGCTTGCCTCTCCAGGACTCTTTGCAGTCAAACTGTTCGCTGATAGCCTGTGGCCCTGAGTGGGGCCCAGTGCCCCGATGATGGATGCCTCCCCCGCCCGTGTACATGTTCTGAACACCCCTGGCAGTTGGACCCGCCCCTGTAACATGTTCTGAACACCCCTGGCCAGTTGGACCCGCCCCTGTAACATGTTCTGAACACCCCTGGCCAGTTGGACCAGTGACAGAGGTTGAGGGGAGGGGAAGCAAACTCGCGAGCACACACACAGTCTGACATGAATACAGGCAGGCAACAGCCCACCGGTAACACTACACCATTTTCACCTGGACTGGCAGAGCCCACGGCTCACAGATGGAAAGTGGACAGGGAGAGAGAGGGAGAAGACAGACGGGCAGACGCCCAAACAGCGGGCAGACTCAACACCTCAGTCACAATCACAGACACACTGCACAGAGCGAGCAGGGAGGCTGGAGAGGCTGAGGATGCTATATGGCACTACTCTATGAATGTCCTTGATTAGAAAACGCACCTTCTTCCATGTAAGAACCGCTTTTGACTGTTACCAGCATGCAGAGTGATTGTGACTGTTACCTTTTGACTGTTACCCAGCATGCAGAGTGATTTTGACTGTTACCTTTTGACTGTTACCAGCATGCAGAGTGGTTGTGACTGTTACCTTTTGACTGTTACCAGCATGCAGAGTGATTGTGACTGTTACCTTTTGACTGTTAACAGCATGCAGAGTGATTGTGACTGTTACCTTTTGACTGTTACCAGCATGCAGAGTGATTGTGACTGTTACCTTTTGACTGTTAACAGCATGCAGAGTGATTGTGACTGTTACCTTTTGACTGTTACCAGCATGCAGAGTGATTGTGACTGTTACCTTTTGACTGTTACCAGCATGCAGAGTGATTGTGACTGTTACCTTTTAACTGTTACCAGCATGCAGAGTGATTGTGACTGTTACCTTTTGACTGTTACCAGCATGCAGAGTGATTGTGACTGTTACCTTTTGACTGTTACCAGCATGCAGAGTGATTGTGACTGTTATTACCTTTTGACTGTTACCAGCATGCAGACTAGTGATTGTGACTGTTACCTTTTGACTGTTACCAGCATGCAGAGTGATTCTGAAATGGTTGTGATGTAATGTTTTCCCTGCTACGATCAGGGCCGTAGCCAGGGTTCCGAAATAGGGGAGGTCCAGCAAGGGGAGGCGGATTCGGCGGCGCCCGTTAGGCCGCCGCCGAAAAAAAATTGAGTTTTTTTTTTTCCCTTTTTAAGCCATATTTAGAGTAATATATCATTTTAAATCAACATTAGGATTATACTGTTGTGATGTCATTATTCAGTATATTCTCTTTCATGTCACCACCTGCTCAGCTCTCCTGTCAACATAATTGTAACTAACAAACACAAACTGTTTTAGCCAAATTCATATCAAAATGACACCTACAAACACAGGTACACAACCCAAGCCGTACACAACACACAAAGTCATCATCGATAATAAAAAAAACATACAGAGGGACATTTATTTATTCCTGATAGGAACGATTGAAAAATAAAATAAAATATATTATGTTGTTTTTACCTTTACACCACCTCTTTTTGTTACTTATTGGGTCATGAAACTGAAACCATGCATATAGCCACCTGCATACCTGACTTCGGGAGCTTGGCAATTGGCATCATGCATGATTAGCCAGTAGCATCCCAACGTGTCACACAGGTAACATTACTTAAGAGACAGACTAGACACTTACTTTCTTGGTTGTTGCTAAAAAATCTGTCAGTGTCACTCACTGTCTGTCGTTCACTCGCTCACTGTCTCGCAGCTCGCTCACCTTCAATTATCTCGCCAGGCAGACAGACAGTCATCACTCACCACCAGGGGCGGACTGGGATCATAATTCAGGCCGGGCATTAGATACCAAGCAGGCCAGGCCGATACGGGCCGACGCGCGTGAAAACATTTGGGGCGTTTGAAGCTCAATTTGGGCCGTTTGAAGCCCAATTTGGGCCGTTTGAAGCCAGATTTGAGCCGTTTGAAGGCCTATTTGGGTCGTTTAATGCCAGATTTGGGCCGTTTGAAGCCCAATTTGGGCCAAGTCCAATTTTACAATGAGATGCACCCACTTTAAACCTGAATAAAGTAATACAACCACTAGTAAACCAGTAGGCGGCGCCTGGCCTGCTGTTCAGTGAGTGGCCTGGCCTGGCCTGCAAAAAAAAAAAAAAAAAAAAAAAAAAAAAAAAAATTTTTTTTTGGCAGGCTGAAATATTAGGGGAGGTCCGGACCTCCCCGTCCTCATAGCTAGCTACGGCCCTGGCTACGATGCTTGCCAGAACTGTTAAAGCCCAGCGATGATGTCATGGCTTGTAAAAACGATATCTCCAAACACGGCGTACACTTCTCCTAAAGTGGGCGAGGTGGAGAAGACACAGCTGAATCTGCATTCACTGTATAAACATACACCGCATATAATCACTATATATCTCTCTGTCTACTATATAAGATTTGGTAGGAAAAGATCTAAAGATCCTCTAGTTTTGATTGAGCCTGATTTGCAGAAATGACTGCACGTGCTGGTGCTCTAAATGAACGGAGAAAAGGCAGAAGACAGTGTGCAGCGTTCACACTGCGAGAGCAGAGCCTCTCTCACAGCAGAGAGGAGCTCAGCTCTGAGCGGCAGTGTGTGAGCCCTGCGGTGGGCCACAGCCACTTCCAGAGCAGAGGGGGCTGCCGGGTCACTTCCCCTCGCTGTTCAGAAGCTGCAGGACACTGGGAGGAATCGCATCCCCCCAGCTGTCCTGGTTGGGAGCGGAGGCCTCCTCAGACAGACAGAAAAACAAGGATATGGCAGGCCACGCCCACTTCCTGCGGCCCACCGGGCCACACAGGGCCAGTCCAGCTGCAGGAGAGCCAACTCCTCCTACCGGCAGCGGCTACTGGACTTACTAAACGGGCTCGCTGTAGGGACTGTGAGTGTGACCCCACAGGTCCTCCAGCTGCAATCGCTACACCAGCCATTCATAAACACTTGTTCATATGGACTGTATTTCACATTATGGGTGCCATATGGAAAGTTAGATAAAATGGTGATAAAGGCTGCCTGTAACTGATGCTTCAGATTTGACTGCTTTAGCATTCAGTAACACAACATAGCAACGTTTTTATTATTATTATTCCCCCTCTCCCCCCCCCCAGATTTGCACCCCATTTTTCTCCCCAATTGTACTTGGTCAATTTCCCCCTGCTGCCCTGGTCGCTACCCCACCCCCTCTGTCGATCTGGGGAGAGCCGTAGACTAGCACCATGCTTCCTCCGACACATGTGCAGTTGCCAGCCACTTCTTTTCACCTGACAGCGGGGAGCGTCAGCGGCAGGACGTAGCACGTGGGGGAGGATGACGCTATTCCCACCAGTTCCCTTCCGCCCCGAACACAGGCAGCCCGACCGACCAGAGGAGGCGCTAGCACGTGGTTTTAAGATGTTCTATCCTAGTGACACTATGCAATGTTTCATCAAGCAGGGCTTACTAGACTTTGAAGAAAGTTTACTTTGTACATAATTCCATTGTTAGTTTGTTTGCACATGATGCTGCTAGTACTTAACTGCCTCTGTGCAGAGCCAGAGAACTGAATTCTCCAGTGAGCGATGCTTTTTAAGATGTAGTAGAGAGCATCAGAAATTCAATACAGCGGGGTATATTAGCAATAACGGGGGAGATCTTTTGATCTGGTAAATTAGATTTTAATATATTCCTTTGATTTATGTTTTTTCAAAAGTCTCATTAAAATTCAGTTAAAATGCAACTCAGCAAAGAGATGTCTTTCTTAACTTCCTAGGCACAATGCAACTATCAACTCTGGCCTATGAATGATTAAGCGTAATATGCATATCTAACGGTATTGTGCGGTAGCGTAGTCGTCAGCTATGATCGTGTCTCCATACAGGTAGATGCAAGTTTCCGGTAAACAACAACAAATAATCACCATAGCCAAACCACAGCAGGCATATTCTGGGGTTTGTACGTCTTGTCGTGTGGCAGAGACACTTTCGAGATGATGCTCTGCATGGCTCTGTGGTTTTGCTTGTACTCCAGAAAGCCAGAGAAGAAGGAGAAGCCACCTAAGGTGCTAAATGACTTGACTCTGAAAGCCATCACCTTTGCTCCACCACATGTTTCCACAGTCTGCCCTCGCAAACCACACTTGGCGTACATGTGCTATTCTTTCCTCACATCAGAGAATGTGGCATGTTGAAACTTACAATAGCTAACAGCAAACAATAGCACATGAAATTACGACTTGTGCGCTTAATATAGGATAAGCATGCACATTATCATGTGACATTACTGTGAGAATTTAAGTCTTAAACTACAAGATATAGCTGTGATGTTATCTCAGGATAGACTACTATGGCTACAGGTCTAACCGTGCGTTCACACCAAGGTGGAGGGGGGAAAAAAAGCTTCACTTGAATTATTCGCCAAAGTAAGAAAAATAAATAAAATAAACTTGAACAAACGGACGATTCATGCAGTGTTTATGGCTTTTGAAAATTGTGTATTCACGCCGCAAAAATTTGCACCACTCTGCTCATTCGCGGGGGGGGGGGGGGATCATTGTCTGTGTTTGTAATCTCGTGGCGCAAATTTGCGAAAATCGCCCCAGTGTGAAGGGCCAGTAAAACTACAGTGTACAGTAGCAAACAATAACTATAAACAATAACTTTTCAGAGCGAAGTGAGCCGGTGAGGAGGAGCTGTGTGGCTGTGGAGTGAGGCAGAGACTAGGATCATAGTGGTGAAAAGAGGATTAACAACAGATTTAGACTGTTGCTTTGCTGGAGGATCTTGCTGCTGATTCTCCTGCATGGCCTGCAGGGTGAAGAGACCTCCAGTCAGGGCTCGTTTGGAAGAGCCGGGGAGACGGTGCAGCCTTAAGCCGCTCTGCCCCTGCTCAGCAGCACATGTGCTGAGTGGACCAAATGGGGTGGCTTACCACCAGAGGTCTCAGTCAAGGGCAGGACAGTTGAAAGGTCACTCGCTAGCTGTCTCGCTAGACAAACATGTGTGTCTCAGCGAGTCATACATTCGACCTACTAGCTTACAGCAGGCTATTGGACGACCTAGGTCACCACTGTTTCTGATACCTAAAAGGATAGTAGTGGAGATTCTCAACAGTTTCCAGCAGTCAGTACAGTTTTCTGTTATTTCACCTGAAGGGTTTCTATGATTTGATTGCATTAATTATGCCACTAATTGAATTACAGATATTTTTAGGGAAGCTTAAGAAAGGACTTTGCGAAGAGAAACAAGTGCTATCAATCGACTCGATGTCTGATCATTCCATTATGCCATTCCTTTTTTAGGCAATATAAGCCTGTACTAGCAGTGTATAAATTGAACTTCCTATACGGTAATTTTGGAACCTCAACTCCATGTCAGAAAAAAAGTAGCATTTGGCAGGTTCATGTTATCTGACATTCTGGATGTTAATGGCTCTGGTTTCAAAAGCATCATCACAGCACATTAAGTGGCTTTCTACAGTAATATGGGGAGCACAATGCAAACCACACAGACCGGGTCGAGGCGGGGAACCCAACCCAGGGCCTCGCTGCGGTGAGGTGACAGCACTGACTGATGAGTCACCATGCCGCCCGCACTCCTGATATTTGCGAGATAAAACGTTACATTTTGTATGATTGGGATTTTTTTAGAGCGACTTTTGAAATAAGAAATGTTTACATTTGCATGTTTATAGAATGACACCTTATCCTGAGGTGACCCATTTAGCACTAAACATAAAAATAAAAAAAAATGGGAAAAAGCAGACACGGAAAAGCTTTGAATTGGTAGTTTAGGTCCGACTGTTGGAATGGATCGCTGTCCAAAAATAGGGAGAATCAAACAATATAGATATGGTTTTGGTGTACAAGAAATAGCTTCATTAACAGGATAGCTATTTGTTTAGTACTTTCCCCTTAGTCTACAGGGGACTGGAGTTAACTGTGGCCTAAAACATTATCTGCCTGGCTCAAGATTCTGCATCCAGCCTCCAGGTCTCACAGGAGGACGCTGGAATCTCCATATTGATGATGATGATGATGATGGAGCTCCAATAAACAATGAATCACGTTGCCAGGAGGCTTTTGTTAGTTAAAGAGAGTGTTACAGTAAATGGACACTGATACTGTTATCCATGCCAGTGATCTAAAGTGCATGCCTTAACACACACACACACACACACACACACACACACACACGCACACGCACACACCTACACACACACACACACACACACACACACACACACACACACACACAGCTACACACACACACACACACACACACACACACACACACACACCTACACACACACACACACACCTACACTCACACACACGCACACACACACACACACACACACACACACACACACACACACTCACACACCTACACACACACACCTACACACACACACACACACACACACACACACACACACACACACACACACACACACAATTTAGAGTCCTAATCAGCTGTGTAAATGGTTACAAAAAGAGAGAGATGAGAGATCAATAGCAAGACTATTGACTTCAAAGACAAAAAGAGTCTGCTGTCACCTCGACACATGCAGTTGTTTTTGTTAGAGATCTGGCAAATTTCCGTTATTTGATGTATTCCCTGTTTAAATATAGCTATTATTAACTTAAGTAACTTATATCTTACCCAACAACAAAAAACAGTATTATGTATAATATAGACAACTGCAATTGACACCAGCTCAGTTGCACAAACATATAACTAAGTAATACAACCAGCCCTTGTAGTCATCACTTCAATGTTGCACACACAATATAGTAAAATAAGGCATACATCACAGATTCAAGTAATAGACCCAAAATCATGTCAGGAATTGTAAAATAAATAATGGTTGTAAAATTGCTGCAGAATTTTACAGTATAAAAGAAAAAAATGTTGGCTTACCAAAACGATCAAAGAATCGCTGCCCTCTTTACTGGACCAGGAATATTCTTCTGCTATCTGCTTGTTTATTTTTCCCTTCACTGTATCCTTTTCTTGCAGCTTTCTGCCGTTTTGTCCTCCTGGGGAAAATGTCCTGAGAGGAGGAGGAGAGAAGAGTTTCGCTCAGTGATTCAGAGGCATGGTGTAAACGCCAGCATTCTCTTTCTGACAACCAGCGTTAATTGCAGATCCGACTCGCCCACACACTCCACATTTCTCCTGGAAGGAAGAAGAAGCTGAGAGCAGCCTGTGAGATTGAAGTGCTATAAGGAGTGCAGTAAAAGATGCTGCAGCTGCCCGTTCTTCACTACCAGTCACCACCTCTCAATCCCCCCATCTCCCCGCAAACTTATACGACAGATTTACTGTACCTGAGATCTATATGACGTCTATGTGATTTATATGAGAAGTTATAAAATACCACAAGATGCACATTTGTGCAGAGACATGCGATGATGGACACACAAACATAACATGAAACGTGGAAAGAGGCTAAAACATTTCATAAACAACATTGTGTGCAGTGGTCGTCATCGTACTGTAGAAGTCCCATATCGTGCCTCTATCTCGCATAGTATTGCCACACGGTCCTATTCTTCTTCTCTGTCAGAGTGATGATGATCATATTGTCATGTTTCTCAAATAAACTACTCCTCTTGAGCAACAGTTCAGCGTGTGCACGAAGAAGCCATTTACAATGGCTAGATCTGTATTTTCCCCTGACATCGCATTAATTCATTTGACTAATACGCAACATAAATTGTTAAAATGATATTCATTTCTGCAGCATTGACAGAACCTCTCATCCGCATATTAAGACACGAGAGCTCACGTGACGCGGACCATGAGCAACAAGGCCCATTACTGGTTAGGCCCGGGGCAGCACAGAAGCTAATGACTGCAGATTGGAGGGTGCTTTAGCGCTTTGCTTTAGAAATCACTGGCATGCTAATGTGAATGCCATCAGAACAATGGTAAGGTGAAACAGGCAATGCAAAATATGCGTAGGTGCTTTGATATACGGTGGCCACAATGCCTGAAAAATGATTTAAATTCCTCATCTGTTAAATCTGACCGCTGGCGGATATAAAATAAAGTAAGTGGTATTATTGGGGTGGAAGCCAAGTGAAGATGCTATAAACGTCATACTGCAGTTACTAAAATCACGTTTGCAATTAATTTGCAATAATTACGGCTTTAATTTACATCTTAAATTTATGTCGTCCACACACTATGGGCATACTTCAACAAACACATTGAGACTTGAAGATTTAGCATTCGTCCATACGATTCCAGGAATCACACATCACATATTGCAACATGTTAGGCAAACACAAATGACCAAAGAGCAAATTAATTCTAATAAATAACAAAACAAAACAAAACACAAAAAAAATGGGGGGGGGGGGGGGGGGGGGGGTAGTAACCTACTAATACAAGAGTTTTGTGAATGGCATTTTCTTGTCTGTTCAAATGATAAGTGCATGGTGTTGACCTGGAGAGAAACAGTTAGAGAAGGTCAGGTTACTGTTGGCCATTACCACGCTGCACAGGGGTTAAGGTCACAAGTCTCAAATGGAGTCAAAGAACCAGGAGACAGCAGAGACGCAGGCTCACTCCACTTCATGTTGTTACATAGTGTCATACACCACAGAGCCTGTACACTACTACAGCTTAAACGTTGAATGTACTGTGTGTTGGCCCACACTACCAGATCATGTGTGGGCAGACCTCGAAAAATCATCTCCAAAACATTTGACATTAATTCACCAGATAGAGATCATTGAGCTTATTTCAACTCAATTTCCCCCATCATCTCCTTTACTCCCTATAAACTACACTTAAACCTTCTGTCATAACTGGACTGTCACTGTTTACTTGCTTATTCAGATATTCTACCAAGTATAGACACTATATTCACTGTGTATGTACCATGTTATAAAAGACAACTTTCAAAATAATTGTTAGTTATTAATAATAATATTTAGTTCTGACTAACCCTTAAAATACTTTAAACTGACAGGTTTGTGTAAAAAAAAAAAATCTGTTCTACACATTCAACAGTGCTGAGAACATGTATGGCCTGGCAAGCATGCAAAAAGCAAACTAGTGACACCACGGTGCACCAGCTGACCAGCACCATCTACATTTCAACACCAATCATGTCAAGCATTTATTTTCTGGCATTACACACGCATCGCATGCAACACATGTAGCGAAATAGAGCCTCCTACTCGGGATCTTTTCTCTAGATTTTTTTTTTTTTTTTTTTTTTAACAAAAGTTGTGTAGCTGATGTGTTGTTAAAAAGACAACAAACTATTTACAGTAAACTCCCTGAAGTCTTCAACTCCTAACGTTAATTGCCGTTTAGGCGGATTATTGTGATGCTTGTAGCCTACACATAGCTACAATTAAACACGCATCTATCACGACTGCCAAAAAGCCAATTACATTACAAAAGAACTTCATATGTCACAATCTCGCTCCCACAATAAACACCTAAATACTGGATGTTATGGTCATATTCTCTTCACATATCGCCCCGTCTTGAAGGACAGCTAGAACTCAGCCGGCGTACAGTATATGACTGTTTACGATGAAAGTTTTCTCGCTATAATAACTGACATCAACAACACGCTGTGAGCGGACCCGCACAGACTTGGCTGGAGCGTGAAAACATATTGCTAACTAAACGTCATTGGTGTTAAAAATGCCACTGTCCGAACTGCAGAGGCATACGGTAATCTAATGTCATATTGTGCATGTCCCCCTTACAGCAGATACACAGATAACGACTCCGTCTCCCAAAGCCACTCTACGTCTCCCTCTTGCGCCTTTTCTCCCTCACGCACTGTAGCCAGGCTGCCACACTCCGCAACATTGTTTCTATTTCCGTTACTCACCTTTACTCCCAAGTCAGCGCGCTGTATATATAGACACTCTATATCGGTGGCTCCGCTGGATAAACCTAATTTCAGTTCACATTTACACACACTGACTGCTATTTTAGGGGGGAGCTGACAAACTCAGAAAAGCCAGTCTCCCTCTTGTCAGTGAGAGACTCCTCCCCTGATCTGACGAATAGCCTCTCTCCCTCCCTCCCTCCCTCCCTCCCTCCCTCTCTCTCTCTCTCTCTCGCTCTCTCTCTCTCTCTCCCACCCCCGTCAAAACATTAGAACAAGTAGTAAAACTGTCAATGGGGGGGGGGGGGGGACAGTTAATTCCGTACACAACACATAATAATAATAATAAAAGAAGAAAAAACATGAATAGGCCTAAACTGAAGCTGAAATGAAGTTGGGAAGATGAGCTTCTCACAGGCAGATAGTACGGACTAATTCATGGATTTTAAATATATTAGGCTATAAAAAAGTATATTTATGTGATTGTCTTATTTTTCCCCTATCAGACAAGGGCGCAGCTATGTTAGTGTAATAATTCATATTAAAGTGAAGGAAACTTTGGTAGAACTATTAAACCAGCCTAAAAAGGAAGAAAATATGAGAAGCATATTTAGTCTGTTTGAAGCACAATAATAACTTTTGGCACAACATTAGGCCTACAAATTCTACAATGCACGTGTTTCTTCAATGTAGGCTAAAAGTGATTTCTGATTCGGACAGTATACTTTCCCAAAAATGACTCGGCGCAGCCTCATCACATTAACTGACGTCATTTCTCTAAGACAACAGCAAAGGAATTTGGCTTAAAGGGCACTTTGCTGATCCAATTGAAACCCGCAGCGTCTCTTGAGCAGCCAATTAGAGAAGGAAGGAGGGATGTGTTTGACTCACATATGGAGTTATGTCACGTGTAAATGCAGGATCAGAGGAGGAGGTGTGGCGCCGGGCTGTGGTTTTACTGGGACTTAAAGAAGCAGGTGCGATATGAAATCCAACACGATGAACATCTAGTTGCAGTTACATACAGTAGCCTATTTTGGTAAACAAACCGCAATGGTAACGGCAATGGAACCCTATGGAGCCCAAGTGGCGCAAGGCGTGAGTGTCTGCTCTAGCCGGCTTGACTCTGTTTACATTTTAAAAACTGCGACAGTTCACACAACTTTAACACGACATGCATATATATTATACATCAAACTCTTGTGCTAATTCTGCTCTCACTCAGAATGTCAAAATATATGCGATGTGATGTAGGCTATAGTTTTTGAGATATTAACGTTTGTTTGGCACAACTCATATAACTGCTGCAGGGTTCAGCATTTCTGGGTAGTCAAGTGATGTCACTCTGATTCTGAGGTTGCTGGAGTAGTAGCCTAATGTAAGAGCATCTATTCCACTAATTTAATTTGGCAAACTTTCCATGGTTACAGGAAATAATAACTTTAGTTTAATTATTACAGAGCAATATAATTGATTTTCCTATTTTACAGATAGGCTACATGTGTAGGCCTAGGCCTATTTAACTTTTCCCAAGTTTATCAGGCTATTCTGAGGCACTCGGTGTTGGGGAAGTTGCACAAAAGTTGGTTACTTTATGTGCAAACAGATTTAGTGTTTTGATGACTTTGATTGAATCAATGCAAGATTCCTTTTGATCTCACTTTGAAAAAGTAATTCGTGCTTTATTGGAGAAACATATCCCCTTACATTACAGTCCAGTTACCTTCGAGAGAGAAGGCCCGCTGTGCTGTGACTGTCCCTCTGGACTCCTCAGGGCCAAGGAGCCACAATAGGCCATGGCTGTTGAAGCCAATGCAGACGTCCTGGGACAGGCAATCCCTCTATTACCAGGTATGTCTTTGCAGCAGAGCAGCTTCAAATGCCACACACCTCAATATCCTGTAATAGGTCAGTGGAGCGAGGCCCATCTTCTATGTTGAAATATGATGTCAAGATTTTTTCTACAAGAAATTAAATAGCTAATTGCATTTATTCTTACTAGGGCAGTGCCATTTACTCATCACTGTACTGGACTTTCACTCACTGACTCTGAGCATGCTCAGTTGCGCCAGTTTTTATTTTGGTGCAAACCAGTGTTCTGAGCATGCTCACTTGCGACGGCTTTGACTTTCGGTGCAAAGCCATGTTCTGATTGGTCGAATTACCCCAAATTCTGCATTGCACTCCGTCACGTCCCCAGCAGCACACTGCCGAGATTGTGTTTACGCATGATCTCAATGGTTTGGTTTTGTTCTTGTTTTTCTGACTTTTACTCGGCCAATTCCCCCTGCTGTCGTTGCTCCTCCCCCTCTGCCGATCTGGGGAGAGCCATAGACTAGCACATGCTTCCTCCGACACATGTGCAGTCACCAGCCACTTCTTTTCACCTGATAGTGAGGAGTTTCACTGGCAGGACGTAGTGCGTGGGAGGATCACGCTATTCCCCCAGTTCCCCTCCCCCTGAACAGGCACCCCGACCGACCAGAGGAGGCGCTAGTGCAGCGACCAAGACTCATACCCCAGTGGCTTCCCATGCGCAGACAGGGCCAATTGTGTCTGTAGGAACATTTGACCAAGCTGGAAGTATACCGCTCTCGGGAACTGAACCTGGGTCTCCGCGATGGTAGGCGAGTGCTTTTAACTCTACACTACCCCGATGCCTGATCTCAATGTGTTCAAGCGTGAACTCACTGTGTTCACACGTGATCTCACTGTGTTCAAGCGTGAACTCACTGTGTTCACACGTGATCTCACTGTGTTCACACGTGATCTCACTGTGTTCACACGTGATCTCACTGTGTTCAAGCGTGATCTCCATGTGTTCACGAGGGACTTCTGTGCTCGCACGTGTGCAAAACCAGGTTCCGATCGGTCGAATCGCACGAAATTCGGCACTGCACTCCGCAAACTTGATCGGACTAACGGTTCTCAAGATACGCGAGAGACACACGCACAGTCGCACACACACGCAGACGTTCCTGCCATTATAGATACATGTCTTAATTTCTGGTGATTTTTTAAATAATATAGAATATTGTGCCATTAGGAAAATGTTTGCATCTGCATGTAAAGTGTAATCCTGTTCTTGGCAATCATAGCTACACAGGGCAAGTTTGATGAGCGTGTTAGGCAATATGGGCTAGCTGGCTCCTCCTGCAGTTGTATGCTTCACCCTGGCTCCACCTGCTCCACCCTTTTGCTCTATTGCACAAACTGTAGAGAGGGCCGTATCTCACACCTGGTGCAAGGGGAAGGGCAAGCGTTGCCAGGCTGCATGGAAACAGGCTGCTGGTACAGTGTCAGCTCTGTCATTGGTGGAAACAGGCTGCTGGTACAGTATCAGCTCTGTCATTGGTGGAAACAGGCTGCTGGTACAGTATCAGCTCTGTCATTGGTGGAAACAGGCTGCTGGTACAGTATCAGCTCTGTCATTGGTGGAAACAGGCTGCTGGTACAGTATCAGCTCTGCGATTGGTGGCGACCATTTCAGTCGCCAGCGGAAGAAAATCCCTTTCCGCTCCCTGCAAGCTCTGCCATTGGCTCTTTCCAGGCTTCAAACAGACCAGTAGAAAGTAATGACGCAGATGGGAGGCCTGCAAACATTGTGGTGGACAGGATAGTTCTCATGTTGGACAAGTATTTACATATTTTCTTATTTCTTTTTTTAATTGGCATGCATAATGTGATGCATAAGGGTGGATTTGATTAGATCCTACCCTATGAAGTCATGTCATGGACCACGTTTGGCCATTACGCTTAACTGAACACCTGCCACAGTTCAAGCCTCAACAGTAGATGGTAGAAAATAACGGGCAACCTCACCTGCACTAGTCCTTTATAGTATTGTGCCCTGATTGCGCCTATATCGGTCTCACAGCATGTACTGCTGATGTTTTATCTAGCCTTTTCTTTGTTATAACAAACCTGTCTCTAAGGCGTTTCCACTTTATGGTGCATTCTAAGTATACAATTGCAGAATTTTGGTGATTTCTTTCCAGGAATATATGGTTAAATGTTTTTGCAATCTCTAGACGATGGGTTGGAGAGATTTCAGTATCACCAGAAAACCTGCTCCCCTAAAACTCTCCAATTGTTCCATCTTGAACATATTTGAAGTGTCTGCGGCCCCTGGAGTATAGTTACTACTTTTGTCATGTGCACAGAGTATCTGTAGCTCCTCTAGTGCAGACATGTGTATCTGCACGCACCGCTACTGTTCAATTATAAATTAAGCATAATTCTCCATAAGCGATGCTGGCCATCCTGACTGTAGCCTCTCTGGCCTTACCTGCTGCGACTGAGAGAGACTCATCACTCTCACACTCATCACTCATAATTTTCTACATGAGGAAGGCTTATAATTTATACTGATTCAACATAGTTTCAGTTGAGTTTTCTCGTGACTTATGGAGGCAACGTGTTAGATAAATTAAACGTATGCTTAATTATTATCATTATTATTAATAACTATGTTATTTGCACCTGTGCAAACAGAATGTTTAATTATGTTTAAATTTGTATATGCTATTTGCACCTATGTGCAGTGAATGTCACTGTTTCTGGCTTGTTTTTATTGCTTTACTGTTATTGCTTGTTGTTTCTCTTGTTTTCCTGCACCTATATGCCCTGTTATTTTGCACTATGTTGTAACGGAGACTACAGCACAAGAATTTCACACGTGATACTTGTACTGTACTACGGAGTGACAATAAAAATCTTGAATCTTGAATCTTGAAGATATCACAATCTTCTGAAAGTCCACCGTTTATACATATTTTCATGGTAAACTGTGTGTATTGAATGATATTCTACTCAGCCGTCCTATCAAGCCCGAAACACACCAAGCCGACGGTCGGCCGTGGGCAATGTCTGTCGCAAGATGCTATAGAAAAGTTTGCTTTAATGCAAAAAATAGGATCTGGCAGTTGAAGCCTGTTTCTATACTTTCAAACTTTCAAAACTTTACTTTCAAAAACATTCAAAAATCTAATGAGAGACATAGAAGTAGATTCTTTTCGTATTTGCACATGTTTTTTTATGAAGGTTGTAACTGCTTTTGCCTGTTTTATTGCATGTTTGTGCATTGGTGCTTGTCTGTTTTAATGTTGTAACTTTATCTCTTTTATGCTGCTATCTTGGCCAGGCTTCCCTTGAAAAAGAGGTCTTTGTATCTCAATGGCAACGACCTGGTTAAATAAAGGTTCAATAAAAAAAAGAAAATACTAGTGATACCTGTATCTCACCAAGCTCAATTACCAGGCTGTTTCTATACTAGCGATGCCTGTATCTCACCAAGCTCAATTAACAGGCTGTTTCTATACTAGCGATGCCTGTATCTCACCAAGCTCAATTAACAGGCTGTTTCTATACTAGCGATACCTGTATCTCACCAAGCTCAATTAACAGGCTGTTTCTATACTAGCGATACCTGTATCTCACCAAGCTCAATAATTAACAGGCTGTTTCTATACTAGTGATACCTGTATCTCACCAAGCTCAATTAACAGGCTGTTTCTATACTAGTGATACCTGTATCTCACCAAGCTCAATTAACAGGCTGTTTCTATACTAGTGATACCTGTATCTCACCAAGCTCAATTAACAGGCTGTTTCTATACTAGCGATGCCTGTATCTCACCAAGCTCAATTAACAGGCTGTTTCTATACTAGCGATACCTGTATCTCACCAAGCTCAATTAACAGGCTGTTTCTATACTAGTGATGCCTGTATCTCACCAAGCTCAATTAACAGGCTGTTTCTATACTAGCGATGCCTGTATCTCACCAAGCTCAATTAACAGGCTGTTTCTATACTAGCGATACCTGTATCTCACCAAGCTCAATTAACAGGCTGTTTCTATACTAGCGATACCTGTATCTCACCAAGCTCAATTAACAGGCTGTTTCTATACTAACGATACCTGTATCTCACCAAGCTCAATTAACAGGCTGTTTCTATACTAGCGATGCCTGTATCTCACCAAGCTCAATAATTAACAGGCTGTTTCTATACTAGCGATGCCTGTATCTCACCAAGCTCAATTAACAGGCTGTTTCTATACTAGCGATGCCTGTATCTCACCAAGCTCAATTAACAGGCTGTTTCTATACTAGCGATGCCTGTATCTCACCAAGCTCAATTAACAGGCTGTTTCTATACTAGCGATACCTGTATCTCACCAAGCTCAATTAACAGGCTGTTTCTATACTAGCGATGCCTGTATCTCACCAAGCTCAATTAACAGGCTGTTTCTATACTAGCGATGCCTGTATCTCACCAAGCTCAATTAACAGGCTGTTTCTATACTAGCGATGCCTGTATCTCACCAAGCTCAATTAACAGGCTGTTTCTATACTAGCGATGCCTGTATCTCACCAAGCTCAATTAACAGGCTGTTTCCATACTAGCGATGCCTGTATCTCACCAAGCTCAATTAACAGGCTGTTTCTATACTAGCGATGCCTGTATCTCACCAAGCTCAATTAACAGGCTGTTTCTATACTAACGATACCTGTATCTCACCAAACTCAATTAACAGGCTGTTTCTATACTAGCGATGCCTGTATCTCACCAAGCTCAATTAACAGGCTGTTTCTATACTAGCGATGCCTGTATCTCACCAAGCTCAATTAACAGGCTGTTTCTATACTAGCGATGCCTGTATCTCAACAAGCTCAATTAACAGGCTGTTTCTATACTAGCGATGCCTGTATCTCACCAAGCTCAATTAACAGGCTGTTTCTATACTAGCGATGCCTGTATCTCACCAAGCTCAATTAACAGGCTGTTTCTATACTAGCGATACCTGTATCTCACCAAGCTCAATTAACAGGCTGTTTCTATACTAGCAATGCCTGTATCTCACCAAGCTCAATTAACAGGCTGTTTCTATACTAGCGATGCCTGTATCTCACCAAGCTCAATTAACAGGCTGTTTCTATACTAGCGATGCCTGTATCTCACCAAGCTCAATTAACAGGCTGTTTCTTTCTATACTAGCGATGCCTGTATCTCACCAAGCTCAATTAACAGGCTGGTGTCGAGAAGCTTTTTTTATCCCAAGGTGTGAAGTAATCCCGAGAATCAATCTCTCACTTAAAGCCCTCATTAAAATCTGTTTATTTCTATACATTTATTGACTCAGAAGGTGCAAGTTCTTGATCTTTGTCCTTGTAACCGGTGTCTCTCTCTCTCTCTCTGTCTCTCTCTCTCTCTGCTGTTCTTCTTTCTATGATGTAGCATTTTCTCTCTGTTCATTGGCAAATAAAGTACAACAAACACTTTCATTGCTGGAATCAGCTGCTTTCTAGCAGGATATAATTGCTTCCCACCTGCTGTTTTTTTTATGTGTAAATTGCTATAGAGATTCCGAGGACTTGCGACTCATCAATCCCAAGATCTCCTAATGTGACCACATGGATTAGACAAAAATAAACCGCACAAAGCACAGACTTTGTGCTAGAATGTTTGTACTGTACCAGCAGCAGCTATTGTAGCATTCAAATTCATGACCTCAACCACTCTCACAGTGATATATTGAGAGAATCCTACACACACTTTTTGTTTTTTATATATCGTACCACTAAGTTCTCTTACAACACAGGTAAGTGTCATGATTACAATTTGTTCTACAACCAGCGGAAAGCTGTATTCATCCATTCCAGTGCGGTGTATAGCGATAGACTATAATAGCCATCATGACAAATACATTGTAAAGAACTAGTTCCCAGTTTGGTTGGAGAAATAGCAGTCAGTAAAATCTCTGCTATGACCTAGTTCTGAATGTGAGTTCTGGCTGAAGCCGTCTATCTGACAACAGTGTCATCTCATGACGCTGTCATGCATGCCATGAAATTGCTTTCAGCATCTCCTTAGCAGCACTTTTGTGTCCACATACAGAGAGGAAACCCTCCACGCGTAAAAGCTGGAACCCACCAACCCGACTTCAAAGCACTATAGTGGCGAAGGCTGACTGTTGCGTCGCCTCACGTCGCCTGTGTTGGGGACAAAAAGTTGCACTGAACACACGGCAAAGACTACAGCTGACGGTCAACCAGCTGCTAGTCCTATAGGTCCTATAGGTCCTATAGGTCTGCAGATATACAAACCACATACGTGAAACAAAGCGGCGTTTGCCTACCATTTTCCACTCTCGCTCGCCACTTAGACAGTTTTGTAATTTAGCTACTTTTAATCGAGAATATGTCTGAGAAAAAGTTGCAAATGGCCCTGGTGTTGTCAGCCCTTTCCTGGTCTTTTGCTTATGGAAGAAGAAAGGAAGAGGCGGAGGTTAAAAATAAGGAAAAACTGCACTAAAACGGGTGATATCATGCAGGGACAGGCTCATGGGGCTTTCCCCGAAGGCCATGTTGTTATGAAAATATTTGTGTATTGAATGATCAGATGAGATGTTTTTCCCCCCAGATGTTTTCACCCATTTTCTCCCCAATTTTACTTGGCCAACTTCCCACTGCTGCCCCGGTCGAAGCTCCACCCCCTCTGCCGATCTGGGGAGAGCCGTAGACTAGCACCATGCTTCCTCCGACACATGCGCAGTTGCCAGCCGCTTCTTTTCGCGCGACATATCGGGGAGCTTCACCGGCAGGACGTAGCATGTGGGAGGATCACGCTATTCCCACCAGTTCCCTTCTGCCCCGAACAGGAGCCCCGACCGACCAGAGGAGGCGCTAGTGCAGTGAACAGGGCACATACCCCTAATCCGGCTTTCCACCCACAGACACAGCCAATCGTGCCTGTATGTACGCCCGGATGAGATGAAGTTGAAAAATGAGGAGAACATATTGAATGTGGCCTCTCTTCTCGTGCACTGCTTCGCTTAACCTGACCAACCAATCAGAGTGATTTAACCTGGCCAACCAATCAGAGTGATTTAACCTGACCAACCAATCAGAGTGATTTAACCTGACCAACCAATCAGAATGATTTCTCTCACTGACAGCCCGCCGCCGATCCAAGATGTAGAATCGGCCGATAAAGCCCACTAAAGCCAACGGTGGGGGTCACACTGTAAAAACTAGGGTGACAGAGGCTCCCCGACGGCCCAGACAAGGCCGACAGCCGACCGTCAGCCTGCTGTACTGTCAGGGGCTTAATGCTTCTACACTACAAAAAAATATGCTGGCAAAAAGGCTTGACTTTAATCACAGAAACTGAGGCAGTGATTTGTATCTGTTTCATAAGCCTCAGCTGAATTGCATGTGGCACAATATTTTGTGCCCACGTAATCACACAAAATATCAAATGACATACTGGATTCACTGTAAAAGGCTGATGCAAACTTACTGTAACATTATTAGCATTAGTAGGCATTCAATTACATTAGGCATCACATTTTCATCATGTGCAAGGTGTCAAGACCTTTCCTGGCACCTGTGTCTCACCTGATTGTTGTTGTCGCACAAACGCCTTCACAGAACCTGCTGTTAGACTCCCCAGTTTCTCTCTCTCTCTCTCTCTCTCTGCAAGCATTGACTTTCTCTTCCTTCTGTCTAAAACGATTCTTCTTCTTCTTCCTCGTGTCTTTGCTTCACTCTGCACTTTGATTTAGCTCAAAGCCAGACCAGCTGGCTTTGGATGGCCTTCCTGCGAGCTCTAAGAGGCCCGACTTCGCGTGGCGTTCCTGGGTCTCGTCCCTGGGTCTCGTCCCTGGGTCTCGTCCCTGGGTCTCTCTGCTGGGAGAGAGCAGGGGGGCAGCGGTCTGAAGGGTAGGACCCCAGATGAACGTAGACATGTCGGGCATGCGTTATGCGACGGGGCATTGGCTCTGGGCTGTCTGATCTGGACCAGCCACAGCTGTCAGTCATAGCTGCAGAAGGTGTTGAGGATCCCCCCTCCTCCTCCTCCTCTATTCATGGATGATAGTGTGAAAAATGCAAACTATTTCATTTCCTAAAAACACAGTTGGAGTGTAGAGGGAAGATGCTCACAGGCTCAGGCAGGATTCTCTTTGCTTTGTGTCTGTCGCGTGGCTTCCAGTTGTGTAGTAAACTTCATTGTACACAACTTTTTTGTTTACTCAGATGACATACAGTACAACGCACTCCTTTAATTTTGTATCAATCAAAAATGTTTATTAAACAAACGTCTGATGTCCATTTGAGATAGTTTGCCTTCTGAAATTAAGAAACAAAAACAAAAACAAATGCTCATCAGTGACATAGTAACCGATGCATTTCAACCAATTGCAGCGACGCACCATATAACGCGGTTGGTTCCAGCGGGGCTTTGATGCGAGACAGCTGGCATTTCCAGCATCGCACCAGACCACAAATAGACCCAGACACTCTCTTTCTCTCCAATTAAAAAAAGATACTAAAAACATGCGTCTCATGCAGTGAGCTTTATTAGGCTGTATAAGTCAAGTTTGATCTAGTATATGATAGTGAGGGAAAGAAATAAGTTGTTTATTTTGTAGATGAGAACAGCACAAACAGATCCCCGTGTCACACAATTTTTCTGAGAATGCAATCTGGCCACCGAGTTCTGAAATAACATTTCATTATCTGAGGCTCATTAAAACAGCCTTTCTGAAAAGCCCTCAACACCCCCTCTCTCCGATGCCTAGTCCTCCACTCGCTGCACACACGCTACACATTCAATCACGGGGCAAATACTGCCAACAGACACCATGCTGCGGTATGGTGGATGATTTCATCAGTTTGAGTGAATTCTGAGATAATTACTCTGAAAACGATGAAGTTCCTCGCATATCCTACCAATTACTTTCGAGTAATCTGAGTGCAAAAAACATTCACACCCAGACTGTTTTGTTATTAGGTGGTATCAAAATAAAAAATGCAACACTCTGTTTTAATAGACGATTATAAAGTGATAAAACTTTCCACCCCGGTGTGAGTAATATTAATCATATTCACTGAGAAAGTCTTCCAACAAAGTTGTATCTGAGCAGACTGCAGCTATGTGTTAGATAATCAAGTTGAGGATCTAAAAATACTCCCTGTCTCACAGTCTGGATCCCTTCTCTCATTACCCAGTGTAATTAAA
>NC_139636.1:27851530-27864030 GCF_964638095.1 Poromitra crassiceps
GCTGTAGTACATTCTGAAGTGTCTGTATTTGTCTTTGTGTTTTTGCTGTAGTACATTCTGAAGTGTCTGTACTGTATGTGTCTGTGTTTTTGCTGTAGTACATTCTGAAGTGTCTGTACTGTATTTGTGTCTGTGTTTTTGCTGTAGTACATTCTGAAGTGTCTGTATTTGTGTTTGTGTTTTTGCTGTAGTACATTCTGAAGTGTCTGTATTTGTGTTTGTGTTTTTGCTGTAGTACATTCTGAAGTGTCTGTATTTGTGTTTGTGTTTTTGCTGTAGTACATTGTGAAGTGTCTGTATTTGTATTTGTGTTTTTGCTGTAGTACATTCTGAAGTGTCTGTATTTGTGTTTGTGTTTTTGCTGTAGTACATTCTGAAGTGTCTGTATTTGTCTTTGTGTTTTTGCTGTAGTACATTCTGAAGTGTCTGTATGTGCAGCTTTTGAACACACAGGACAATGTAACATGCACATTCCTTCACAATGCTCTATTGCTGCATGGATGCTGTTGAAAAACCTAACACTATCATGCAATTGTGGTAGGTGCCCAGTTCCCACTAAGCATTGTGACTCATACCAGGCATGGAGCAGAGCTCTCCAACTCTAATCCACAAGAGATAATTTGGTATTCATGTTTTACAAATGTGCTTGAGTAAAATCCCTAAATCTTTTTGGCAAGTGCAGTGGAGGAAGTCGCGTGAGCGAGCATGTCATCCGCCCATGAAAAGGCTGAAGGAGTGGTTGAGCAAAGCGCAGCTTTTGTCTTGTGAATTCAGCCCGAAAGACACGTTCTTTTGTTGGAGAAGTCTTTCCAGTATGTTACCGGTTTCTCCAAGGTAAACAGAGGCTCGACTCAGTGGGGGCAACACGCGGTCTTCCTACAACAGGTCATAAATTTGCGTGTCAGGCCTGCGCGTCACAGATTAAACGTGCTTTGTTTGGGATGATTTATGTGTGCGATGTGGCGCTGAGTGCACTTGGCTGTGAGGGGGCTGAGGGTGTGATGGCGGTGAGGAGAGGGGGGTAGCAGGTGGGGCTGTGGGTTGGCGAGTGTCAGATTTGTCTTACGGGAAGACTGATCTGTGGCTGCTCCGAGGGTGCCCACTGCAACACACACCTCTGTCATTAATCACACACAGCCTCCGAGTACAGAGTGCTTTGTCTTCAGACCGGCGCTGCAAGCTGTCACCGTCCTCGGAGAAGCTTCACTTCAGAACAACTATCGAGGAGTCAAAGGAACTGCCTGCGCCGTTCTGAAGCGCTGCGGTATGAATGTATTCCCGCAGAGAAAGATATAAAGTTGCAGCACTAAAACAGCACCCCTTACTCGGGTTTTCCTCGGCACAATATCCCGGCTGTTTGATGCCAGCATTCCTACCTGTCACTCGAGAGGAAAAGAAAACCAAAGATGAATGAACGCTAAGAGTGTAACTCATCTATGAGTTGTTATAGTCATATTTTGTGGCGTTTGTCAAGCCACAGCTTGACAATACATTACAATCGGTGTCATTCTTTTTTCTTCCTCCTTCAGAGAGTGTCCTCTGGATACACAGGATTAAGATAATTCACTCACCCCTACCCAGAAACAGCTGAATCAGCAAGGCAGCGCAGCTAAAAGCATGTTGAATTAGAAGCCAAACGCAACTGACCGCTGATGCCCCACTTCTTGCTGATCACACCCACTCTCCTTGTATTCTGGGCTTGTAGCTTGTAGCTTGTAGCAGCACTATTGTTGTTAAATGAGTGATACCCTATAGCTTCCGAGGCTGAATACTTGTCCTTGGACTAACAGTTGAACTTAAAGCAGAAGCATATTGTTTGGAAATTGAGAAGCATTCGGTCTTAAGATTTGCTCAAACTAAACTTGAGTTTCATCATTCATCAGTTTTGATGCCATGGATGGTCTGAGGATGAAGGTCTATCAAGCCTTTGTCCAACACAGAAACCTCCCTTGTGTAATTGATTGTCTTTTGCAGTGTTTTTGTGGCTGCTCCAAATGGAACAATAGATGACGAATAGAAGAATAGAATAGGTGATGATGTAAGCATTTCATAAGGTGCTGAAAGGTGAACAAAGAAGACAATACAGAGAGGGGAATAAACCTGAGGTGACAACACAGTCTCTCAAGACCTTAATGACAAATACACTTAGCGATGTTCACCATTGCCATGGCGAGAGCATGGGAAGAAGAGTGCACGACACAATAAAGACGTGATGCATGGCAGAAGGGAAGGGAAGAGTCTTGAGCTTGCAAGAGTCTGATGCCGAATCTTTGAAAAAACAAATATTCAGAAAGGAGGGAACGCTCAGAAATGAGAGGGGAGCTAATAGAGCTGCTGGGGTATAGAGAAAGCTAGTTCAGACCTAAAGGTATACTATCATGGCCTGCTAATAGAGCTGGGTTATAGTAAGCTAGTTCAGACCTAAAGATATACTATGGCCTGCTAATAGAGCTGGGGTATAGAGTAAGCTAGTTCAGACCTAAAGGCATACTATGGCCTGCTAATAGAGCTGGGTTATAGTAAGCTAGTTCAGACCTAAAGGCATACTATGGCCTGCTAATAGAGCTGGGGTATAGAGTAAGCTAGTTCAGACCTAAAGGTATACTATGGCCTGCTAATAGAGCTGGGTTATAGTAAGCTAGTTCAGACCTAAAGATATACTATGGCCTGCTAATAGAGCTGGGGTATAGAGTAAGCTAGTTCAGACCTAAAGGTATACTATGGCCTGCTAATAGAGCTGTGTTATAGTAAGCTAGTTCAGACCTAAAGGCATACTATGGCCTGCTAATAGAGCTGTGTTATAGTAAGCTAGTTCAGACCTAAAGGTATACTATGGCCTGCTAATAGAGCTGTGTTATAGTAAGCTAGTTCAGACCTAAAGGCATACTATGGCCTGCTAATAGAGCTGGGGTATAGAGAAAGCTAGTTCAGACCTAAAGGTATACTATGGCCTGCTAATAGAGCTGGGGTATAGAGAAAGCTAGTTCAGACCTAAAGGCATACTATGGCCTGCTAATAGAGCTGTGTTATAGTAAGCTAGTTCAGACCTAAAGGTATACTATGGCCTGCTAATAGAGCTGTGGTATAGTCAGCTAGTTCAGACCTAAAGGTATACTATGGCCTGCTAATAGAGCTGTGTTATAGTAAGCTAGTTCAGACCTAAAGGTATACTATGGCCTGCTAATAGAGCTGGCGTATAGTAAGCTAGTTCAGACATAAAGGTATACTATGGCCTGCTAATAGAGCTGTGTTATAGTAAGCTAGTTCAGACCTAAAGGTATACTATGGCCTGCTAATAGAGCTGTGTTATAGTAAGCTAGTTCAGACCTAAAGGTATACTATGGCCTGCTAATAGAGCTGTGTTATAGTAAGCTAGTTCAGACCTAAAGGCATACTATGGCCTGCTAATAGAGCTGGGGTATAGAGTAAGCTAGTTCAGACCTAAAGGTATACTATGGCCTGCTAATAGAGCTGTGGTATAGTAAGCTAGTTCAGACCTAAAGGTATACTATGGCCTGCTAATAGAGCTGTGGTATAGTAAGCTAGTTCAGACCTAAAGGCATACTATGGCCTGCTAATAGAGCTGTGGTATAGTAAGCTAGTTCAGACCTAAAGGCATACTATGGCCTGCTAATAGAGCTGTGTTATACTGTAGTAAGCTAGTTCAGACCTAAAGGTATACTATGGCCTGGTAATAAAGCTGTGTTATAGTAAGCTAGTTCAGACCTAAAGGTATACTATGGCCTGCTAATAGAGCTGGGGTATAGACCTTATTCGATTGACGTCACTCATGTACGGGCACGCCCACCGCCGCCATATTGTTCACATTCAGCAGCGGCTGTTTAAAAGTGACTGACAGCTGTCATAGCTTAGGACGCTAGCCAACGTTACTTACTAGCCTATTTAATACCGTTTTTACTGCGTCAGGAGCTATTTCACAACAGCGATAGTGTGCTGTGTAATAATACACGGCTGTAGTAATAGCAGCAATAAAAGCCCGGATGTTAGCTACTGTCCATAAACATGAAGGGAAAGAGACTAGAGGCTAATGTAGCAAACATTGGGCTAATGCAAGCAAGCGTCAGATACATTTAACGTTAAGGTTATTTACCTTTGCTGTCACGACAATGTTTGATGATGATGATGATGATGATGATGATGATGATGATGTCGTTGGTGGCACAAAAGTAAAAATGTCAGACCAATTGCCACAGATGAAATAGTTATAACGCTAGGACTCAAGGGATTTGAAAGCCTTCAGCTCCTGAGACGTGTAGCCTATGCCAATACTGTATTCACAATGTCCGGTACGTTATACCTGGCAATATAATGAGTTATATTTACTCTAAATCCGTTTTTTTATAGGAGTCCGCACCTCCGATCAAACTTATTTTTTCACCACTTCTCTTTGACGAAGCCATAACTGTTGTTATACGCTCGGCCAGACTACATTACGGCTGCGGTTTGTCAACAATATGGCACCGTCCGGGGTTATCGAATAAGGTCTATAGAGAAAGCTAGTTCAGACCTAAAGGTATACTATGGCATGCTAATAGAGCTGGGGTATAGAGAAAGCTAGTTCAGACCTAAAGGTATAAAGCTGGGGTATAGAGAAAGCTAGTTCAGACCTAAAGGGATAAAGCTGGGGTAAAGAGAAAGCTAGTTCAGACCTAAAGGTATAAAGCTGGGGTATAGAGAAAGCTAGTTCAGACCTAAAGGTATAAAGCTGGGGGAAAGAGAAAGCTAGTTCAGACCTAAAGGTAAAAAGCTGGGGTATAGAGAAAGCTAGTTCAGACCTAAAGGTATAAAGCTGGGGTATAGAGAAAGCTAGTTCAGACCTAAAGGTATAAAGCTGGGGTATAGAAAAAGCTAGTTCAGACCTAAAGATATAAAGCTGGGGTATAGAAAAAGCTAGTTCAGACCTAAAGATATACTATGGCCTGCTAATAGAGCTGTGGTATAGTAAGCTAGTTCAGACCTAAAGGTATACTATGGCCTGCTAATAGAGCTGGGTTATAGTAAGCTAGTTCAGACCTAAAGATATACTATGGCCTGCTAATAGAGCTGTGTTATAGTAAGCTAGTTCAGACCTAAAGATATACTATGGCCTGCTAATAGAGCTGGGGTATAGTAAGCTAGTTCAGACCTAAATATATACTATGGCCTGCTAATAGAGCTGTGGTATAGTAAGCTAGTTCAGACCTAAAGGCATACTATGGCCTGCTAATAGAGCTGTGGTATAGTAAGCTAGTTCAGACCTAAAGGCATACTATGGCCTGCTAATAGAGCTGGGTTATAGTAAGCTAGTTCAGACCTAAAGATATACTATGGCCTGCTAATAGAGCTGGGTTATAGTAAGCTAGTTCAGACCTAAAGGTATACTATGGCCTGCTAATAGAGCTGTGTTATAGTAAGCTAGTTCAGACCTAAAGATATACTATGGCCTGCTAATTGAGCTGGGGTATAGTAAGCTAGTTCAGACCTAAAGATATACTATGGCCTGCTAATAGAGCTGGGTTATAGTAAGCTAGTTCAGACCTAAATATATACTATGGCCTGCTAATAGAGCTGTGTTATAGTAAGCTAGTTCAGACCTAAAGATATACTATGGCCTGCTAATAGAGCTGGGTTATAGTAAGCTAGTTCAGACCTAAAGGCATACTATGGCCTGCTAATAGAGCTGTGTTATAGTAAGCTAGTTCAGACCTAAAGGTATACTATGGCCTGCTAATAGAGCTGGGGTATAGTAAGCTAGTTCAGACCTAAAGGCATACTATGGCCTGCTAATAGAGCTGGGGTATAGTAAGCTAGTTCAGACCTAAAGATATACTATGGCCTGCTAATAGAGCTGGGTTATAGTAAGCTAGTTCAGACCTAAAGGCATACTATGGCCTGCTAATAGAGCTGTGGTATAGTAAGCTAGTTCAGACCTAAAGGTATACTATGGCCTGCTAATAGAGCTGGGGTATAGTAAGCTAGTTCAGACCTAAAGGTATACTATGGCCTGCTAATAGAGCTGGGTTATAGTAAGCTAGTTCAGACCTAAAGGTATACTATGGCCTGCTAATAGAGCTGGGGTATAGTAAGCTAGTTCAGACCTAAAGGCATACTATGGCCTGCTAATAGAGCTGTGTTATAGTAAGCTAGTTCAGACCTAAAGGTATACTATGGCCTGCTAATAGAGCTGTGTTATAGTAAGCTAGTTCAGACCTAAAGGTATACTATGGCCTGCTAATAGAGCTGGGGTATAGAGTAAGCTAGTTCATTACATTACATCACATTACATTACTTCATTTGGCAGACGCTTTTATCCAAAGCGACTTACAATATCACATTTGGTCAACAGTAGGGAAATCAACTTTGCAACACAATCTATGACAGCTAAGACTTTTGAAGGAATAGAGTAGCACTTGTAGTAGAAAGTAAGTTGAATAATTTTTTTTTCCCGAAAGAGAGAGGTTAGTTCAAGATGGGCCCAGGTGGAGTTCAGACCTAAAGGCATACTATGGCCTGCTAATAGAGCTGGGGTATAGAGAAAGCTAGTTCAGACCTAATTGGCATATATGGCCAGGCATGAAACCAGTTTTTCACATGCATTTAAATGTATAATCTGCTCCCTGAAACTGTGAAATGTTCCTGTCAAAATTAATATTTTCGCCACATTGAAATATGGGCTAAAATCTGCCATCTACCCTAGGCATCTCATAAACAGTTAATTTCTGAATGCAACCCTAGGTGGTCAGGAAGGGGAATTACGATCTGTCAAAATAGAGCTCAGGTCCACAAAGGCATGCTTTCAGTGCAGAGGTCCAGATATGTGAAGTGTATAATTGCATGCACTGTTTAACATTTATTACATTCAGTACACCATTGCGGTTTGTTTATCGTAACATACCAGGCAAACAGAGTTAACGTGTGCCTAAGCAAATATTTGCGGCACTATATCAAAATTCAGCTAGCAAATTAAGTATATCGCAGAGGCCAAATAGGGTCGCGTGTGAAATAACAACGTTGTTAGGCCACGCGCTGTTCCATACACAGATTGCCCTATCACAGGAGTGCTGAAGTGTTTGCACACAGAGCGTTGCTGCCGGAGGGCTCATATATCACACTGTGCCTTATTAAGAGCCTTAACAAAATCTGCCTTTCACTCTATAGTATAGGCCAACAGTCTGCAGGACCTCTGTTTGTACACAGCCCGCGCTACATGCCTCGTCTCACTAAACAGATTGGAGCAGAGCATATTAATTTGCTCCATAGATAAAAGGTAAGAATTGAGATGCTATGGCTGAGCACAATGAGATCAGCACAGAAGTGTTCCAAACTGATCTCTCTCTCCGCCCCCTCTCACCCTCTCTCTGTCTCTCGCTCGCTTTCTCTCTCTCTCCCTCCCTTTTCTTCCTATCCTCTCTAGCCCCCCACCCCCCTTCTCTAAGTCAGTGCAAGAGATCAGACACAGAGAAAGGCGATTGATAAAGGCAGCTCGCGGAGAGATAAACACAACAAACCGCACAGCTTTACGGGATGTCATGCCTCGACATGATTCAATTTTACAATTCAATATATTGAGCTGAACCGTTTAGATGCGGGCCACAAATGTGCCTCGTTAAGCTGCTGAAATCCAGAGAGGGGGATGGAAACTATTGAACAATATTGTTACTTTCCTCTCCAAAATGTCAGAATGTCATTTGTGAACCATATTGTACAACGACAAGCTCTGATAACCACGAGGAGAGAACAGTGGCTGTTTCATTGGGCTGCTCACGTGGTTCGTCGTGGCCTCACTGGGCATGTTCAGCATGTCGGTCAGACGAGCCGTTTACTGATGTTCAAAAGTAATGAGCGGCGTTCCAGAAGGGTGAACCGCCGACCCGTAAATTGATTCTCCCCAGCTGCACGCTGACCCATTCAAATGACTTCATTGTGATATAACTCAAAAGTTATGATGTATTCTGGGCGTCGCCTATAGTCTGTCCTATTCCTTCAGTTCACCAAAATAGAAGACTTCATTTTATTATAGCATGCTGGGAATTCCCCTCCATTTCCCATGCTCTTGACCTCCCACCCTCCATTGTGTGTGTGAGGAGGAGAGGGTTTGGGGCCAGAGCAGAGAGCCCGCGCAGCACGGCCTGGCTGACAGATCGGCTCTTCATGCCCTCTGCTGCTCCATTGTTCTGCCCTCACAGGCCCAGCCGTGGTTCTGCCCTCACAGGCCCAGCCATGGGGCACACCTCACCATTGTGTCTGACAGACCTGCAACCTGATACCATGGCAGCAGGCGCCTGCCTCCCTCCCCATGGAACACTGATGCAGCTTGCGCGTGTCTGTGAGTGTGTGTACAGTATGTGTGTGTGTGTGTGTGTTTGCGTCTGTGCGTGTTTGTGTGTGTGTGTCTGTGCGCATGTGTGTGTGTGTGTGTGTGTGTGTGTGTTTATGTTTGTGTGCGTGCGTGCATGTTTATTTGTGTGTGTGTGCGTGCACATGTGTGTGTGCATGTGTGCGTGCATGTTTGTGTGTGTGCATGTTTGTGTGTGTGTGTGTGTGTGCGCGTGCATGTCTGTGTGTGGCAAGTTTGAATGAAATTAACACACAAAGTCTACACAAAAACTAGTTTAAGTTTTACGGCTCCAACTTATAAGTGGCTATACTCTTAAAGGGACGTTTCACTGAAAAACAATGTTGATTTATTTTGCACATGATTTCACACATTTTTCCAAAACTTTAAAACAGCTTTGCAGACATTCATTTAGTTTTACAGTTATTGCGAGTTGATTTGAGTTAAAGTTGATGCCAGTGATGTCATCGGAAGACTTGGGATTAACACAACCCAATTAGTCAGTGCCTTCCGATGACATCACTGGCATCGACTTAACGCAACTCGACTCTCAATAACTGTTAAACGAAATGAACGTCTGCGAAAGAGTTTTCAGATATGTGTGAGATCATGTGCAAAATAAATCAGCGTTGTTTTTCCGGTGAAGTGTCCCTTTAAAGGTGTGTGTCATTTTCAGCACATTCCTTTTCACATATCTATCTCACTGTTTGACACAATAGAAGTCAACTGTTTTGACACAACATTATGTTAACAACACATGTTTTCCAGAGGAGTGTAGAGATGAGCTATTGTAAAGATGTGTAATGTAATGATATGCTTATTTTTTGCCACAGGCATGTATACGCGATTCCATTCACTCACAAACTCACCATGCAGGTTGAGATGAATGTGATCTATAGGGACAGACTGCACTGTAGTAGAAGAGAGGGGAAAAACACGATAGACACAGTCACAAGAAGACTGACATCTTATCTCACCTCCACAGAGAAGTGGAAAAAGTGAACCTGAAGAACCTCGTGCAGATACCACACAACAACATACACATCAAAGCAAACCCCAGCCAAGACGAGCACACCGTGTCGTTTCACAGCCAAGCTGAGCACGCCGCGGTGTTTCACAGAGGAGTAGTGCTCTTTTTCTGTAACACACAGATGATTAAAGAGTTCAACACAGCAAGCAGACTAATGACTCCACTGGGCTGAAGGGGAACTCAGGAGAGAAGGAGCCAGGGCCTCTCGAGGATACTTGCTGAAATGGGGATAGGTTCTAAAATATACAAATTTATTCATCAAAAAGCAGCCCTTTTTTATGTCATCGATGTGTGTGTGTGTGTGTGTGTGTGTCTGTGTGAGGGTGTGCAGGTGGCAGAGGATGAAAGTGAGCGAGGGAGGGAGAGGGAGAGAGACAGAGATAGAGAGAACAAAAAAGAGATAGGAGGTCTGATAGTGTCAGTCTACTCTGAGAGAGAGAGAGAGAGAGAGAGAGAGAGAGAGAGAGAGAGAGAGAGAGAGAGAGAGAGAGAGAGAGAGAGAGAACACACGAGGCAACCAGCAACAACCACCATGAAAATACTGCAACTCTGCCCGTGAATCAATGAGGCCATAAACATGTTACTTTCCCTCTTCTTCCTTTTTTTGCATTTTCTCTCCCTCTGTAATACTATAATGGATTTTAAGTGCCATTAACAAGTAATCCTACACCAATTTAACAGGGCTACGTACATTCACATAGAATTCAACATTATTCCTTTTCCACTTTCTCTCTGCTTTTTCCTTAGTTGTCCGTGATGCATAGTCATGGAGTCTGGTCTGAATACACAGTCTGATGTGTCCCCCCCCAATGGATAAATGGACACCACACTGGGTCCCCTGCGAGAGGTGACAGAGTGATGAATGGCTGCGGTGTCGCCAGGACAAAGTGCGCGGATTATTGTCAGTCACTATAGGGGGAGGGATTAATGACCACAACCTAGTGGCAAAGGGTAATCATAAGAGATTAAGAAGAAGCAATCTTCCAGGCAAGGAAGGTGGCAACGTCTGTGACCCTATAATCAGGTGTAGGAGAGATCATGCTTCAGCTTTACATAGTGTAAATCCATGCTGCTATGTCTCACGCCTGAGTCATAAGAAATTGAAGCAGCCAAACTATAACGATAACACGACGTACATGTATATTTGTATGTAGCAAATAATTTGAATCAGGTCACTGCGTATTTACTGATTTCATTTGGACTATTTCTCAGTTCTGTTTCTCTATTTCTCAATCTGTTCAAACTATTTCCAAGAGAGCTTTAGCTGCCCCCTTGTCTTTAGATCATGGCTCTCTTTAGCAACTGAACATAATGCCCAGAACATCATTCCAGGGGGATGTTTTCATCCCTCTAGACATGGCATTGAAATAGTAAATGCAAATCCACTAAAACGCTTTCTTCCCCGAGAGTAGGATCCATGCGGGGACGACAATACAAACAATGGTGCAGATATTGGTTCTGAAGCAGCTGCGCAGTGCTGTTGTTGAGATTAGCGTGTTAATCTCAAGGCTGGGAATGCACACTATAGAGACACCTGATCAGCCGGGGTGGATAAGGGTTTGTTCCTCTCTTTACATTTCACACAATTCTTAACAGTCTTCATCCCGTGTTTGCTTCTCCTAAAACTGCTGAGATGGTCATTTTGGTGTGATATTACATGGAGTTGAACATGGAGAACAAGGCATTATTGTGAAGAGAGAGGACTGATGTGAGAAACAATGCCGGAGGAGGACCGAGGCAGAGTCGAAAGGGAGGAAAGTATAAAGGAAGAAACAGGAGAGCAGAACGAGACGCTTGTGTGTGTCTGGATGGGCAGAAGGCCTCCAGATCTTGGCAGGAGTCCTGCTTCTGACAGCAGCTGCGGCCTCGCTTTTATATCTTAAGGTGCTGCCTGCACTCTGCACCCGCCATCCTCTCTCCAAGCTCTCGTGTTTTCAATCAGAGGAGAGTCGGCCCATCAATTATTGTCAGCAGTAATCACAGTTGTCTGCTGCGAGTCTGCTGAAGGTCTGCTGAGGGTCTGCTGAGGGTCTGCTGAGGGTCTGCTGAAGGTCTGCTGAGGGTCTGCTGAGGGTCTGCTGAGGTTACTGCTGAGGGTCTGCTGAGGGTCTGCTGAAGGTCTGCTGAGGGTCTGCTGAGGTTACTGCTGAGGGTCTGCTGAGGTTTCTGCTGAGGGTCTGCTGAAGGTCTGCTGAGGGTCTGCTGAGGGTCTGCTGAGGGTCTGGGGTCCCACACTGTCCTGGTGCATCAAAGTCACAGTGCTCCCTGCCACCTCAGGGTAAGACTGCAGAACACAACACTTTGAAAGAGGCGCTGCTTATTTAAGACCCGGAAGCTAATGAAAACAATTATCTGTTGGAATAGGGTTACCAAAACGTGGGCGTAAAGGAATAGTTGACCTCAAAATGAAAGACTCACCCCCCCCCCCCATGTCAGTCGAAACTCCACATATGAAAACCAAAACACACAGTTTGAGTTTGACCTCGTAGTTCCATCGTAGCTTTCCTCCAAACCACTGAAGTCGATGGATCTGTCTTTGTACAGCTCCAAAGAAGAGCATAAAATATCCACAGTCAAGTGCTTGATCATGTCCGCGCACACTACAGCACAGTGGAAGTTAGAATGTGCAACTGTTGCCGTGTTCTAGATGCTTTTGAGGAAAAGATATAATAGGCAATATTTTAGAAGTAAGGGTTGGAGGATGGCTGAGATGGAACTACAGTATGCATGGCTTAGTCTCGCTGGCCAGCCTCCTCTCCCTTCTGTCCGAGGAGTCTGGCGCCGCAGGTCTCCATAGTGGGATTGCGATGGGCGGCGCTTAGCGGCAGTGCCCTTGGAAAATAGTTTCAAACAACCCAACTTGCCGTTTTCAGCGTGTAGCAACGAGCTAGCGTGTAGGTTTCTGTCGTTAGCTTGCTAGCTAGTTAGCGTTGTTGTTTTCACTGCGGCGGCAGGGCACTATTTACAGCAACACACAGGGAGGAGGGAGCGGAAGCCACTCTGATTGACATGGTCGGAGCCAATGACAGAGCTTCTTAAGCCGGGCTTGCGGCGCCAGACTCCTCGGACGGAAGGGAGAGGAGGCTGGCCAGCGAGACTATGCACGGCTAACTCACTCTGTGATTGTTTTTACCA
>NC_139636.1:27869030-27939030 GCF_964638095.1 Poromitra crassiceps
CACACACATACTGTGTTCCATCACTTCAGGTTTGAGAGGCTGCAATGTTTACAGTTATGCAGTTTGGCTGATTCTAGTCTGACTGGGTGGAAGCAGCATGGACATGGTGGACTTAGCTCTCTCATTGGTGCCGACCATTTCGGTCGGTGCCGGATGGAAATCCCATTCCGCTGCCTGCAAGCTCTGCAATTGGCTCTGACTGTGGCTGCGACCATATTTGGATTTCCTTTCCACGCCCCCGCCCCCGTGTCAAATCTGTCTGCCTCTGCTGCTGTAGGTGTCGAATCTGCTGAGCTCAAATGCCTGCGCCGCTGCCTTTGAACCAATAACAACAGCAGCGCTAGTCGCTACGCTAGCTCGTTGCTACACGCTGAAAATGATTGATGTGGATTATGCAATGAAGCCAGCCTGCATGGTCCGTTCTGTGGATGGCTGTAAAGAGCCTTTTTCCCCTCTAATCCACAATAGAAAGCGTCCCCAGCCAGACTCTCTCCCCGCCCCTTTGCTGGGAGAGTCTGGCAAGGGAGACTAGTCGGCCTGGTAGGCCGATTGTGGACTGTATTTCATTCCAATAAAGTGGATTCAGTTGTAAATGGATCTGGCTTGGTTGTACGTCACTTCTTTTGGGGTAAAGAAAGAAGAGAGTAACTAGTAACGTAGCTAGTAATGTAACTAATTACTTATGAAAAAGTAATCCTTAAAGTAACTTTTATTATTTTTTAAGGAGTAATCAGTAACTAATTACATTTCCCAGGTAACTTGCCCAACACGGCACTGCAGTTGATTTAGAGTACATTTTTGATGCGTGTTGATTTTATAAGAAGCAGATATAGTGAGCAGACAAATCCTTAGATTGGTTCCTTCTTTGACTCAGTTTATCATTATTCTTATGCCATTTCCCATTTCAGACCTTTAATTGGAGCAAATGTTAATTCACACAAGCTTAAATGATAACTATTCATCCAACATGTTGTTTGGATGAGAGGTGAAGACTCTAACTGAACAGTGTTCATCGATGCTCTATGTAACATATCTAGGCGAGAGTTATCCGTTTCAGTGTATTCGTTCCTGCTGCAGATATGGATACAGACATTCTATATTTGGTAGCAGAGATTTTGAAAGCAACAGCACTGGCTACTGCTCAGTTAGCATTGATGGAATATAACTTTACAGTATACAGTATTGATGAGGAAGTCTGTTAGTGAGATACTGAGATACCTGATCAAAGATATTTTAAAAATGAATGTAATCCTATTAGCAGTGCAATGTAATAACAAATCCCATTGCTATGATCAATGTTAAATAGCATGGACTCCTCTGTCTAGGTTAGGCTTCTTTTTGATGGGCTGAACACAGTATCTCAGCACACCTCTTTCAAGCTATGCCAAAGTCCAAAATCCAGCTGCGTTCTCATCTCTCTGGTTACACGTGCATCCTGTTCCATCCATATGTAACTGAGGATCTGACTCTCTCTTCTCTTTGTTCCTTTGCCATTCACAAAATATCAATATGACATTTGGTGGATACTTCACTTCATCCTCATTTTGACCAAACATATCATGCTGATGTGGTTTGACTTTTTCACTGCTGGACACTAACGAAAAGATTGTGTTCTGAATGTTGATGAGGTAGAATACAGAACAAAATGTGATGAGATGTCCATATCTAATCTATGCATCTGTGTATCAATAGAGCGGTTTGCTGTATATTCAGGATCCAGCTGTTGTGCAGATGCCACATTGTGTCATGTGATGCAAGATTGTGATAGGTCTACAAGTTACATTCTACATAAAAGTGTGTCGATTTGATGGTTTTAACCCAATTAATGTCACAAACATATAACAGAGATTGTATGCATTTTAATTTTTTATTTTAACACGTTGCAGTTGGCCATCATACTTTGAGAGAACATGGAGGGATATGGGGTGTGGGGGGGGGGGGGGCATGTAAAAGAATGTATAAGAATTTAGAAGAGGAGAAATAGTAGGACTATGAGTACAGAGGGAAGGGCAACATCTTCTCTCTCGCCTTTCCAGCTGATGTGTAGGATGGGGGCCCCTTTGGTGAGCGCTTGTTGTCAGCCGAGACAAACTGCAGCTCCTGGGAGTGCCCCAGATCTGACAGAATCCTCCCCCTCCATCAGTCACGTCATCTGAGTCAGTGAAGGAGTCTGCGCCCTGCTCGCGGTCACACTAACCAGGAGACACAAGCTGTTCCTCTCCAGGTGCTCATTAATGCACTTGTCCTTGATACCTCCACCATACAACAACACAAAGACAAACACGGGCCTGCCGTGTTCTAATTACACTTGCGCACACACACACACACACACGCACACACACACACACACACACACACACACACACACACACACACACACACACACACACACACACACACATACGGATGTGCATCATGCATTTCACTAAGAGACTTGTAAATGTCAAACAATGGCAGACACCCCGTTACTTCCCCCTCCTGCTGTTGCTACTGCTGTTATTGTTCCTTTTTTTGGTATCTCTGTCTAACAGTATCTCTGTCTAACGGTATCTCTGTCTCGCACCGATACTGAACGCGTCTGAGTGAGATAGAGAGCATGCAGTGCTGACGTAAAGATGGTGAGACCATGCAGTGCTGACGTAAAGATGGTGAGACCATGCAGTGCTGACGTAAAGATGGTGAGAGCATGCAGTGCTGACGTAAAGATCGTGAGACCATGCAGTGCTGACGTAAAGTTGGTGAGAACATGCAGTGCTGATGTAAAGATGGTGAGCGGATGCAGTGCTGATGTAAAGATGGTGAGAGCATGTGCTGACGTAAAGATGGTGAGAGCATGCAGTGCTGACGTAAAGATCGTGAGACCATACAGTGCTGACGTAAAGTTGGTGAGAACATGCAGTGCTGATGTAAAGATCGTGAGACCATACAGTGCTGACGTAAAGTTGGTGAGAACATGCAGTGCTGATGTAAAGATGGTGAGCGGATGCAGTGCTGATGTAAAGATGGTGAGAGCATGTGCTGACGTAAAGTTGGTGAGAGCATGCAGTGCTGACGTAAAGATCGTGAGACCATACAGTGCTGACGTAAAGTTGGTGAGAACATGCAGTGCTGATGTAAAGATGGTGAGCGGATGCAGTGCTGATGTAAAGATGGTGAGAGCATGTGCTGACGTAAAGATGGTGAGAGCATGCAGTGCTGATGTAAAGATGGTGAGAGCATGCAGTGCTGATGTAAAGATGGTGAGAACATGCAGTGCTGACGTAAAGATCGTGAGACCATGCAGTGCTGACGTAAAGATCGTGAGACCATACAGTGCTGACGTTAAGTTGGTGAGAGCATGCAGTGCTGATGTAAAGATGGTGAGAGCATGCATTGTTGATGTAAAGATGGTGAGAGCATGCATTGTTGATGTAAAATTGGTGAGAGCATGCAGTGCTGATGTAAAGATGGTGAGAGCATGCATTGTTGATGTAAAGATGGTGAGAGCATGCATTGTTGATGTAAAGATGGTGAGAGCATGCAGTGCTGATGTAAAGATGGTGAGAGCATGCAGTGCTGATGTAAAATTGGTGAGAGCATGCAGTGCTGATGTAAAGATGGTGAGAGCATGCATTGTTGATGTAAAGATGGTGAGAGCATGCATTGTTGATGTAAAGATGGTGAGAGCATGCAGTGCTGATGTAAAGATGGTGAGAGCATGCATTGTTGATGTAAAGTTGGTGAGAGCATGCAGTGCTGATGTAAAGATGGTGAGAGCATGCAGTGCTGATGTAAAATTGGTGAGAGCATGCAGTGCTGATGTAAAGATGGTGAGAGCATGCATTGTTGATGTAAAGATGGTGAGAGCATGCATTGTTGATGTAAAGATGGTGAGAACATGCAGTGCTGATGTAAAGATGGTGAGAGCATGCATTGTTGATGTAAAGTTGGTGAGAGCATGCAGTGCTGATGTAAAGTTGGTGAGAGCATGCAGTGCTGATGTAAAGTTGGTGAGAGCATGCAGTGCTGATGTAAAGTTGGTGAGAGCATGTGCTGACGTAAAGATGGTGAGAGCATGCAGTGCTGATGTAAAGATGGTGAGAGCATGCAGTGCTGATGTAAAGATGGTGAGAACATGCAGTGCTGATGTAAAGATGGTGAGAGCATGCAGTGCTGATGTAAAGATGGTGAGAACATGCAGTGCTGATGTAAAGATGGTGAGAGCATGCAGTGCTGATGTAAAGATGGTGAGACCATGCAGTGCTGACGTAAAGATGGTGAGACCATGCAGTGCTGACGTAAAGATGGTGAGAGCATGCAGTGATGATGTAAAGACGTGAGAGCATGCAGTGCTGATGTAAAGACGTGAGAGCATGCAGTGCTGATGTAAAGATGGTGAGAGCATGCAGTGCTGATGTAAAGATGGTGAGCGGATGCAGTGCTGACGTAAAGATGGTGAGAGCATGCAGTGCTGATGTAAAGATGGTGAGAGCATGCAGTGCTGATGTAAAGATGGTGAGAGCATGCAGTGCTGATGTAAAGATGGTGAGCGGATGCAGTGCTGATGTAAAGATGGTGAGAGCATGCAGTGCTGATGTAAAGACGGTGAGAGCATGCAGTGCTGATGTAAAGATGGTGAGAGCATGCAGTGCTGATGTAAAGATGGTGAGAGCATGCAGTGCTGATGTAAAGATGGTGAGAGCATGCAGTGCTGATGTAAAGATGGTGAGAGCATGCAGTGTTGATGTAAAGATGGTGAGAGCATGCAGTGTTGATGTAAAGATGGTGAGAGCATGCAGTGTTGATGTAAAGATGGTGAGAGCATGCAGTGCTGATGTAAAGATGGCGAGAGCATGCAGTGCTGATGTAAAGACAGTGAGAGCATGCAGTGCTGATGTAAAGACAGTGAGAGCATGCAGTGCTGATGTAAAGATGGTGAGAGCATGCAGTGCTGATGTAAAGATGGTGAGCGGATGCAGTGCTGATGTAAAGATGGTTTGCGAGCCTTTGAAGTGGGGGACATTAGGGACAGCTGATAGGAGTGCCAGCGTTGGAGTGGAGAGCCGGCCTGGAGGAATTCATCGAGCTTCCTCAGCAATTAGCATATGGGCCTAATTATCATATGAAACCAATCCTCCATAACCAGTCTCTGCCTCCAATATGACTTCCTATCCTTCTACATGATCACCCATCCCGCTGAAAGATGGCGAGCGGGGACGACCCCGGCGTTTGTCTTATACCTCCTCTCTCCGAGGCCCGCTTGAATAACTACCACACCTCCAATGTTCCTTTTTTCCATTATGCAGTTAAGCCAGACAGTTAATTATCCGGGAGCAGGGAGGCCGGGGCTCTTTGCTGCCTGCGATAACGATATGCTTTGCTGGGCAGAGAATGAAGAGGGCCAGCCCATAGGGAGCTGTGCTGATGTCAGGCAATCGTTCAAAAAAAGGCCCAGGCAATTAGATGCACCAGTGCTACCAGGGATGACTAGTGTTATTGAGGATACTGGCTAGCTTCTCTAATGGGGGTATTTAGGGCAATTATGATAAAGATGTCAGGGCGACCTCCCCGCACACTGCTGCTCTTACATGTGCTGCCTCTCTAAGTGCAAGATCACAGAGCAGAGAGAAAGAGTGACTAAAGATGTGGCCAGTCCCGTGTGGAGGTATCTACCAGCAGCAACAACGCTGCTCTAAATACCGCTCTCATTTTTGGAAGTACTCGTCTAGTGTTGCTAAGAGGGCCTAATCTGCACGCGAGGGTACAATAAGTCTCTCAGTGGAATTTTGGAGAATTATGAAAGGTAAAATAAAAGAAATAAACGCAACACAGTGGTCAATCAAAGCGTAAAAAGGCTGGCTAATTTGTCCCCCTGTAACACCGTTCTGATTCAGCACATCTGGCCTGGTGGGGAGAGAGATGGGAGGACTGTTATTATTTAATGGACGTGGGAAGCTGACCATCTGTGAGGTAGCGCAGACCCACAAAGACGTCCTTTCATGTGGCTACTGTCGACTACACACGGCTCGTGTCTGAATTGTTTCCATCCAGCCTCTTCGCCTCCGTCATCACCTTTCCACCATCGGCAGCAGCCACCCCGCTTCAGATCAAAGTCGCCGGCGCTCTGCGACACGACCCACAGCTACTGGTCACCACATAGACCTTTAACCAGCGAGCTAAAAAAAAAAAAAAAAAAAAAACATTGTAATGTTAGCATATGCCATCCACATGGCTGGCATGACACTAAACACACATTGGCTATTATTGTTTGAAGTAGGTTCAAAGAGGCACAAGCGGAGACAAAGTGCAACGTGGAAGCAACCCATGTATCCTCCTTCCTCCTTTGAAACAGCCGTGCAGCTGCTCATGTTCTTAATACAATACATTCCTGTAGGGTTTTTTTAAATAATGTGCAATAAGAGCCCTCTCTAGCTCTCTAAAATAACACCTCTGGATGGATATTGGAAAGTCATCGTGGAAACAGCAAATCTATTGAGATGAAGAAAGGCTCTCCAGTGAAGCACATAGCAAAGCTAAAAGTAAGTGTTTCTTTCTGGTGTAGCTCATGGAACACAGCCACATCCACCAGCGTCCAGGAGAGACTGCTCTGATTAGATATGGAGTGTAACGCACTAAAGGCAGCCCTCACGACACAATGAGCCTCTCGTCACCGTCCTGCGATGAAGGGCTGCTGCTGCTGGAGATAATTAGCCAGATGACAGAAATGTAAAGATTAACATAATAAACCGATATTGTGTTACGTGTTTGTCTTTGCGCGCAGGTATTTATAGTATCGCTGTCTTCCTGACTTTGATATGCGAGGTACTTTGAGATTTGTGTATTATTGGGTGTGAAGTTACTGCTTCCTCTGTTGGCAGTTTTATTATTAATTTACCAAGAGTTATGTTAAAAAAAAAAAAAAAAAAAAAGTAGCAAAATGTCCACAGAGAATTTTGACGTATATTGAATTTTTACTCATGAAACACCTGCACCTTTGTCCTGTGAAGTGAAAGATCAGCAAAGCGAAGCAGCGATCAGCTTTCATAGTGCACTTTGTTTTGCTTAACTATAGAAGCGTTAGAGGTTATTCTGATCTGTTCCTTTGGCCCCGTTCTCGTTCACCCTCAATACTTTTCATTATTTGTCTCTCCACCTTCTACTGTACCAAAAGGCTTCCAAAGCATTCCAGCATCATAAGCAAATGGGCATGGGGGCCTCTCTGAAATACTAGCCAATCAATCAGGCCAGGTTTGCCCTTCTGGAGCAACAAGCCCCCATCCCACTCCAGCCATCAGTCATGGCCCACCTCTGGTTGTCCTCTTGCCTATTTTCACACCATCTCTTTCACTCCGCGGCTAACACGATGACTTATTATGTTTTCCCACTTGATTCCCCCCAATGTTTGCGCTGTAACTCTCTCACCGCGTCAGTTACAAATCCCCCCTCGGCCCGATTTTCCATCACGATAGCTAGGAGAATTAGCACCAAATGTCTGGCAGAGCGTCAAATGCGAGCGGAGGGGGATTGCCGGCAAGAGAAAAGAGAGCGCTTTGAAAGATTTTGATCTTAATTTTCCAGCTATTTGCCTCTGTCAATAATATTCATCATGACAAGAAAAAAGAACATCTGTTCCCTTTGAATATACCTACAAAGGGGGGGTTTGTTGTGATTGAGGACATAATTCCGACACGAGGCTCGTAACAATCTCTGCAGTGTCTTCAGTTGGCCGCGCTTCAAAGTTCAGCGGTGAGTGAAAAAGTTTCCATGCGTGCACGCACCGCTCTGTACAAGGGCAGTCAAAGAGGACACTGTGTTAAAAAGCGTTCAATGACAAATTGCCACTTGTGCAAATCAAATTTATAACGCCTGTATTGGGGGGGGGGGGGGGGGGGGGGTGTATTGTCTTCTTGAGCGCATGGGCCTTATAATAAAAATGAAACAAAAGTCAAAGCTTTTCCCAAAAGGGTGATACATACGCCGACACTGTATGAGGTGACCTTTAAGGCTGCTGTGCTACACTACACACACCTGCCTAAGAGGTATATTTAAAACTACAGCTAAGCTGAGCAGCAACCAGCAGTGTCTCTCTGCGTGTCTATTGTTTATTATTGTAGATTCTTACTTATTACCTTGTGGGCTGTTCCTTCATCCTCTACATTTGATCACAGACGTGAAGAGAGATGAGATCAGTGTGTGTTGACATCCCATAATAAGCCTGAATTTGCGAGCAATGTAATCTTGAACATTACCGTAAGGGGAGCTGCATAAATCAAAGCCTCACAGACAGCCACATGTCATCCAAATGGAATGGCACACCTCACAAAGTGCAACAATTTGAGTCCCCCCCCCCCCCCCCCCATTCTGATTCCCCCTCGGTACTTGGCCAATTTCCCCCTGCTGCCCTGGTCGCTAGCTGCTCCACCCCCTCTGCCGATCTGGGGAGAGCCGTAGACTAGCACCATGCTTCCTCCGACACATGTGCAGTATGTTGCCAGCTGCTTCTTTTTTTCACCTGACAGCGGGGAGCTTCACCGGCAGGACTTAGCTCGTGGGAGGATCACGCTATTCCCACCAGTTCCCTTCCGCCCCCAAACAGGTGTCCGGGACCGACCAGAGGAGGTGCCATTGCAGCGACCAGGACACATAACCCTAATCTGGCCGCATGCGTGTGTTGGGTTTTCTTCTTCTTCCACCTGTATGGACACATGATCAAGCCCGAGGTAACACGGACCTAACACGAACCTGCAAACAATTTGAGTGGTTTAATGCCATGAGGGAGAGTTGTTCCTCTTAATGTAATTCATTAGGGAGAGGTGTTTCTCTTAATGCGAATGGTGTGATCAGGAGCTGTGCAGCAGGTGCAGGACAGTGCACCAACATGACCTGCTGTGTGTACATAAACCACAGCTGGACTGATGGATAGCTGGCTTGACAGGGTGTTGTTCTGTGACGCAGTGCAAGAAGATTCCCACTGTGTCAGTCCACACACCTAGCTACTGCCTCCGTCTCCCATACACCATCATGCACACACACACACACACACACACACACACACACACACACACACACTTGCATGCGCGCACTCCATGCACACACCTTCCAGGCAAACCACCACATGCCAAAGTAAGTAGATGCTGGATTTGAGGATGTCAAGAAGTTGTATGCTTACAGAATATTAAAGTGATGAACTTTGGTAGTACCTTGGATTGGGAAATCCAGTCAGAAGAAGTGCACATTACACTTGTAACTGAAAGGTTTAATGGATTCACTTAAAACAAAAAACAGCAGAATTACTATTTTTTTTTGTAATAAATTGTCAATCTGCTTTGTTCGCATGTGTTTATGTGCTATAGCATAGTGATTTTGATTTCACCATATAATGGCAGTGGATGGAGAGAGAGAGAGAGAAAAAAACTACTTTCCAATTGTCTCTATTGGAGCAACAGATTACAGAGAATAGCCGATTTTGTCATGGCCATTATACTATACAACAACCCTCCCAAGGCACTACCAAACTTCACCATCACTTTAAAATGGTGTTTGTTGTTACCGTAGAAACTACCGTAGAGGCTACAGCTCACCTGTCTGGTTACACCCAGAGGTCAAAATCACAGTCACCTCTGCTACAACTTCTACTCCTCTGCTGCTCTCCACTCCATCAGCGGTCAACCCAGGGATAACAAAGGCAGAGAGAGAGAGAGAGAGAGAGAGAGAGAGAGAGAGAGAGAGAGAGAGAGAGAGAGAGAGAGAGAGAGAGAGAGAGAGAGAGAGAGAGAGAGCAAGATCCACCACCCTTCCAGGAAGGACCCTGAAGGGTTTGGGGGCCCTGAAAAATAAGGCTAATTTGAAGGTCGTTTAAAGAGCGCCAGGCTGTGCGGCTCAGAAGGGGGGCTGTGAACAAGCGCAGGGGGAGCGGCTTGGGTTGCAGTGCTCTGAGGTAGGCGCTCCGACGCTCTCCCTGGTGCTCTTCATCAATCTCCCCCATCCGCCGAGAGCCTCCCCTGACCCACATAGCAGCCGGAGGGAGGGGCTCTGCCTTTCCCTCCATTATTGATACCACTGCATCACATGACCTGCACTTACCTGAACCAAGTCAGCAAAGGAGCCGCAAAGGTCAGAGGACCACAGGCACAGACGTTTAGCCTCTCATTCACAGTCACAAAGTAAGTGACCAAAAACCCCCCTTTGAGGTTACTATTGTATGCAAACTATACATATATATATGAGGCGTACAAGAAGGAAGGTGGCGTGCACCCTAGAGGATTTCTCATTGGGACCTCTGCGGAGGCGCAGAGGAAAAGTCCTCTGGAGCACAGTTAACTTTTCAGACACAGAGTCTGAATCTCAGATGTTATGTGAGGTCAACTGAGACAGGAAACATCTGATCTTCATGCAACTGGAGAAACTGAAAGGCTTTTAATGGGGAGACCGTTTTTTTTTTTTTGCCCGGTCAGGTGCTGCACATTTATTGAACATAAACACCAGGATGACCGGGGGTGTGTGTGTGTGGGGGGGGGGGGGGGTGGGGTTGTCCACCAGGATGACCGGGGGGGGGGGTAGGATGGGTCAACCAGGATGACTGGGGGGGTGGGGGGGGTTCCACCAGGATGACCGGGGTGGGGGGGGGTTCCACCAGGATGACCGGGGTGGGGGGTGGGGGTTTCCACCAGGATGACCAGGGGGGTGGGGGGGGTTCCACCAGGATGACCGGGGTGGGGGGGGGGGGTTCCACCAGGATGACCGGGGGGGGTGGGGGGGGTTGTCACCAGGATGACCGGGGTGGGGGGTGGGGGTTTCCACCAGGATGACCAGGGGGGTGGGGGGGGTTCCACCAGGATGACCGGGGTGGGGGGGGGGTTCCACCAGGATGACCGGGGTGGGGGGGGGGGGTTCCACCAGGATGACCGGGGGGGTGGGGGGGGGGGGTTGTCACCAGGATGACCGGGGTGGGGGGTGGGGGTTTCCACCAGGATGACCAGGGGGGGGGGGGGGGGGGGGGGTTCCACCAGGATGACCGGGGTGGGGGGGGGTTGTCCAACAGGATGACCGGGAGGGGGGCCTGATGGGTCGGGTTGGACCACAGTGTACCAAGGACAAGGAGCTGCACCACCTCATCATATTGAGGGATGTTCTTGGCAGTGTGTGTGTGTGTGTGTGTGTGTGTGAGGGGGGGGGGGCAGAGCGCTCTACATCCTTTTGGAAACGTCTGGTGAACAGTTGCTGTGCTCTGCCTGTGTTTCAGCAGCTAAAGCTTGATCGCAGAGCCATTGGTTGGCAACAAAACCTCCCCTTTACACATGATCTCCCTGTCACAATGTTACTAAAACTGCTATTACAAAAGAATGTACACGCTGTGGGCAAACAAAACACACTTATTGGTTTAGAGCGACTATTGTCTAAAGAAAAGAAGGCGATATCACCTCGAAAGCTCTCCGTAATCTTTTGATTTTGACACTGAATGGGAAGGAGAGAAGCTGCTTTAGCGGTGAAACAATGGTAGATTTTGTTCCCTGCATATGCCTCAAATTAGGCCAAGGTTTGGGGAAGGATAAACACAAGTTTAAGCCATTTTAAGTCTTTGCCATCGCAGAAAACAATTCATATTTGAATGTGAAGCTATTGTTAAACAACGTGCAGGAAAGGAATGATGGTGGTGCCGGATGGAAAGACGGCTTATCTTCTCGTCCTGTAACTATCATGTCGCTGCTGTGGACTCAGTTCAAAGCGAGGGCCGCCTGGCTTCAGTGCCTGGCTTGGTTTCTTCTTCCAAACTGTACTCGTCGCACCAATACTTTGATGAAGGTACTGGAACACATTACTCATCTCCAATGTGCGAATAACAAGCTGAAGCTTTATCTGAAGTGCAGCAGCTGTGAAGACATTAGCATATTTGCTCTTTGACGTGTTAAACCACTTTATTTAACAATTTAACAGCCACGGAACTGTGTCAGTTTTTCCTAAATTTGGAATTTCAGCTGAAAACAAAATGATCACAAGATGATATAGTGTAAAGTCTGAAGTACATCATTCTTAAAGAAATAAACTAGGAGTCCCCAGTCTCAGACAGGTGGCACTATATTGTAACTTAACACTGCTGTAAAAGTCTGGGAGAGAAAAGATAGGGAAAAAGTATACAACTTTTGACACTGATCTGTATTAAATACTTGTCAAATGTAAAACACAGCACTGTATCGGCACTGTTATAGTATCTAGTGTAGCAGTTTCGACATTAGCCTACAACTCTTTCTGTAGGTTGACGTAGGAATCGTGTGTATTGCTGAGGGATGGCTGTCTGTGGGCTAACTAACACAGGAAGTGGGGACAGCTGTATGAAAGTTAGGTGCTAGTTTGTGGTTTTGACAAATAACTGCGACATATCTGACGAGCATGAGCACGAAGTGATCAATGACTCACGATGATTAAAGAAGATCAGAGTTTGTAGGCGTTCGGGCTCTGATATTTCCATTCATCTTGTGGTTTCACCTTAGATCTTCTTCTTGATATGCAAGACGAGCACATTGCTGCTCTGACAGGCAGAGGAGTGAACAGTTGTGCATTAAGAGGTGATAATAACACAACTCAACTGTGCTAAGCTCACTCGTGTCAATCAACAACAATCAAGCAGCATAAGCAGTCTCTGTGAAGTTGCTGTGACAGTTGGCGGAATTGAAGTTTACTATCAATGGCTGCAATGTAGAATATTAATTAGCTACAGGAAAGAAACACGCACTGTGTCACAGACAAATTACCCTCGATGCACGACGATTGGAGTAGAAAATAAAGGGAAATGTTGCACGGTGCTGCTGTGTGGTTCTTTTCATCTTGAGTCAGCTCAATAAAGACGGTGTTTCTATCAAACCTGTTCCAGTTATGTGAATTATACTGAAAAGCCTACATACAGTACAGGATGAAAAGCCTACATACAGTACAGGATGAAAAGCCTACATACAGGATGAAAAGCCTATATACAGGATGAAAAGCCTATATACAGGATGAAAAGCCTACAGTATAGGATGAAAAGCCTACATACAGGATGAAAAGCCTACATACAGGATGAAAAGCCTACATACAGGATGAAAAGCCTACATACAGGATGAAAAGCCTACATACAGTACAGGATGAAAAGCCTACATACAGGATGAAAAGCCTACATACAGTACAGGATGAAAAGCCTACATACAGGATGAAAAGCCTACATACAGTACAGGATGAAAAGCCTACATACAGGATGAAAAGCCTACATACAGTACAGGATGAAAAGCCTACATACAGGATGAAAAGCCTACATACAGTACAGGATGAAAAGCCTACATACAGGATGAATACAGGATGAAAAGCCTACATACAGGATGAATACAGGATGAAAAGCCTACATACAGGATGAATACAGGATGAAAAGCCTACATACAGGATGAATACAGGATGAAAAGCCTACATACAGGATGAAAAGCCTACATACAGGATGAATACAGAATGAAAAGCCTACATACAGGATGAATACAGGATGAAAAGCCTACATACAGGATGAAAAGCCTATATACAGGATGAAAAGCCTACATACAGGATGAAAAGCCTACATACAGGATGAAAAGCCTACATACAGGATTGTTCCTTCCTTGGTATTTTGAACAAGCTGGGGACAGCGTGGCTTCACAGCTGCATGCATGTGACTGGGTAGTTGTGTGGCAAGAGTTCAGAGCACAACCACAACGACACACACACACACACACACACACACACACACACACACACACACACACGCACGCACAAACACCTAAAAGTGTAAAGCAAACACCTTGAGCGAATTCGCCCCGAAACTCCGTGTGCGATCAGACGCAGGACTCAGGTTTCCAGTGAATTGATGAACTAATTACGGCGTACGTGGCTGGCAGCTGTTATCCTGTCTGCAGATTCTCTGAGTGCTTCACTGCTGCCACCTTCCAACAGACATGAGGGGTTTCTCTGTTCATCTGGAGCTTTGAGGTGTGCAAGTGAAGTTGCTGCCACCAACCTCTTGAACTGTGAACAGGAAGGGCAAGTGCTAAAGTGCTTGAAGGAAGACTTCTATGGTGGGCTGTCTTGACAGATGAAGATGGTGTAATTTCAGGCACACGATGAGCAACCTGATCTCACAGAAACATGTGAAATGACTACGACCTCTTACAGTAACACCGCATCACGTGGTGGTGGCACGTACACGTCATGTGTTCACATGATGTGTCAATGCCAATGGAAAGTCAGTTGGTCTACCCATGATCCTCAACGACCGTTACTATGAGAAAAGATATCAAAGATAAAGTGTGGTTTCCAGACTGAATTTCAATCAGGAAGGCCGCCATATTTGCATAATCCAATCAGCCCGTGACGTCAGTCAAGTTCAGGTATGACGTCAGTCATGACGTCAGTTCATCCTAGTACATAGCAAGGGTTCTACGTCACCTCCCGCTCTGGCGGATCGTAGCGGCAGCTGGCATCACGGCTGTTCGTCTCCTCTGAAGCTGTCTTTTCGCTATCTTCTACCATCTGCGGATCGATCCGGGTTCTGGTTATTATCCGTGGATCAGTCAGATTTCGATCGGGAACGGTGGCATGCAGCTGTTTTCGGAGCTGTCTAACCGGACGACGCGGCGCGTCACAGGCCAGAAAACGTTTCATCTCCAAGGAGGACAGAAAGGCCGGGCGCGCGAGCACTGCGAGCGCCCCTATCGCTCGTGGCTTTGTTCCTGTTCCTGAGTCACCCTCCTTTCTCATCGCTATGAAGAGCTATTACGTTTTTTGTAAAATATTTATCTCCAAGAAATGTTTATCAGGGTCAACTTAGTCTCGCTGGCCAGCCTCCCCTCCCTACCGTGAGAAGAGTCGTAGGATTGTGCTTGCGATGGGCGGCGCTTGGCGGCAGTGCCCTTGGAAAATAGTTTCCAACAATCCAACTTGCCATTTTCAGCGTGTAGCAACAAGCTAGCGTGTAGGTTTCTGCTGTTAGCTTGCTAGCTAGTTAGCATTGTTGTTTTCACTGAGGCGGCAGGGCACTGTTTACAGCGACACACAGGGAGGAGGGAGGGGAAGCCGCTCTGATTGACATGGTCGGAGCCAATGACAGAGCTTGTAATAAGCCGGGAGCGGACATCCGGCAGCGACTGAAACAGTCGCTCCAATGGGAGAGCAGCTGTAGAGCAGGGGAGGGCTTATCCCAGTAGCCTGTTTCCGTGCAGCCAGACGACTCTCACGGAAGGGAGAGGAGGCTGGCCAACGAGACTAGGGTCAACTCAACTGCGGGATTCGATGTTGAACGCTGGATTATGTCAGAGAGCATTATTACGTCATTACTGTACGTTACGCCAATCATCAGGAAAAACCAAGGCCAAGTTGGGAAGCGCCAAGTTGGGAGCCAAGGAGGCCCAGTCGAAGCGCCGAGTTAAGACATTAAGACGCCAAGGTTGAAGGCCAGGCCAAGTTGGGAAAGGCCAGCCGTGAGTTACTGTAAGACGTCAAGTTGAAGGCCAGAAATGATAGTCAAATGATTTGTTATTTTCTAGTGGAAGTAAGTCAAAGTAACGGACTGATCTCAATTAACCACGGGAAATTAGAGCTTCCTTTTTGGGGGATTCTCTATCCTAGCCTATACAGATGCCCTCCTCTCACCTCAAGAGGAGCGCCACCTTACAACGGAGTCATACGCCAAAGTAGTTGTAGTAGGCCTAGTACAGTACATGCCATTTGCTAAATAAAGCCGCTTGTTAAATCTTACCAACTGGCCTCTCATCATTGAAGTATATTTACAACTGAATATATCAAATATATATATCAAACTAGTAATTACACTGCATCTAGATGATCTATGTTAAGAATGGTGGTAATCAGTATTTTTTTTTAAGAATGTGTTGGATACATATCGCTTCACAAAATATGATGAAGAAATAATGTACTAATAAAGAGAAAATTAATCTATACAACTACTCAGGTTGCAGGAAAATGGTAGTCGTAAGATTGTGGGTCTCCAGAGAAAGGGCTGCTGTAGAGGGTGTAAAGTACCACTTGATAGTAACCTATTTCCAATTGATAGTAACCTATTTCCAAATCTTTTTCAATGTTTTAACTCTTTAATCGTAGCCTTGGGGTCCCAGATGATTCACTGCTGCAACATCGCAACACAATTGCCTTGAGCAGAATGCTATTGCAGTGGACGTCCACACATCTGCACTGTACGCTATAGCTTTCGCCCTGCAGACGCTCAGCCGGGTTGGAGTACAAGGGAAGAATGATTAGAAGAGCTTGAATGGAGTTTGGCACGGGTGAGAAATTTTAAGTGCTCACCCCTGGAACCTGCACCCCCACATACACACTCCCTTGAATGTCTACACATGCACACACGTACACACGTGCACACACACACACACACACACACACACACACACGTGCACACACACACACACACACACACACACACACGCACACACGCACACACACACGCACACAGATGTAAGAGAGGTCTGAGTGACTCGACTCCTGTCACTGGGTGCCTGCTGTGAAAACAGCCCCCTCCCCCCTCCTCTCCCTCTCCTCCCTGGACGCCCGCCTGACATACCAGACCTTGTTCGTTAGCGCATATTTTTACCCACCGTTACTAAATTAGGAAGCCAGAGAGAGAGCAAACGCAGTGTGGCTGCCAAGGCAAGAAGAAGAAGGGTCTGATCGGGCCTGGGTTTGCTGAGGGCCCATGCCAACCCTACCAGCTTCATTAAGAGCCACTTGGGTTTCAGAAATAGAAGCCCAACAGGGACCGGGGCCAAACAGAGCCCCTGAACGGCCGGGCCAGAAACTCACGGGACAAACAAACAAATAAACGGCTCGTCTCAAGGCCTGCCAGTATCAACCGGCAGCAGCCACCCCAAGGAGCCAGAAGAAGTTATCTTAGGCAGTCTTGCACACAAAGTGCGCCCCTGCCCAGGGTTTAAAAGCAGTGACAGTACACAGTACTGCCAGCCCCATACAGAATAAATTCACCCAGAAAAGCTGTCTCTGGAGAGCAATCTCTCAAAGCAGCCACAGAGACCTTACTTCTTGTTTGTTTGGCATGGGTGTTGGGCACCGATGTAAGCAAGGATATTTTCACAAGGAAATGTACATTTCCTCCTCTCTCTATTGGCATATAGCGTTCATGTCGTCTGAAAAAGTAAGGAATGATACATGGCACACACAGGTATTCCTTATCTTCGGTCTTTCTGCTGACATGGCACTGAATATATTGTAGACCACTTTAAAAAATATTATTTATAGGCTCTCGGTTGGGTAGTACAGCTCTAATTATACATAAGATATCTATATATACTGTATATATATCTGTGTGTGTGTGTGTGTGTGTGTGTGTGTGTGTGTATATATCTATATATATATCTATATATATATATAGATATATATATATATATACATATTATATATTCAGAGGGGAAATGTGGTTCATTAAAATGTATTCTTGAGGGATTAAAAAAAACATTTTTATCTTTATTCTGAAAAGTCTAGCTGATGACAAAATAAATATTAGTTAAGTTAAGATGAGGTAAGATAAAATAAGATAAAGTTCATTTCATTATCCCTGCAGGTAAATTTGATGAGAACAAGCCATGAATACAAACAGCAGAATTGGACTAATACACATCATTGTGGCGTAAAGAAAAACAAAACACACCTTATAGGCCAGATCAGTCCATAACATGCTGCAAGCCTGAAAAAATGCATATAGGCTCATACATTCAGTCAATATAAATAACTTCATAGAGAGCGAAGCAAGACACTGTCTTGGAGATGGGGGTGAGGAGAGGTTCTGCGTTAATCAGTTTTATTGACTGGGGATTTGGACTGAAAACAGAATGAAAATGAATCAAAATATATTTGTCTTTATCTGGTAGGGTACATGTATTTTCAGAGAAATTTCCCGGTCCAAATCAAATCCTCAATAGTGGAACCAGACACTCCTCCTGCACACACCATAGTGACAATTCCAAGGTTTTAAGTTCAGTCCATTTAACGTCCACCCAATATAACTAATAACTCATAATGAGTTGTTAGTCATTATAACTAATGAGTCGTTAGTCATTGACTTTGAATAACTTCAAGGTCACTGTTGCTCAGCCCTGGATTAATTCTCTAACCTTGGAATGTGCTAACCAATGAGGATGGAGAGAATGACTGGTCTTTGAGGTCTACAGATACACAGATATACAGATGTATGGCCAATGCAGATGTACAGTAAGAGTCTTTATAATACTTTGCTAGCATTATAATGATTAGTTCTTATCATTTTGCATATAATATTGTGAGAATATTCTGCTAAATTGTGCCTGTCAATCTCCTAGACTTTACTATCACACAGCCTAATGCTAATGTATGTGAATAGGCCTAATTGCGGAGCACTAAAAAGCCAAATTCTTAATCCTCTCTTACTTATTATACATCCTTCATTCCTGATAAGAGCATCTGTAAAGTGCCTACAATGTGAAATGTAAGTCATTTCATTAATATGCTTAGATTTTAAAGGAGTTGACAGGCCTTATTATGAGGACAAATGTTAAATAGCCTGTGACAGATTTATAATCTAAGATTTTAGGAGAAAGTGGACTCTGGATCAAAGGAGAGGATTCTCACCTGTTTACTGTACTTAGTCTTGGATATGATTTGTTTTAGGGGGGAAATGTAAAAACACTCAGGCATCTTCACCAAACACAGTGACAAAGATGAGTAAAGCTTTGGGGCTGCAGCACCATACATGGCTGGCCCAGGCAGTAGTTTCTACATCTTGCCAGTTTAGCATTTTGTACTGCGCATGCCCCAAACGGCCTAGGCCTAGCCGTTGTGAGGACACCAGTTTTGCTATAATAACCACAACCACAGACCCTGTAGGCCTAGCAACTCGCTTGGAACCGGGATTTTGGTGTTGCTACACTGACATCTTCTGGAGCTATCAGAGCATTACAAGCTGTTCAAAACATGTTTGGGATTTTTTTTAACTCAATCTTAGCTGTTTTTATTTTATTTGTATTTTTTTGTTACAGTTTAGATTAGATTTAGTTTTGTTAGGAATAGGCTTATCATTGGGAGAATTCAAGTATTGTGGGACATCATAAGCCTCTAGCAGAGGGTGCTATGTATAAAAGCACTAGAAATCTTGTGCGTTCGATTCCTAGGCTCGCACGCTGCGCGGCCTCGCCCACCCTGCAGCTCGCCCGCTGCGCGGTGCTCACATATGCAGCTCATCCGCTGCACGGCCTCACCCGCAGCTTGGCTGCTACGTGGCCTCTGCTCTATTGGCATGCACAGCGCACATTTGCTCAAATTCGCATCACTGATGACATCACAATTGCTCGAGTGACCATCACTGATCACATCATGGAGTGCTCGAGTGACGTCACTCAGCGCACAATTGCTCAACTTCGGCCTTGCCCGCAGCTCAGCTGCTGCGTGGCCTCACCTCCTCTATTGGCATGTGGAGGGCACAATTCCTCAACTGATGACATCACTCACTGATGAGATCACAATTGCTCTCATGACATCACTGATGTCACAATGCCTATGACATCATCCAATGTGGGACAAAAATTGAAACAAACAAACAGACAAACAGAGCGCACTTGCTCCCTTTTATATTGATGATTATTTGATTGCTTTGATGTCAAGGGCAAGGTAAGATGATTAAGTAAGGTTAGTCTGTCATCAATCACAAATTGTAACAGATTATTGTGCGAGTGATATACTGAGACAACAAATGTAATAAAAGGTTGCCAATAAATTTTCTACTCCTTTTATGTTAACCTCTCATAAAATTATAACCTCAAGCACCCTAGGATTGACCAAAAGCAAATGAATCAATAAGTGATCAATCAATTCAGTAACCAGTTAAGTGATGAGGACAGCAATTTGCCCTTGACTCTACTGCCCCCCCTCCCATAGGCTACATCCAGTTACAACACTCTTGCTGATACTATAGGTACTACTTCCACCCATAGCCGGATGACACGGAATGAGGTTTTTGGCCCCAGACTACTTATCCAATGAGAGAGAGAGAAAAGCCATTTGGATCCCTTCAGTAGCCAATGATAGAGAGAGAAGCTGTTTGTATCCCTTCAGTAGCCAATGAGAAAGAGAAGCAGTTTGTATCCCTTTAGTAGCCAATGAGAGAGAAGCAGTTTGTATCCCTTCAGTAGCCAATGAAGTTAAAAGTTGGATCGTGTAACGTGCACATTTACATTGATAGTTATAGGTAATTTAAAAAAATGTTCTGGCAGGCTCAACATATCACCCATGCAAAAGTTTAGATGATAGTTTTGTTTAGCCACAAGATGGCGATATTTTCCAGTAAATTTAACATGATTACATTGCCTCTAACTTAACATCCTTCATGGACTATTTTAGTTGAAGTTTTGTTGTGATTATGAAATGCCGTCATTCTTAATGATGAAACATTACTAGCATTTCCCTGCCTGCTGTTATTGTCCAGTCACTGGGTGTTTTGTGGTGTGTGGCTGCAGACCTGCTGGGTGGGGTTTCTGCATCACTCATCCAGTCAGCCACACAAACAATCCTCTTCATAAGCATTTCTAACTATTCAGAGGAAGCACCAATCATTATATATTATATAATATAATAATAATATAATAATGATATTATATAATATCATTATACAGCTGACAGATGGAATTGTTGCCACCGTTTTACAGCATGTTTGCAACCTAATGGTGATATTGACCAGAGAAGTCCCAAGGGCAATGCTGGCTCAGTGAAAGATGAAGGAACCAGAGTATCATGATGGAAACGCAAACCACAAACCTTCAGTGACGTATTTGAAGGCACTTGAATATTAGAAAGCAGAAATAGTGATCCAAATTCACCGAACAAACGGACTTATTTTGCACATGATCTCACACATAATATCCAAAAACTGTAACCAGTTTTGCAGACATTAATTTTGTTTTAGTTATTTAGTTATTTGAGTTAAGTTGACGCCAGCGATGTCATCGGAAGGCTTGCAATTAATACAATCCAATGATTCAGTACCTTCCGATGACATCACTGGCAAATCAACACTCAATAACTGTCAAACAAAATGAATGTCTACAAAACTAATTGACAGTCTTCTGATATGCGTGAGATCATGTGCAAAATAAATCAGCATTGTTCGGTGAAGTGGTGCCCCTTGTTATTGATGGTGCGGTAAAGACAAAGCACCCTCAAGCAGCATCTGAACAAGCCTTATCTGCTGTTGCTGAGGTGAGCTACTCTGTGAGGAATGTGTCAATGCTGCCACCACCTGTGTGGGGTCCGTGTGATTCGCTGAGAGTTTGTTGACATGATATGCGTAATTGAAAAAATGTGCAGACTCTGGCTGGTGTGCAAGCTTGCTTAAATCTCTTTTGTTTGGTGATGACGAAGAATTTGGCACGCTTCTATAGCTCTGTCAGTCAACACTGACTGTTGTGACGGAGGGGAATGTTCCCACCAAAGCCTGGAACAATAAAGTAAGCTCAACCCTGTTATAGATCCTGCTCGAAAAAATATTCCACTCTGTTCCAGATTCATACTCAAGGTGTGTGCCCTTATCATCCCAAACGGGATGTTGTCTTCAAGGTTTCAGAGTTATAGTTTGGTTTGTATTTGTCTCCGCCTTTTTAGACTTGGGCCTCAAAGCATTTTTGCTTGTTGTTTAAATACCACAATCTGCATTGCAGTTGACAGATTTGATTGATTTGAATTCAACATGTTGAAATGGAGGTCACAGGTCACAGGGGCGCCCAGGTAGTCTATGTCTATTCCCTCACCTACCAACATGAGGCCTGCACGTTCGCGTCCCCATTGTTACTACCGGCTTGGTCGGGCTTCCCCGCAGTCACAATTGGCCATGTCTGCGGGTGGGAAGCTGTCCATGTCCTGCACTAGCTCCTGTTCAGCGGGGAGGGGAACTGGAGGGAATAGTGTGTTACTCCGCACAAGATACATCCTCTTGGTGAAATCCCTCGCTGTCAGGTGAAAAGAAGCGGCTGGCAACTTGCACATGCATCAGAGGAAGCACTCTCACTGTCTACTGGAATCAATTTATTTTAACCCACAGACATTTTTGTAAAATTGCACGATTACTCCGGCCTCCTTTTGATGAACTGCAAATTATACCAACTTTGTACTAATAGTTTCCAGAATCTGTCCTGCTGAGGTCATTTTTGGCCTGGTTCCCCTTACTGTCGCTCGCATTCTGCTTTACATCTGCATAGCAAATGGACTGGCTTTCAAAGGCAACGCTGACTCATTTGCAGGCCTTCGTAACGGCAATATTATCTCTGTGTCAAAGTGTCTACAGTTTCAGGGGAGGCTCAGTGAATAGAAGTGAACAAATATGACACTGATTATTACATTAGCTATCAAAAGGAGATCACATAGATGTGTGTGATTTGGTTAAAGAAATAGTTACAGTTGTTTTGTGGAATTTTACTGTTTTTCCCACTTTCCCCAGAGTCAGAAACAAATAAATGCCTTCAGACAGACCCTTTTTAACGTTTAGTCTGATATTGCTGTTTAGTCAAACAGCAATATCAGGCTATGTTGGCTCAATTGTTGAGTGTCTATCAAATACAGTAACATAATCATGATCCCATAGGCATCCCATGGGAACTGGCTTTGTCTGAGGGGAGGCCCACAGTCTCAGACTTTGAAAACCCCTGGTCTAGATGACACCTGCTGTTATGAGGCACACAAGAAAACCTCCTCAGTCAAAATGTGTTCAATTAAAAGAAGCACAGTACAGTTTTGCACAGAACTGTTATTGTCCCTTCAATGTTTCCACTGTATCATTTTCCCTGAGTCGAAGCCCAGAGCAAACTTACGTCAAAAGTGTTCTGGTAACATTTACCAAAGAGGGTCGTGTGGCGTCTTTGGCAACACATGTATAAATCTCTAATAACATTCATTCCCTCTCTGCCCTGTGGACTCAGTGGCATATGGCATATTCTTTAATGCCAGGAAGTGTGTCAGGAGGATGCAATGTGAATGAGAGGATAGAGGGGCATTGTCTCCAGCTCTGACCATGCAGGCAGACAGGCAGCACTCTGTAGTCAGGTCTGACCATGCAGGCAGACAGGCAGTCAGGTCTGACCATGCAGGCAGACAGACAGCACTCTGGAGTCAGGTCTGACCATGCAGGCAGACAGGCAGCACTCTGGAGTCAGGTCTGACCATGCAGGCAGACAGGCAGCACTCTGTAGTCAGGTCTGACCATGCAGGCAGACAGGCAGCACTCTGTGGTCAGGTCTGACCATGCAGGCAGACAGGCAACACTCTGGAGTCAGGCAGCACTCTGGAGTCAGGTCTGACCATGCAGGCAGACAGGCAGCACTCTGGAGTCAGGTCTGACCATGCAGGCAGACAGGCAGCACTCTGTGGTCAGGTCTGACCATGCAGGCAGACAGGCAGCACTCTGCAGTCAGGTCTGACCATGCAGGCAGCACTCTGTGGGCAGGTCTGACCATGCAGGCAGACAGGCAGCACTCTGGAGTCAGGTCTGACCATGCAGGCAGACAGGCAGCACTCTGGAGTCAGGTCTGACCATGCAGGCAGACAGGCAGCACTCTGGGGTCAGGTCTGACCATGCAGGCAGACAGGCAGCACTCTGGAGTCAGGTCTGACCATGCAGGCAGACAGGCAGCACTCTGGGGTCAGGTCTGACCATGCAGGCAGACAGGCAGCACTCTGTGGTCAGGTCTGACCATGCAGGCAGACAGGCAGCACTCTGGAGTCAGGTCTGACCATGCAGGCAGACAGGCAGCACTCTGTGGTCAGGTCTGACCATGCAGGCAGACAGGCAGCACTCTGTGGTCAGGTCTGACCATGCAGGCAGACAGGCAGCACTCTGTGGTCAGGTCTGACCATGCAGGCAGACAGGCAGCACTCTGTGGTCAGGTCTGACCATGCAGGCAGACATGCAGCACTCTGGAGTCAGGTCTGACCATGCAGGCAGACAGGCAGCACTCTGGAGTCAGGTCTGACCATGCAGGCAGACAGGCAGCACTCTGTAGTCAGGTCTGACCATGCAGGCAGACATGCAGCACTCTGTGGTCAGGTCTGACCATGCAGGCAGACAGGCAGCACTCTGGAGTCAGGTCTGACCATGCAGGCAGACAGGCAGCACTCTGGGGTCAGGTCTGACCATGCAGGCAGACAGGCAGCACTCTGGAGTCAGGTCTGACCATGCAGGCAGACAGGCAGCACTCTGGGGTCAGGTCTGACCATGCAGGCAGCACTCTGTGGTTAGCCTAGGTAAACCCAGCCACCACGTGACCTCTCTCAGTTCCCAGTCACTATCGTCTAGCGAACGGGCCATTCAAATCGATTTCTGCGGCGATTGAAAGACTCGCGCAGACCCGCAGCCACCCCGCAGCCAATGAGTGACGGCGTGACTGCCAACATCAGTCCTGCCGTGATCGGCCAATCAGAGAGTGCGTCTTTGTCAATGATGTATAACAGCTGCAGCGGCTAGCCATTAGCTTTTGGTCTTTCCAAAGCATAGCTCCCGAGCTAGCTACTAGCTATGGCTATGAACAGCTACAGCTACTGTATTGTTGTGTCGCCGTTAAATGCGCTAATGGAGGACCAGATACGCGAGGCTTCTAATCTGGGAATCAAGGCGTTGCAGATCGGTGGGGTGAATGATAAAGACAAGGACATGGACGCTGCAAGCTTGTGTATGCAAGTCCAGAGGCCTTGATGAAGAAAAAGTGGCGAAATATGCTGGCACCGGCTACACGAAAATTAACGTTATTAAATGCTGTAACGTTAACGGTAATTCTCATGTGTATGGTTTATTTAGCCTACTCAATCTCTTCTGAGATTATAACGTTAACCTGTTAGGACGCTGTGAGCTTGTGTATATAAGTCCAGAGAACTTGATGAAAACAAAGTGACAAAATATCCTGGCATCGGGTACACGAAAATTAACGTTATTAAATGCTGTAACGTTAACTGTAATTCTCATGTGTATTGTTTATTTAGCCTACTCAATCTCTCAGCCCATGTTGATGCTGAACCAAATGACCAGTCCGGCTGCAATGGTTGATTTGTGAGGTTAATGGCAGCCAACAGAACTTCATATTCTTTCCATACTGTACTGCATGTTGTACTGCATGTTGTACTGTTCATACTCAAATTGTACTTTTTTGAATGGAACTGAATAAAAATGTTTTTGTTTGATACTCTTCTGTTGTATTGTCATGTGAGAATGAAAACAGCTATAGTAATAGTACTTCAAAACAGTGGTTCTCAAAATGTTTCCACATAAGGATCCTTAAACTGAATGTGATGCTAGGTCTGTTGATCAAAATAACACCTATATCGAAATCGGATTTTAGCGGACCATACAAGCCGGGGCTTCAGAGCTGATCACCTGGACACATTTTACGGCGAAATTATCTGATAAACTTGTCTGTGCAGCTCTGTGGTGATCAGCTAATGTCTTCATAGCATTGTGATTATGATTTAATGCATTATGGAAGATAAATGCTGGAAGGCTGGGTAGCATTATCTAACGTCATCCAGGCTACTGTAACATTAGGCTATTATAGCTATGAAACGCTGATTCAAACGTTACAATAATAAGACACAATAGGAGCCAGTTACCCTACTGTAGATAGAGTAATTTCAGACCACCAGATATCACCATATTTATGTTATTAAATGCTGTAACGTTAACGGTAATTCTCATGTGTATGGTTTATTTATAAGCATTCATTGATTGAAGCAGAGTGCTGGTCGGTTAAGTTTCTCTGTAGTCATGTCCTCTGCTCCAATCTTCGGTTTCGTAGTTTCTTCTGTCTCTCGTCCAGCAGCTGCAGATGTCATCATTATCCACGTTATTAAAGATTATTTATAAAAAAATCTCATTGTGTAAATATTTTGTGAACGCACCAATAGTTAGAGAAGGAAACCTCTCTTTGCATTTTATTTTGTTTTTTAATAAAAGTAGGCTACTTAATATCTCACGTGGCTTTGATTCATCATTGCAAATTTAGCCCAATTTGTATAAAATGCAGATGTGAACAGCTAGGTTTAATGACAAATATGGAATATCACCCAAGGAAATACCACGGTTTAATGCCAACAGATAAACCATACAGATTTGTTGTAATTGTGAACACAAAGGGAGCAAAGACATGGTTTTCAAGTATAACAATGTACAACTTTTATTCAAAGACAGGATTGAAAAATATAGGTCACTTGTATTCACTTCAGACAAGACACTACGTTAAAGTCTGAAATTTACCTAGATTTGCTATACGAATTGACATTTCAGCTTGTCACCTGATGTCATTATTAATGGACAGTACAGTAGTAAAGATTTTGAAAATTTTGATTAATCAATCCAAGTCAGAAACACGTGTACAAATATTGAATGCAACAGTCTCGTTCTGGAGCGAACCCCTCAGCTGAATTCACGTTGGAATATGATATCAAGGCTTGATAGATTTGATTGTACTCATACAGCAGTGTGGAGCTTAACATCTAGCTAGGTTGCATCTGGAATATGATCTGGATTATGTATAATATACAGTATAACACTACGCTCACTATCATGACATTCACGTTAACGCTATAGCCTCCAAAAATCTACTGTAGCTAGCTAGCGTCAGCTACATCTGTAACCACGCTGAAATGCGAGTGCATTAACGTTATTTCTAGCTAGGTCAAACACACCTTACCGTTATGAGTGTGGCCGTTTTTGATTAACATTAAGTCCACGATCATTTCCGGGCTGCAGCAGAGTCGAGCCCCGGAGGCAGCCTGGAGCTCTGTGAGCTCCAGAGGGGGTGCGCGATACACTGCTGCCTGCCCGACATCCCTGCACCCGACCTCGGGCTGCAGCAGAGTCGAGCCCCGGAGGCAGCCTGGAGCTCTGCGAGCTCCAGAGGGGTGCGCGATGCACTGCTGCTGCCCGACACCCTGCATGAGCTTGATTTGTTTTGAAGGTTTTGTCTGGTACTATTCAATATGATTTATGCAGATAAGACAGCGTGTCCCTGATAACTGTATAGATGATGACTGTTCTTCACAGCCACAAATATCTCTCCAGATCTGCGGCCATCTGCAGCAGGGATCGAGGTTTGGGTCCGTGTAGACAGTTGTCCTGTTCATTCCCTGACCACCGTCACAGGAGTCATTGGCAGAGGCGATGTTCTCTCTTCTTGGAAGCTCTAATAATATCAAACGTAGCAGTTACTGTATGTTACACGTGGCTAACGTTAGCTAGCTTCTGACATGTTTTTCTAGAATTCATTAGATCGTTAAATGCTCCCGTAATTTAGCTAACCCCCACACAGCCGATGAGGAAAAGTCAGTCATTTATCGAATGTCTTTCTTACCAAACACAATTACGCTAGTTTCTGAGATAATATATAGTGTGGCATATACCTGTGAATAACATATTCTTACCTGGAAATCACACATCGATCCGTAGGCCAGCTCTGAGTCTGTTTACATTTCGGGCGGAGGGGGGCTTGGTTGGTTGTAGCTGGTTGTAACCATTTGCGTGTTAGCAGTACTGAAATGAAAAGTGTTAGCTAATGCGCTAACAACAAAGGTCGCAGAGTGATGACGCCATCTGCTGCACTGCGCATGTGCTCTGTGCACTAAACTGGTTGGATGATGGTTGCGTAATGGAGCGGTCTATCGGGGGGGGGGCAACAACCGCAGGAAATCGTTTAACAATCCAGACCATAGTGACTGAGAACAGGTCTGAGAGCAGGTCACGTGGGGGATGGGTTTACCCAGGCTACTCTGTGGTCAGGTCTGACCATGCAGGCAGACAGGCAGCACTCTGGAGTCAGGTCTGACCATGCAGGCAGACAGGCAGCACTCTGGGGTCAGGTCTGACCATGCAGGCAGACAGGCAGCACTCTGTGGTCAGGTCTGACCATGCAGGCAGACAGGCAGCACTCTGTGGTCAGGTCTGACCATGCAGGCAGACAGGCAGCACTCTGTGGTCAGGTCTGACCATGCAGGCAGACAGGCAGCACTCTGGAGTCAGGTCTGACCATGCAGGCAGACAGGCAGCACTCTGGAGTTCTGCTGCAGCCGTCCTTGCTGCCATATAAGGAGTGAGAGTGCCTGTCCCATGAAATCTCTGCTGCTCTGCAGAGGGGTGCGGCCCTCCCACGCTCCATCAAGGCATGTTAGGATGGGGAAAATGCAAAGACAAGGACCATATGTCTCTACCACTGACATTTCACTATTGAGCATGAATACCCAAATCCATGTGGTCCTGTAGTGCAGGGAGGCGAGCATCACAGTACTAAAGCGTTCACCAAACGGCACACTGCATGTTGTTACAGCTTGGCTGCAGTCTGCACTCCAGAGGCAAACAAACAGTGTCAGTCAGTATCCAGACAAGCAGGCATGGACACAATCTGTGTTGCAGTGTGGATGCAGAAAGACTAATGTGTGAAAAGCTGTTTCCTGTGCAGTACTGTAGCTGGTGATGATATAGAGGGGAGTATAGTATAGTATAGTATAGTATAGTATAGGGAGTATAGTGAGTATAGTATAGGGAGTATAGTGGCCTCTGAGAAATGCAGCCCTCCCCTTGACTGGAGAGCTGAATTGAATTTAGACTCCATTAGATGGTTTGAATCCTGCAGGGAGTTGAAGCTGTTAGCAGAGTGGACTGATGGATCCAGTCTCCTTGCAGAGGATAATGCAGCCATCTCTCTCTCTCTCTCTCTCTCTCTCTGTCTCTTGCTCTGTCTCTCTCTGTCTGTCTGTCTCTCTCTCTCTCTCTCTCTCTCTCTGTCTCTGTCTCTTGCTCTGTCTCTCTCTGTCTGTCTGTCTCTCTCTCTCTCTCTCTCTCTCTCTGTCTCTGTCTCTTGCTCTGTCTCTCTCTGTCTGTCTCTCTCTCTCTCTCTCTCTCTCTCTAGCCAGACCAGACCATCCTTATAGCACCAGCCTTGTAGCACAGTATGACAGTGACAGTCTCTTCCATGTCGTATGCATTAGAAAATGTGAAGCTTGACATAATGGCAGCAACCGCATAATTTGCTGTCATAGATGTAGACTTCTAAGCCACGCCTGCCTCCTCAAAGACCATGCATGGATCATCATCTCTGCTTAGCTGGTGTCCACTGTGATGAGACTGTAGGGGCAAAAGCCTAATTTAGACATGCTGGAATGAGACTTTGCTTCACACACTGCAGGACATGTTTGTCAAGAAGAGTCTGAGAGGCTGTATGAATAATGATGAGTTAGCAGCAGAGTGACCTTCAGGCCTGGAGGAGACCTTGTTGACCTTCAGGCCTGGAGGAGACCATGTTGACCTTCAGGCCTGGAGGAGACCATGTTGACCTTCAGGCCTGGAGGAGACCATGTTGACCTTCAGGCCTGGAGGAGACCATGTTGACCTTCAGGCCTGGAGGAGACCATCACCACTTGTGAAAGGATGCAAGCCAAAACAGTTAAAGGGGCTTTGTGCAAGCCTTCCCTATTATAGTCTGCACTGCACCAGGCTTTAAAGGCAGCCATCAGCCAAAGCCTTCCCTCTGCAGTGCCCGGGTTTGGCTTGACACCAGGCAGCAGCTTCAACACTGTAGAACAGACTCTACTAACACAGTACAAGGCATACAGATAACCACGCTGCATTGTGGTCTCAGACAACTTGCCTGATCAACCAAGAGTTAAAAATATTACTCTTTCCCCTTATATCACCATAGTAATGCTAATAATGTGATGATGGTGTGATCCAAATTCTGGGCCAGCTATAGACCAGTGACTATATGGTAGGGATTCAGTGTCTTGCTCAAGGGCACTTCAGCAGGGCAGATGCTTTCCAACACAAGGGTTTGAACTCTACTCATTACTTCACACCCGCTGGACGGGCTGGACTACCACTATCTTTATCTTTGCCTCTCTTGTTTGTGAATGTCTGTCTCATTCGATGTCCTTTTCTGTCCTCTAGGGTGTATCAGAGGCAGGGCAGGCTAGAGGAGGTCTTAGGCCAGTGTGAGACGTCTCTGCTGGAGGGTCAGGAGAAGCCAGAGGAGACCTGCTCTGTCTCTATAGGGACATGACAGCCATTTCCTAATCCAATTGTGTGTTTCTATGCAAACAACCACTATAGATGACAATAACACAATAACAAAGGAGATGGATACCATTTAGAATTTTTGGACCGTTTACACTGACTTCAAGACCGTTTAAATTATTTTTTTGGGATGGTTCCCGGGGCGGTGATGTCATTCTGCTACTGCTGTTATTTTGTTGAAAGTAATCCGAAAGTAGTGTAATAAGTAACGAGTTACTCTCTACACAGACGGTGATATTGTAAAGTAACGTATTACTTTCAAATGGAAGTAACTAGTAATATGTAGTATATTACATTTTGAGAGTAACTTGCCCAACACTGCTGAGGAGCTGCTTGTCGTTATGTAATGTGCATGCGGTTCTTATTTGGAGATGTGTGAGCTTGTCTTATTTCATGGGGGTGTTTCTAATAGGCTCATTCCATTGCTGTTAGTCAGAGAGCCCAGGGAGGCCTGGAGGAGGGGGCTCATATCTCCCACAGCCTGGCCCCCTGCTGGAGGAGGGGGCTCATATCTCCCACAGCCTGGAGGAGGGGGCTCATATCTCCCACAGCCTGGCCCCCTGCTCCTTTCTCCATGCAGCAGAGACCCACCACAATGGTGAGTCTATTCACAGACACGGGGCCTGAGCTATAGGCACAACCAGCACTGTATGAAGGGTTAAATAGGATTTGAATCTCTCATTGTCTTCCTATTATGTCAAGCCCTTCCAGACGATGTTTTTGAAAACGCTATTATAATAGCTTTATGAAGGACACATGGAAACTACGCAGCTCAAGTCTAAGTTCAACCACGTGTCACCGTGTGATCTCCCAGCTCAACTATGTCGAGATAAATTGAACTTCCACGGTGAAGCAGAAGGTTCAGATTGAGAAAGTTAGGAGGCCTTATGTGGGCTGTGGCTCTGTGGCAGTGTACTGTATGGCCTGCATTTTTACTGTATGTTTGTGGCTCTGTAGCAGTGTACTGTATGTTTGTGGCTCTGTGGCAATTATTGCCGTAATTGAAAACTTGAAGAAGGTTGTGTTGTTTGTGTGTTTTTTCCATGTTGTCATAGACTCTGCAGGTTACTACTCTGAGCAGGGTCTAAGTCACACATGGGCAAAATACGGCCCACACTGTGTGGCCCGTGATGGAATTGCATTTTCTTTTTTTTTTTACAGTGCACCTGAACACAACATGCAAGATACCCGCTGAATAAGTACCCGTTGAATAAGTGTCCAAATGTTCATCTCATTCTGGCCAATACTCCACTTCTGTTATAACATTTCAGTCTGGAATATGGAATAGGCTATCTTTCAATAATCTTTATGACTAAAAGGCTAAAAGTAATCTCATGTGTAATAAATGACTGTTCTACAGTCATTTCTTGCGGCCCTGGGGCAAAATGCGGCCCCAGGGCCAGACTCAAAGAAAAACAAAATGACCCCCAAAAACTCAATAAAAGGCAGGATTATGCTACTAATAAATCTCATCTGCTTCAGCCGTTGGATTTGTATCACTATTATATCTGGTGATTAACAAGACATTACCAAACACAACGGGAGAGAGGGTTAAAAATAGGGAGATTCCCATGAAAATCAGGAGTGTTGACAGTGTTTGAGCCTCGCACGTCCTAATATCGCTGTGTTGTTATTGTTCCCGGACCATCATTTTCTCCTAATATGGGCCGGGATGACCACGCCCTGAACTCACTTGATTGGTCGCCGCAACTGCTTCTTCTTGAAAACGTGGCACATGGCAGAAGTCTGTCCTGAAGCCTTTCTGTAAGAAAGCCACAGCCTGGACTCATTTGATTGGTCACTGCAACTGCTTCTTCCTGAAAACGAGCACCAAGTAAAAGAAATTGGTTAAGATTAGGATTAGAGTGTGAAAATAGTGCAGTTCAGGGTGTCAATGGTCTTGTGGCTTAATGGCTAAGGTGCTTGCCTTCCAATCTGTGGACTGGGTTTCGATTCCCCGTCAAACCAAACACATTTTTATAAAACATTAGGGTTAGACATTAGGTTTAGGCAAGTACAACAACTTGGTTTGGGTTATACTAGTGAAAAATGATGGTCCTGGAACTATACCAAACCTAACCAATCATCACTCATCATGCCTAAACCCAACCAATCATCACTCATCATGCCTAAACCTAACCAATCACTCCTCATGCCTAAACCTTTGCATGTGAAAGTTTCTGCCATTGCCTTGTGGTCACTTGTAGTATTATAGCTATATATTTTTTATATTCTTTGGCCAAATTAATTTAAAAACTACATTTATTTTGAATGACGGCTAAAGTGCTGCGTGCCATATCTGGTTTTATTTGGGGACGGGGGGGACTTCATTATAAAGTAACTTTGAAGTCATGAAAATTGACTATTTTCTTAGCACCCCCACAGATTGGTCTAGCCCCCCCCAATCCCCCCCTTAGAAAAAACCCTGGAGCCGTGCCTGTTCCTTTCATTTTATTGCCCAAAATTGTAGTTTGTAGTCTGAGTAGTTGAACTACACCAAAATGACCAAAAAGTAGTTTAACTACTTGACTCACTACGCAAATATGAATGTAGTTGAACTACCAGCAAGCTCCTACAAAACGTAGTTCAACTACATAGTTCAACTACATGTAGTTCACTACTCCCCAACACTGTTGACTACTCAGTATGATGCATCACTTTACATTAGGGTACACAAAAAGAATAACTAATGGTCAGGTAATAAGTAAGTAATGATTCGGTACTCATGCAGTAACAACTCTGGAGCAGCACTTAAGGGGGGAATGATAAAGGTAAGTGGTGTTAAGTAATAATGAATGAGTCACTCTTTGGAGTGAACAGCTTTGATATACCTACAAAATAATCATTAACTAATGATTAACTAATCTATATATTCACAAACTCACATTTAGGCTACAGTACTAATCATTAACCATCTATTCAGGAATTGACCGACTAATCAGTAACTAATGATCAAGTAATATATTCACGAACTGACATTTAGTAATCATTAACGAACGATTAACTACTCTACTCAGGAACTTAGATACTAATCATTAACTAATGACTACCTACTCATTAACTATGATTAACTAGTGATTGACTAATGACGAAGGATTCATTAGCTACTCATTAACTAACTATTACTTAATGATTAGTTTACTCGTAACTACTACATTATTTGTGTACGTTATTGTAAAGTGTTACCCAATGATGTCCTCTGGCCATTTACAGCATCTGTGTTTTTGCTCAGAAGATTTTGACCAACCACACCTCCCTCGCTCTCAGAGCTCCACCATGGAAGATGGAACACCTCCCTCGCTCTCAGAGCTCCACCATGGAAGATGGAACACCTCCCTCGCTCTCAGAGCTGCACCATGGAAGATGGAACACCTCCCTCGCTCTCAGAGCTCCACCATGGAAGATGGAACACCTCCCTCGCTCTCAGAGCTGCACCATGGAAGTTGGAACACCTCCCTCGCTCTCAGAGCTGCACCATGGAAGATGGAACACCTCCCTCGCTCTCAGAGCTGCACCATGGAAGATGGAACACCTCCCTCGCTCTCAGAGCTGCACCATGGAAGATGGAACACCTCCCTCGCTCTCAGAGCTCCACCATGGAAGATGGAACACCTCCCTCGCTCTCAGAGCTGCACCATGGAAGTTGGAACACCTCCCTCGCTCTCAGAGCTCCACCATGGAAGATGGAACACCTCCCTCGCTCTCAGAGCTGCACCATGGAAGTTGGAACACCTCCCTCGCTCTCAGAGCTGCACCATGGAAGATGGAACACCTCCCTCGCTCTCAGAGCTGCACCATGGAAGATGGAACACCTCCCTCGCTCTCAGAGCTGCACCATGGAAACGTCCCCATTAGATCTTGTGATTGCCAAGGGAATGATTCCACCTGCTAAGGGGCAGGCGGCTACCTCTGCTGTGGGCAACAGGTGTTATTTTGAACGGAGTTTCTATTCATACCCGGGTACGAATATCACTGCCATGTGGCAGAAGCTATTCGTACCCCTTATTTCAGTGGTTCCCAACCTTAGGGTCGGGACCCTAAGTGGGGTCACCTGGAATTCAAATAGGGTCACCTGAAATTTCTTTTTTTCCCTTTCTTTTTTTACACCAAACACAATTTAATACTACCGAAGATGATTAGGGTCACTTGCGAAATTAATTTATATATTTGTTTAGTTCTGAGTTTAAAGTGATCATCTCTAAGATTTCAGCTTTGTTCTCTTGGGTGACACCTATGGCCGTGGTAATTGCAAATGTTACAGGTCTCAGAATGAAAATAATATAAGATAAGGATTCCTGTAAAGACAGTAGAATGAATGAGACGGGTGACGTTGCTTCTTGTCAATTCAGTTCCTCTCATTAGAATGTATTTGCCATTAAACAAAATATATCTTTTTTCCTCTTTTTGTATTTTTTTTTCATATTTCAATATAATTTTATCCATACGAAAATCCACTGTATCAAAAATAAACAAAATGCATAAACATGTCACACTCTTTTCCATTTTCAAATAAAACATTCCCCCTTTACCATGAAAATGAATTCAATGTCTTCATTCAGTCCATAAACTGAGCTATATTTCAATGGAGTTCACAACTACCAAAAATAAATTAAAATAAAACATTCATGTCAAATGTAAAACTGTTGGGTCTTCACATGTCCCCTTATTTAACATCACTTGTAGTGCAAAACAAATCAAACTGGTTAGGTCTGGTTAGGGTCTGGGGGAGGTTAGGTTTAGGCGTGGGGGTGGGAGAGGTTAGGTTTTGGGTTAGGGTCTGGGGGAGGTTAGGTTTAGGGTTAGTGAAAAACGGGGAATATAGAACCCGGGGAACATAGAAGCCGGGGAACATAGACATGATCCTCTGTCCAATGCCTCTTTTTTCGGACTCGTGAGGTGTCGGACTCGTGAGGTATCGGACTAGGGAGCATGCACCGCATTGACTGACTATATCAGTTTGGTAAAACTGAGCTGAGGACTGGCAAAAGTGACAATTGACAAATACTTCAAATTTTCAGAAATAGGGCCTACATTAACCTGTAGAACACCATTTACTTCAAAATAAGCTGTTGTTCAAAAACATTATAGTATTAAAGCCAAAACGAAATATACTGGAGCCTGGAGCCAAAAACCAACACATAGCCGGATCCCATCTTGGTCACAATGGTAAGTTTACGTTACAGACAGCGCCCTCTAGGACCACCGCAACACACGGACAACTATTTGCTCTCTTGCCCAAAACACACAGAACCGTAATAGTTACTCTAGCAAAAATGTATCTCACATGTAATTTAAATGTTAGGCAGCAAGTGTGCACATGTATACCAGTTTTAAAACTGCACAAACCTGTAAAGACAGGAGAATGAATGAGACGGGTGACGGTGACGTTGCTTCTTGTTAATTCAGTTCCTCTCATCAGAATGAGGAAGTAGCGAAAATCAACGAGCAAGAAAGTCCGCGGGAGGGGTTAGAAATCACGCATAGCTGAGCGCACTGCGCAGGCTGATATTCGGCTCATATTAAATGTTAACGTTAGGCCGTGTCTCCGACAGATACATTAACAAGGTAGCCTATTTCGGTCTTTATGTCTTGTAGTAGTTAGTAGTAGTTGTTGTTGTTGTTGTTGTTGATAGTTGCCATAACAACCACCCCTGTCGGAAAGACGTGCACACGCTGGGTAGGAAGCGTTGTTGTCCCGGAGGCGATATTTTTTTTTGGATGATGGCGAAGGCATAACCCGCCCCTCTCTGCCTCTGATTGGCCTAGCGTCAAACTTCCATCCAAACACATTCGCTTGGCTATCCTGCATTACATCTCTTTTCTACAGTCTGTGGTCAGACCGTCAGACTCAGTGGGTCAGACAGACAGACAGACAGACAGACAGACAGACAGACAGACAGACAGCAGTTACGCTTGCTAGCCTGCATGAAAGACGCCAGTGTGTTTATGTTTTTAATATAGTCATATCTGGTTTATAACGAGGCTGCCACTAATCAGAGGCAGAGAGGGCCAGGGGCGGGTTATGCCTTCGCCATCATCCGAAAAAAAATATCGCTTCCGGTAAGCTAGCTAGCTAGCTAATGTTAGCTGCTGGTTGGTTGGCTAACTAGCGAATGTTAGCCGTTAGCCTCGGGGGGAGGAAGTCCATATATGGTCCATCCGGTCATGGGGCGCAGGACATTACGGAGAGAGGGGGAGAAGAGGAGGAGGGGAGAGGGGAAGAGGAGAGCAGAGGAGAGAGGGGGAGAAGAAGAGGAGGGGAGAGCGGGAGGGGAGGAGCGGGGTGGGCGGGGGGAACCAGAGGAGAGGGGAGGAGAGGAGAGAGGGGGAGAAGAGGAGGAGGGGAGAGGGGGAGAGGAGAGGAGAGAGGGGGAGAGGAGGGGAGAGGGGGAGAGGAGAGGAGAGAGGGGAGAAGAAGAGGAGGGGAGAGCGGGAGGAGAGGAGCAGGGTGGGCGGGGGGAACCAGAGGAGAGGGGAGGAGAGGAGAGAGGGGGAGAAGAAGAGGAGGGGAGAGGGGGAGAGGAGAGGAGAGAGGGGGAGAAGAGGAGAGGAGAGAGGGGGAGAAGAAGAGGAGGGGAGAGGGGGAGGGGAGGAGAGGAGTGGGGTGGGGCTTGAGATGACCTCTGGCTCGCCTGGGAAGCAGGCGAGAGCAGCCGAGTGCAGTCAGCCAATTAGAGGCAGAGAGGGGCGGGTCATGCCTTCGCCATCATGGGGAAAAAAAAGATCGCATCCCAGAGCTAGCCTGAGAGGCTAATAAAAGCTACATGTTACAGAGTAAGCTGACTATCAGTACGTTATTGCACGCATAGGCCTATCTTTACATTTAAACGTTTACATAGCAAAAATAAAAAATAGAAATAGAAGTAGGCTATGTCAGTGTTTTTCCCTGAATAGCTGAGAAAGTGGACACTGTCAATAGTTCGCACTGTGAAGCTGATACAATTCAGGTGGCGGTAATGCAACATTTAAGGATGCCAACCGCCATAAAACACAGAAGAAGAAGCTGAGAAAAAGGAAGTGCTGTGGGGTTGCAGCTGGTGAACTGCAAAGGCTTCCATCAATGGACCATAGCCTCAATCAACATTGTGAGTGACTCTTAACTTTAACGACTCTTAACTTTAACTTTTATTTAGATGAAAATCTTTGAGATTATAGCTTTAAATCAGGATTCTGAGAATAAAGTCAGAATTCTCAGATTAAAGTCAGAATTCTGGGGGGAAAAAGAATCATACTATGTGACATCACTGATGATGTCACTGATGATATTATCGATAGTGTACCGGAATTTGAATGTCTCGGGTCCCTAGATTTTTGTGACGTCAAAGTAGGGTCACGAGCACACGCGACTACGCGTGCAGAGAGATTTATATTGTATGTACCATTGCAGAGATGTGTGGAGATGCAGAGATCGTCCCTGGCTCTGGAGGTCTACATTCGGCGACTTGAGCACTGAGGTGGCAGACAGCCTTCAGCTGATAGCAGGTGTGGAGATGACCCAGGGCAGGATCAGACAGGCCCACAGGTCCATGAGCAAGGCACTGTCAACATATAGACAACAAACAGGCCAGCACACGTAGTGGTGCTAATGTATGTTTGTAACACCCTATAGATGCACAGGCCTTGTTACACCCCTATTTTGGATGCATGCAGAAATGAGAAAATTTAAAATGAGGCATTCTATAGAACAGAAAGAAAACAAAGTAATGTAGCTATATTTGGACTGGTGGGCTTACTGATGAATGTGAAGATGTTTGGATGCATGCAGAAAACCAGAAAAGGAAGAATACTATAGAACAGAAAGTTGTAATAGGCTGAATGTTGTGTATATTTTGTTGAAATATATTGATGGATATGAAAATGTACTTTCTGTTTCACTGTAATATTACTGGTAAGTGAAAGTTAGTATAAGTCAGTGCACATACTTTTATGCATGGTGTGTGGGTTTCAGTGGCAATGTTTTCTTTCCAAACCGGCTGTTTGTGAAAGAACATGATTAGATGGCTAAACCTACAGTTTGTGTTTGTTAGTTACAATTATGCTGACAGGACACATAAATATGGCTAAAAAAGGTTAAAAGAAACAATTTTTTTTTTTTTTTTATGAGATATTCCTCTAAATATGGCTAAAAAAGGTATAAAAAAAAAGCTCAAACCTTTTGAACCCACCTCCCCTCCTGCCGTCCTCGACCCTACCAACTTTGAGACCAAAACGACGCCCTTGGTAGTGGTGCTAATGTATGTTTGTAACACCCTATAGATGCACAGGCCAGCACACGTAGTGGTGCTAATGTATGTTTGTAACACCCTATAGATGCACAGGCCAGCACACGTAGTGGTGCTAATGTATGTTTGTAACACCCTATAGATGCACAGGCCAGCACACGTAGTGGTGCTAATGTATGTTTGTAACACCCTATAGATGCACAGGCCAGCACACGTAGTGGTGCTAATGTATGTTTGTAACACCCTATAGATGCACAGGCCAGCACACGTAGTGGTGCTAATGTATGTTTGTAACACCCTATAGATGCACAGGCCAGCACACGTAGTGGTGCTAATGTATGTTTGTAACACCCTATAGATGCACAGGCCAGCACACATAGTGGTGCTAATGTCTGTTTGTAACACCCTATAGATGGACGTTTTATATGAAGATGCAGCCATTCCGTAATGGCACTGTAGCGTTCACCCACGCAGACATAATATTGACCTTTGTGTCTGCCAAGCGATTTGAGAGGGCCATAATAAAAGGCCAGGGGTCAGAGGGCGTGGCCACCTCAAAACAAGACACACCAGTGAGAGACCTGCTCAAATATATATACACAAAGAGCCCCTGTCATAGTGAGATGAGCTATTTCCAGCGTGGTCTCTACAGCTCGGAGTAGATGATGCTAATCTTGGAAGGTTGCAGTGTGCAGAGCCTGGTGTAAAATGTCACACAGAGTGACGCTGTGCTTTCTCAGTCTGGATGGAGCCTGACAGATGGGCACCTCAAGTTTGGAAGGAGAGCGGCACTTTGCTAACTGCTTGTCAATTAAAGGGAGACTGACCCCAATTAAACCAGCATGCCATTATATCCTTCTAAGCAAAAGTGACATTCCTGAATCATCCAGGGCATATGCATCAAATTAACATCAATAGCAGCCGTTTAGTTGGTTTAATCATCCTCTTCATCAACAGCTGTTACTGTGTTCAACACCATAAAACATCAATTGAGCCATTTAGCATTTAATATGATAAAGGATGTCATTTTATTCAAACTAAACCATGTTTCAAACTCCTTGGTGTCCTTCTAAGCTTGGTTCCTCTGGTCACCAAACATACTAAAATACATCAGTAAAGGGGGATTTCTCCCACACTAGTCATGACATGCCTGTAAACGAAGGAGCATGCCAGGTTGCTATGTTGTTTGTTATTGTATCTAAGAGGGGCTCCAACTACCACGGGGTGCATCAGAGAGCTCCTTCACTCTACACTTCGTCATGCTGCTATAACCTTTCTGAGTTATATCCTGACACAGAACAGATCTCTCTCAGTAACATTTCTGAGTGATGCTGCCACAGGAACACATGTCTGTCAGTAGTAACCTCTGTGTGATCCTGACACAGAACACATCTCTGTCAGCTCAGGCCATGATCATGACAACCCAGAGAAGTATGTTTTGTTTTCGTATGGACGTTCCAAAGGAAGCCTGCCTCGCACATACATGATACCACGGTCAAAGTGAAGAAAGAACAATGGCGCACACACACACACTTGACATTTTCCCCTTCCTCTGTCGTGCTGCTGGCTGGGGGGAAAAACCTTCCATTACATCAACCTTAGCAACAGTGAAAACATCCATCAGGCCAGATGGATCTGGTCCAATACTTTCCTTGTTCAAGAGCTTGCTCCTTCTCTTCCTGACCTGACTAAACTAAAGTTCTGTTGACACCCTGTAATTTATGGTGATTGTGGAAATAGTGGGCAGTCTTTTATTGTGGCTGTTACATCACTTTTGTGTGTGTATGTGTGTGGGATACAGTACATGTATGTGTAGTGTGTGTGCGTGTGTGTGTGTGTGTGTGTGTGTGTGTGTGTGTGTGTGTGTGTGTATGTGTGTGGGATACAGTACATGTATGTGTAGTGTGTGTGTGCGTGTGTGTGTGTGTGTGTGCGTGTGTGTGTGTGTGTGTGTGTGTGTGTGTGTGTGATACAGTACATGTATGTGTAGTGTGTGTGTGTGTGTGTGTGTGTGTGTGTGTGTGTGTGTAGTAGTGTGTGTTGTTTTACTGAGTTATGTTAAATTTAGCCAGCATATTCTAACAGCATGGCGATAAGCAGTCACGGCTCCTCTCCTTTGATTAGAGCAAACTAATTGTAGAATGGAAAGTCCTGCAGGAGGCTTCTCTATTTCGTCGGGTAAACCAGCTCGGATTCCTGGGTTGTTACTTTTCTGTCCTAGAAATACATCCAAGATGATCCCAGATGGTCAAGTCTACTCTGGCCAGCAGAGCTGTTATCTAAACCCTCTGATTGGTACAGTGTATTTTGGGACGTTAATTGCTCCATTCACACGTTACTAGGAAGTATTCATATCACCTCTCTCATCTTCCAGTCACCACTATGCTGCTTCTTTTAGTGCCTGGAGATCCAGAGTTTCATGTACGCTCCTCGGCACAAGAAAGACGAGAGCTACGCAGAAAACATGAGGACATGCTGGCCCGCTAAAATCTTAAGATGTGCAGACCACTGGGTTGTATCTGCCACAAATTAAACTATACCTTAAACATTTGACCTGCATGTTATGCTTTCCTGTTTTGCTTGAGGCGTGAGGCCCACTGTTGCTGATCATTCATTTTAATTTACAAGTCAGTAGTGCAGTGTAGTTATTTACACGAACAGTTGAGAAAAGAACAGACAAATGTGTGTAATCCTAGGAATCTGACATCATCATGTATGTTTTCCAGGGCACCAGAGGTGGCTGTAGCATGTATGTTTTCCAGGGCACCAGAGGTGGCTGAGAGGCAGTCGAGGCAAGGCCGTGGAAAAACCAGGGCCTTCTTTCTCTGCACTTGTACCATCCTGAGGAAAAGAGGGCAACGCCAACATCTCTGACTCTTCAAATGATTTCCCTCTGAACGTTGCTACAAGAAGGTAGATGAGTTGGAATCAAACCAAGGACAACCATTTAATTTCCTCTGTTCTTGTCTAAATGTGTGTCTGTCTGTCGGCACGATTAGACAGGCAGGTGCCACTGCTCAGGATGGACTTCATTGCTCCCCTCCATGTTCACGGGCAACACAATTGATTTTGTGTTATTTTGTACATTCTGTGAAATAATGAGTTTGAAGAAAAAGTCACACTCAGAAGGCATATTTTACTCACAGTAGTTTTTAATTGTTTTTAAGGGATGAACCAATGTCCAAATAAGTGCTGGGCTGGCACCTACAACCAATCAACCAAAACCAAAATGACAATTTCTTCAATATAAACGATTATCTCAATAAAACCAATGATGATGGGGTGCCCACAATGGAAACACTTGTTAAACATTGAGTATATAATTATGTATTTTCTGATGTACACTACTAGTTTATGCTATGAAATGGCACAGTGTCCAAATTATTACATAATAAATAATCTAACAAAGGATTGCCTTATTAAACCACAATTTAAGTATACTGATGTAACAACAGTATTCCAGAATATTTTTTTTTCACAAAATACTGCCGTTTGTGCAACAGTAAATTATTTAAATGCACTGTATCAGGGCGTGTAAATGCAGTACATTACGGTAGTTTTAATAAGGGTCCTTTTTTAGATTTCTAAAGTGATAAACGTGTTAAGAGGCAATTTGAAAGCATGAAACTCACACTCAACACTGCATTTCTACACTTCTTCAATATGACAGTGCCAATAAGGCAATATTTGAAGAGTGTGCTCAGCTGTTAGCAAGTGAGCGTTATACAGCAGCGTAGGGGAAACATAAAAGAAGAGTAAGAGACTGAAACCATATCGGATCACTTCTGCTACTACAACTAGTACACAACACACCCTTGTGAGTAAGCTGATGATCCAAAAATAGCCACGGGTCAGGAACACGCTATCATCTCAGAGCAAAGGTGAATCCTACAAGCCAACACTCTGGTCAACAAATGTGCACAAGCAACACACGTTCAGACAAAATATACTGTGATTCATAAAGAAAGATTACAAAACGTGATTATATTTCATTAACTGCATCCGTCTTAATGCATCCGTTTCAATCTACTTTTCCTTTTCGGTCTTTCATCCTACCACTGGCTCTTCAAATTGACAGCACTTTCTTTGGAATTCAAAATACATACAAAGTTATATATATATATATATATATATATATATATATATATATATATATATATATATATATATATATGGTGATAAGAATGGTATGGTACAAGACACCATGTTTTTATTGACATGTTTTGCAAGTTTTTCATTTTGATTACCGGTACTTTGATCAGGTAACTCATACTCATCTTTCAGTTTAAAGGTTAAGGGATTTCTGTCTAGGAAACTTACGTATGAGCCTACTTTTTCTTGTCCACAGCTGAGCTTTACCAGAGACCTTTGATGGATAGACACCCCACTGCAGGCTCCTCCATTAATAAGAAATGGTACTCTTCCGGTCTCCTAAATGGGTGTGGTCATCAGCTTGTGATTGGTGGTCTGTCAATGGTATGAAACTTCATTGGCTGACCAGTCTCCTAAATGGGCGTGGCAGTGGCGAAACCTCTGTGGCACAGATACAGGAAGTGACTAGAAGTTGGGGTGTCTCTATATTAAATGTCTCTGGTTTTGCTATGTTCTGTACATGTCAAATACTACTTAACATAAACCACCATGTTCCACAATATATAATTTATAGGGGTGTCACAATATATCGTCCCACGAAATTTCGCGATAGTAAAACGTCACGATATGTATCGTTGAGAGGAAATCTCATATCGTGATTTTTTTTTTTTTTTTTTTTTTTTTCCAAAAATAGACAAAGAAACGTCTTTGTTTGTTGAAGTTCAATGTGTGGAAAGTAGTTCAGTTGAACAAGTCTCTGAAGAGACACATGAGAAGTTATACAGGAGAGAAACCATTCAATTGAGTTTCTGGCAAAACTGTTTACTTGACAGGAAAAACTGAAGATGCATAAAAAATAGACTAAGAAAAGTCTTGTTGTTTGAGTTTGAAGAAAAACTGAAGATGCATAATGAGAATTTATACTGCTGAGAAACCTTTTAGTTCAAAGTAAATCTAAGTGACGGTGTAACTCATTCTATTTCAAGATAAGCCTTATCTCCAATCTCATGTTTTTTCTAGTTGTTATTGTAATAACAATTTCCCACAACAGCATGTTTTGTATTTGTGCATTTCAAATAAAATACTACTTTTCCAGTCATATATTGTCATTATTCAAGTTTAAAAAAATATTGTTAAAATCGTATCGTATCGTATCGTTATCGTGAACCCAGTATCGTGATACGTATCGTATCGTGAACTGAGTGTATCGTGACACCCCTAATAATTTACTAACATAATTGCATAAGTAGTGACTCAATCAAAAAGAAAGATAAGATTACAGCTGTGTAGCACAGGTTAGTACAAAAATAGAGAAATCTAGAGAATATTGAAGAAATCTGTAAGAACAAATGAAAGCTATAAAATCAGCCAACCAATGCCAACAAAATATTCCATCAACAATGCTGCCATAAAAAGTTGCTACAATATATAGATATTAGTCCTAACTGAAGCTAGCCTATAAAAAATGAACACATCGTCAGGCTCATCATTAAGTCTTTTGTTTGGCTGTGTAGTAATGCTGCAATTAATACCATAAAATATACATTAATCGAGCAGTTTAACAACTCCGTTTATTATTATTATTTAATGTTGTAATGTACTACAAGAAAGAATTACAGCCTTATTACATAGTCTGAGACAAATATGACTGCCATATGTGTGGATTGCTGCATGAGAAAGCCCTGTGGATGTGTGATTCAACAAGTGTTTAAATTGGCTATTGAGTATTTTTGACTGGATTCTTCACTAGTCATCTGAAGTGCTTTCAAGGTAAACTGTTGTGACTCTTTTCTCATGAGAGACCTTCTGCAGCACCGGCTCTGAGCTGGCCTGAGCTTGGCTGTTGTTTACGTCCATCTGGAAGGTGAAGGACTTTTCTGATGGCCCCAGCTGGGTGTGCCACTCACTGATGCCAGTCACAGACTCTCCTTCGGTGGCGAAACCTTCTAGCTCTTCAGCGTGCGTATCATCCTGATCTGTGGAGACTCTCATGCTGTACCCTCCCCCTGCTCCGCCCCGGAGGGCCTTCTCGAGCTCTGGATTAGAAGAGCGAAGAGCTGCCATGATCTGCTCCTCAGACAGATCATCTCCTTCTGCCTCCAGCAGCCCAGAATCCTCCAGAGTTTGACTGACATTCAGCTCTGCAACAATGGTGGTGGTTCCATTGTCAGTAGACTGCTGCACTTTTTTTACATTGAACGCCAAATTCTGTGGACTGTCGCTACGGACGTTTGTGAAGAACGCCAATTCGTCCTTCAGGTGACCTGACACTGAGCCTTGTATCTTCTCTAGTGCTCCCTTTAGCTGCTCTTTGGGGTCCAAAGAGTCCTCTCTCAGGAACTCAAGCATTGACTCCTGCACTGTTGGGGAGACATGGATCTCCTCTTCAATTATGCACTCTGGGAAACTCTCTTTGACAAATGAGTGATCACTTGACATGAACTTATATTCGTCACTTTCCTCAGCAGCCATTCTGTTCATTGGAAGTTCTTCATCTTGGTAATACCTCTCATCTGATAGGTCATCCAGAACTCCATAATGGCCATATGAGGTTATGCCACCACCCTCCTCATGTTCAGACAGATCATCTGGTGTGGAGACAAAATACACATCAGGCTCTTGACCATGGGAGAAGTATGGAGATTCACTCTCTCTGGAGACCTCTTGAACTTGCACAGATCCACCCTTGCCATAGCCTTTGTCGGTTTTCAAGGTATCGTCATCACTCTTCTGAACTTCAGAGTCACAAGGGACATTCTCAAGCTCCTCGATTTGGAAATATGTTGAAGAGGGCTGGAAAAAAGTAGACGTGGTCTGCTCAAACTCATACTCCTCATCGCTGTGACCCTCCACAGGCTCCTCAATGATCTCCACACTGACTGACTTATTTTCCAGATCCTCTCCTCCTTGCAGGCTACTTAGCAGATTCTGGATCATACTTCCCGTCGCTGTGTCCTTGATGTCCTCCAGTGTCACCGTCTTCACCCCTCTGCCGAGGAGGGCTTCCAGGGCAGTGTCCTCAGAGAAATCCAGCTCCTCCTCCACCTTGGACTCCAACACAATCTGTGTCTTGGTCGTGCCGTCCTCCTGCTCCGTTTTCTCCACATGGTATGTGATCTTTGAGTCTCCAGAGGAGCTCACTTTAGCATCCAAACCTGCCGGTTTGATCACTTTCTCGATAATCTCCTCCACAGACACAGTGTCTAATATCTTTTTCTCTCTTGGCCCTATCTTAGCCTCACTCTGATATCCATTTCCTTTCTTCTCTTTTTCCTCACTCACTTTCCTTTTGCTGTCCACCTCTGTGTTATTGCCCAGGCTCATCATGGGTGGTGACACCACTCTCACTGACTTGGAGTGAACTGTGGGGGAGATGATGATGGGGCTGAATTGGTTCTCTGGCTGTGATGCCGCGATGATTTTCACACTTTTTTCTTCTGTCGCCTTTTTCTGCACCTTTTCTGCATCCCGACTACGTTGGCTTTCATTCTGGGCCACTGGTTTGTCTTTGGTGGTGGTGGTGGTGGTGGTGGTGGTGGTGGCAGAGGCAGAAGCTTCAGCCCGAGCTTTTGTGAATGAGATCATATCCCTCCTGGACGCAGGACTCTGATTCTGAGCCCAGCCGGATACTGAAATAGGAATGACCCTAGAGGGACTAAGTGACCCAGAGGGAGGCCCAGGGGATCTTCTCAGGTTCGACGTCTGCTCTGTGTACCTGACATCCACACGCTGTCTGGTCGAGGTGGCCGCTCTCGGAGCGTAGGGTCGGGAAGGCATCTTGATATCTGAGGCAGAGAATGAATCAACAAACATTTTCTATTAAGTCAAAGCTCTTGATTACTTACTATTGACTGCTTAGTAAAAGAAATCCACTCAAAAACTACTCTTGTGTGATCAACATATAACAACAACAATTAAGTAAATACTTTTCAATACCTATTATTCTTTCTCTTTGATGTTGATTTGTCCTCCTGTGTGCGTCTCGCAGATCTACTCTCTCACCTTCCAGGAGGGCCCTGAACCAGCAAAAAACAAATAAGAAAAAAGAAGACATTCAAGTCAAGGGCAAACCCTTCATGGTAAATCATTAGGTAATCTTCTTCCTATTTCAAAGTCATTCACGTTTTCCCACTTGCGTGTAAAAAATGATGAATAGATACCTGACGAGGCGATGCACATCGTTCAGCTCTGCCATCTCAAACCTCAAACATAAACACCACAGCCTTACAGGACAATATCAATCCAGGGACCTGCTGGCCATATATGGCAGTAGTCAGCAAAAACACGAGAACAAACCACTGTCATCATCTCACAATGAGCTGAGAAGAGTTTGGTAAAAACAGCTCACCTTTCTTTGGCCATGGTTCAACCAAAGCAAACAACAAGACAGCGAGTAGAAGTCCTTCAGAAAAGGAATAGGCTCTCCGGAGGAGCTTCCCGAAAGACTGACCTAAAAATAACAGCTACAATGCGCCGCTGTCTGCACTTTGCTATGAATCCCAAAGCAAAAGCAGGGTCCTGACATACTGCAGCTAGGTCCTAAAACACAAGGCACCGCTACGCCTCTGAGGAAACATTCTGCCTATTCCAAAAATCCCAAACAAACCACATGTGCCAAGCTGGAGATTTGGCCTTATAGAGACACACTGAAGCAAAAACATCTTGCAAATTGATTGGATACTAACATAGAAAATCCCACAACAAATCTGTTTAAGGCTGTATAGATGACATGGGATATGAGATCATGTGATGACTACTGAGTAAAGTTATGAGTTATGACATTTTGTGGATGTCTTTGATGAAAGCCAGTAAATACAACCTTAATAATACTTCAGGCTACTTAAGGCTGCTTTTTATGTATTTTCTTTATTCTTCTGAAATCCCCCCCCCCCCATTTTCTCCTCAATTGTACTTGGCCAATTCCCCCTGCTGACCCGGTTGCTTAACCTGACTCTGCCAGATGGGGCGGTATTTACTAGGGATGGGCATCGAATTTCGAATTTTCGAATAATCGTTGTTATTATCAAGGTCGACTTTTATTATTGAAAGTCGAAATTCGATTTTTTTTTTTTTGTGTGAGTGAAATGTTGCATTGTCTCCCCTGATTCTAAGTATAGTCGAATCGCTTGGTTTGAGCAAGTAAAACAATTTTTATAAGCATTTTAAGCAAGGTTTATGGAAAAATGAATGGCGGATGAAATCCCATGAAGAGAGAGAGGGGTGACTTTGGCACCCCTTTGGCACTCAGACCTGAGCTTACTAAATATTTAATGAACCACTCATGATTGTCAAAACTGTTTTTTATTTTCGAAAATGGCAATGTCATGTAACATGTTCTTTACTTCAGTGGTGCAATGCTTGTTTGAGCTAAAAATCCACAGCAGAAGCTTTTTCTATTAATTAATAAAGCCTTAGACTTAGAATCAGGGGAGACAATGCAACATTTCACTCACCAAATTTTTTTTTTTTTTTTTTTTTTTTTTTTTTTTTTTTACATTTTTTTTTTTTTTTTTTTCGAATTTCGATTAAAAGTCGACTTTGGCCAGCGAATTTCGAATAGTGTTTTTGCTAGAAATGCCCATCCCTAGTATTTACCGGTTGCTATCCCCTCTGCCGATCTTCTTCCTCCGATACATGTGCAGTTGCCAGCCGCTTTTCACCTGACAGCGGGGAATTTCACCGGCAGGACATGATAGCACGTGGGAGGATCACACTATTCCCAGACACTAGTGCAGCGATCAGGACACATACCCTCATTCCGGCTTCCCACCCGCAGACACAGCCAATCGTGCCTGTATGGACGCCCAACCAAGCCGGAGGTTACATGGGGGCGCGAACCTGGGACCCTCATGTTGGTAGGCAGCCAATCTACCGCTACACTATCCGGACGGCCCTACTTAAGGTTGCTTGATATAAATAGCTATGTAAATGGAGCCAAAGAGTGAGTGCCTTTGTAAAAATAGCAGTCTGTTGTTATGATCATAGAGTGGCTACTGTTTGACAGTAGCATGAAGACTGAACACCTTGTGCAGGATATGAAATGCAATTACGTACTTGATGTCTTGCTTCCTATAGATTCACAATGGATAGTAGGAAATATTTACGTCAACGGTCGTCAAAGAGTATAGAAGCCTCGAGATAAAACTGCCACCATTTTGGACTGAAAATGCTGCCTTGCACCAATGGGACAACAGGACAAAACCATGACAGAGAGACACACAACGATGAGGAAGAACACAGGCAATTTTCGATAGAGGTGCTTTTGTGTGGCACTTTGTAGGTGGGACGTTTTGCTCATTACGGTAGCCTCCTTTAGTCCAAAATGGTGGAGGCATACAGTAGCTCTGCTGCTGTGCACTGATGCTGCAATGGAACGACCTATAGACCCTTCTCACGGGGGCCATTTTGTGTCGAAAAGGCAGGGTAAACACAGGTGCAAGCAAAACACTAATGAGGGTTTCCAACTTCCATGATTGGAATTTGGAAACCCTCATTAGTGTTAGTGTTTTGCTGCTATAACCTTGACCCACCCACACACCCCCCCCCCCCCCCCAGCAACTTGCCCCTTCACTCTCCACGCCCCTCCCACCACCCACATCGCCATAGCCACTCCCCCTATCCACCCCTTGAATCCTGAATGTCTACGACCTTCCTATCCTTAGCTATGCCCCATTTCCCCTAACACCCTTGACCCGGATCAGATCGGATCAGCGCCAAAATTGAATTGGTTCTTCCCTGGCCCATTCTACACGTCACCCACCCTTCCACCAAGTTTCATGACTGACAAACGGCACCGGGACCATAACCTCCTTGGCGGAGGTAATCAGGTATTTTCACCATCAGAGTGAACGGTGACCAAGTTGATCACTTATATTTCATCTTTCATTTTTTGAGTACGTTTGAGAAGCTACCTGTTGAATAGCACTAAAGTGCTATCAAACGAAGTTCTATTCAGACTGGACAAATGATGAAAAGCCGTGGACTCACCTGTAGGCAGCCACCTCCATGCCCAGATCCATCTTGACCTGAAGGAGCTGCTGATGGTCCTGTAGCTTGTCTGCAATGCTGTCAGCCAAAATATTCCGCTCATGCTCCAACTGCTCAATAATCATCTGGTGGGAAAAAGAAAGAAAATAAAACTGACATTAACTCTGGTCTTGTACATATTGTCATATTTTGACAGTAATGTCCATTGGGATGTGATTTTTTGTTTATCTCACAATTTAACTGAAAGTAACATTACTGTCTCATTCATCTCCGTTTTACATGCTCTATGAAAACATTATATTTGACTAAAGCACTGAAAGTTGTGAACTTGGCATAGGCTTGTATTGTCTATTGGTTTTCAAAGTGGGGGCCACCAGGGGGCACTAGGGGGGCCTCAGGAAATTAATGGAAATGCTTAAAAAAAATAGCATCTTTATGGAGAAGGGAATGATTCAGTTATATTTGTTAATACTACAGTATAATAAATCAAGAATATTATATATTTTTTTACATTTTTTATAATTATATTTAGTGTGGTATTAACAAATATAATTGAATATTTTCCTTCCACATAAAAATCATACTTGCCAAGTCAATCTGTCTAATTGCCTGCCAGTCAAAACGTCATCACATTCATTGTCATTTCCCCCTGGTGTGGGTAATAATCTGGAACATTGTTTATAACAGAAAACAGAAATATTGAATATGAAGAAATTAGAACAGATTTGAGATACTGTACAAAGGTAATTATTAGGTTAGTACATTAATAAAAGTAAGTAAAAATATTCTGAGGCTATATGGATGTGATTTGTGACATTTTCAATAGTATTGGGAATGGGATTTTAAAGACATCTTGCAATAGAGGGGCCGTGGCCAAAGGCGAATGCTATTTGGAGAAGTTTGGGAACCCCTGGTCTATATCAGTGCTTCTCAAAGTGGGGTCCTTGAGGGAGTCCCCAGCAAAGAGGGAAATACATTATTTTCACTACAATTCCATCCATAAGTAACACAATGACAGAATGTATGACTATTTTGCATACACGTTATCCTTTTTATATCTAATAAAAAGGGAGCAAGTGGGCAATATCTGTTTGTCTTTTTCAATTTTTGTCCCACTGGTGATGTCACAATGTCTATGACATCATCAGTGATGTCATCAGTGACATCATTATTGACCAAAATCATCTTATGACATCACTGATGATGTCATAGGCACTGATAATGTCATAGGCATTGTGACATAATCATGATGTCATAGGCAATGTGACATCATCATTGATGTCATAGGCATTGTGACATCATCAGTGACAGTGATGTCATCCGTGATGCGAAGTTGTGCAAATTGCGCACTGCGCATGCCAATAGAGCAGGCGATTGTGCACTGTGCATGCCAATAGAGCAGGCAAGGCCATGCAGCAGTTGAGCTGCGGGCGAGGCCACGTACTGGCCGAGCTGCGTGCGGCGAGCCCGCGCAGTGGAGAAAACTATCACAAGGGGGGCCCGTAATCTAATTTGTGTCAGTTTAGGGGTCCTTGATGTGGAAAAGTTTGATAACTCAACCACTGGTCTATATTGCTTGTGTTGGTTAGGGATAGGGTTACTTAGCACCATTTGCAGAATAGATAGATCTGGAATTGGGCCAGCACTTCCTGTGTACTGTAAATCAAGTCTGATCTCATTAACAGATTGCATTTATCATGTGGAGCAGTTAAGCCAGTGTTTGTCCCAATCATTCTTGTCTGAAGCTTGTCCCCTAAATGACAGTTGGCATCCCACAACAGATGCCGTGTTCAATTACAGATTGTAACATGGGGTTAAACTGTGAGAAAAATCTACCCCCCCCCCTTCAATATGAAAGGGATGCCTATATGAGCACAGTAGCCCCCCCCCTGCCTATATGAGCACAGTAGCCCCCCCCCCTCTTCAATATAAAAGGGATGCCTATATGAGCACAGTAGCCAGTCGCAGCTGACTGACCTGCTTGGGGCACCATCTTTAGGAGGGTAATAAGGATTTGTCAGTCTGACAGCTAATTGGTTTAAGTGGCTGGTATAAAGAGCCATGGAGTGCTGGGGAGGTAAAATGCCATTTAGCAAAGCTATTCAATCTCTCTATAGCTACTGGGGTCAAATGGGGTCAAATGCAAGCTCTGTGTTTGATGGTTATGAGAACACAAACTTGCCAACCACCACCTTATGTTGGTAATTCCAATACATTTAGAAGTGATACGTTTTATTATTGATTTCAGAGCCAACATCTACAGTATGTTGTAATAGCTCTTGAACACTAAAGCCAGAGTGGTTACAGAGGAGATTTCTTATAGACATGATATTTGCACTTGTGGCCATTTTTTTTACTGACTTTAGGCTATACAACACAGGATGCCATATTTTGCATCGCATGAGCTTATGTTGTTATTGGTTAATAGGAGTGAATGGATTCAGATGTTATATTCTTGAATTAAAACAATTATTTCAGCTTTATCTCCCCTAAGAAGCAGACTGATCAGATGTCAAATAATGTGGCTGCCTGGTGTGTAGCACTGTGCTTATCCCACTTCCAGTGGGTGTGGCACTGTGGCAGGGCGCAGAGGGAGCAGCAGCTGGGCTTTAGTGGGACAAAGGGGAGATGGTTCTGGAGATTTTCCAATTTTGTATATTTAGGCTTTGAATTCTGACTTCACTTCACTCCCTCTAAAAAACAACAATAATAACAATAAAATAGTAGTGGCCTAAACCATTACTGTCTCTCTCACCACGGTCATAACGTGTTCATCCGTACCTGAAACTCATTGAATTCCCCCCGAAAGGTGTCCTGCATGCGTACGAGTTCTTCTTCCAGATGTATTTGGATCTTTCCTTGTTGTTGCGCCTCGGCGCGTAATTTGTCGAACTCCGCGGCGTAAAGCATCTTCTCCCTGCGCAGGTCTTCCAGTCTCGCCTGGTCCGCTTTGATCGACTGTTCCATCTCTTCCACCTTTTGCTGATACATCTCGAAGGTCTCCATCCACCCCTCGGACAGACCTCGGGCATACTCTTGCACTTCTTCCACGGAAGCCGTTTGAGGGCCACGGTAAGTTTGCGTGATGATGGGTACCACCCGGGAGTCGACCTGACGGCGCAGATGCGCAATTTCTTGGTTGTGCGCGTCCTCTAAGCGTTTATACTCGTTCTCTAGTTGGAATAAACGCTGCTCCAGTGCGCTGTTGGAGTTGTGAGCGTGGTGGAGCTCCTTCTCGCAGCCTTTCAGCTCGCCGCCGATGTCTTTGCACACCGCAGTCTCCTGGCTGCACAGAGACTGGAGCATCTGCAACTCTCGCCATTGCTTCTCTCTCTCCATCTCGGCCTGGGACTTTTCGAACGACAGCTGTCCCACCATTCTCCTCAGATCCCGCACCTCGGCCTTGTATTGGTGCTCACATTCGGCCTTCTTTGTTTGCCTGAGTTGATTGATTTCACTAATTAGACAGGCGTTTTCCTGCTCCAGCTGCTTGGTTCTTGATAGGTACTGGGAAAGTCTGCTGTTGAGCTCCTGCAGTTGATGTTTTTCGCTCTCAAAAGTTCTCCTAAACTGCAACATTTTGTCACGAAAAGTAATAACAAATAGTTTTTTTTAAATTGGTTCCTTTGCCGTGTGGATTCAGAGGACCGGTTCGCCTGGTGTCATTTGCGGGTGCGTGGTCTGCATGCAGAACTGCCTGTGTGATGCGAATTGTGATCAGTGCCCTTTGACAAGTGCAGGAGGAGGTGGGCGGGTCCATCTGATCCGTTTCCCTGGCAGATCAGATGTGATGATGCTTTAATGTGCCGTCAGAAATATAAAGGACCTGTAGAGTTTACACTCTGCCCCTTTTCCCCCAGTCTGTGGTTTACCACACGAATGGCGCAAATAAAAATAAATAAATAGGCTACATAAATACATAAATAAATAAAATACAGAAAATTAAATAGTTTGTTTGTATAACTAAATAAAATATAAATATGCTTGGTGACATTTTTTTTGTTCATCTTGCTTATGTGCAGGGTAAAAAGCGAATGGATTTTGAGTGGATAATGTTATCTACTGAACGCTAATTACGCCACAAGATGGCGCTATCTTGTAGATCTATTTGTTCAGCCCATGAAAGTAGCCTACAAAAGGGGTCCAGAGAAGTTATTTGACGTCAGATTGCTGTTGAGTCTGCTAGTGCATTTGCAGCAGGATCTAGGCCTAAAAATTTATCAAAAAAAGCAAAGTTGTGATTTATTGTTTGTTTATAGTACACATTTGTTGCAAACAAAATATCCTTTCTGAACTATCATTATACCTAAAAATAACAACACCGACCAAGAATACTAAACTGAAGCTAAAACTAAATACAAATCAAATGTTTAAAATAACAAATAAATAATAATAACAATAAATACACTATAAAACAAAAATGACCAAATTAATACTGAAAACTACAACTAAATTCAAATGGAAATAACTGAAAACTACATGCGTATTATGGAATTGATTGGCATTCCACGTAGACAGTTATTTTCAATGTTTGTTTTTTGCTGCTCTTCGATTGTGCCTGTTTGTTTCAGACAAAAAGCAATACAGTCAATGTTGTCTTTCATGACTTCTGATTTTGAAAATCTAGGAATTTACGAGGAGCACATGAAGGCAGCAGAGGCTTCATCATTTCCAAGGGAACGGCTCCCCCAAGTGGACAAACAGAGAGCTGCGGGTATGTGGTTTGTCTTCATAAGATTGAGCTTGATGCACAAATAGAAGTGAACATATTCTTCACTTGTTTTAGTGTCTTGCTGTTGAATACAAAATGTAATGTTTTATATAATATCTTTCCTTTGCGCCTATAGACTCTGGAAACTTGACCATGGATGGATGCGAAATTGTGGTTGTTACAGGTAAATGAAAAGGAAAATATAGATTCACAATTCTAACTCGTAAACCTGGAGTTTATGATTTGGAGTTGTAGGAAAATTGAAGTCTTTTAATCTTTTGAGGGTTTGGACCTTTCAGACAGTTCTTGGTGAACCCCAGCTGGAAAGCAGCCCAGGTAAACTTTGAAATATTTGACAGGCCCTTGCCTGGTAGTGATAAGTCTTTACATGATATCAACAATATAGCACATGATATTGACTTAAAATGCCTACACGTGTTATTGAAGGGCTTGAAGGTGGTTGGACTGGGAGAGGGGATAGGTGTTTACATCAAGGAGTTGCCAGTGAGTTATGTCAAAACACAACAGATCATCGCTGAACTTTGGCAAACTCTCAACCCAAAGGTATGGTCTTCTTAATGTGTCTGGACACTTGTTAAAGCCTATGTCAATCCACTAGCCATTATGCTATGACAAGTTGAATATCTCACTCTACCTGTGTGTGTGTGTGTGTGTGTGTGTGTGTGTGTGTGTGTGTGTGTGTGTGTGTGTGTGTGTGTGTGTGTGTGTGTGTGTGTGTGTGTGTGTGTGTGTGTGTGTGTGTGTCCAAGTTTGCTGTGCATCTGGGGATAGCCAGAGGTTCCAGAGTCGTCATGTTGGAGCAAACAGGGAGGAACAGTGGCTACTCGGACAGAGACGTGTGCGGCTTCTGTCCCGACAGTGGCTGCTGCGTGCCAGGAGGAGCAGAGAAGCTGGACTCAGTTATAGATATGAAGTCTCTCTCCAAGCTGTTGAAACGAGCAGGGATGGATGTGATCTATTGCAGGGACGCCGGCAGGTAGGCTCTGTGGCTGTGCTTCCTTTCTAAAGCTCGGGGTGCTGTAAAAAAAACACATTGCTCTATAACAGAGCTTTTCAAAGTGGGAGGCTCCGCGAAGGACGTGAAAAAGATTTGACATTGGTTAACAAAAGGAGATCACATAGAATAACCCAAACCTGTGTGATTTGGTTAAAGAGATCAGTCAGAGGATACAATAGTTTGGGGGAATTTTACTGTTTTCCGCACATTCCCAGAGTCAGTGTCTTGTACAGGTGGTGTTCTTCCAACAAATAAATGCCTTCAGACAGACCTTTCTTTATGTACTTGGTGTCTGAATGATGTCAACAGCAATATCAGGCTATTTTGTTGAGTGCCTATGGGATCAAATAACATAATCATGATCCCATAGGCATCCAGGAATTGAGCAAAACTAATGAAGTGAACTAAGGAGGTGGTTCCAAACCTTGTGTGAGAGGAGGCCCATAGTCTCAGACTTTGAAAACACCTGCTCTATAAGTTCTGACAATGACCGATATATTTGAGATCAGGACTCTGACTACGCACCAATACAGAACAATTTCTTTACAGTATCATTTTAGAGAATTTCAAAGTTAAAGTCTCACATTTGTATGTTAAAATGACTCAGGGAGCTGTGAAAACACATGCTCCACCATTTCTGACAATGACTAGTTATTTGTGTTCAGGAACCCTGACATAATACACTAACCCAAAAGTCAAATGCACGCACGTCAGTAAACATGATCAGTCCGATCATCTGTCGTGCGTAGTCTGCACTCGGATGCGATAAGCTAATGCTTTCCCTCTCCTCCTCAGGTACCTCTGTGACTTTGCGTATTACTGCTCGCTGCATCACAGTCAGGGCAGAGCAGCACTCATCCATATACCTGCGTCCGGCAGCCTGGCCTCAGCCGACAGACTGGTCCCTCTGTTGCAGAGCGTCGTCCAGGCCATGCTCAGACAGCTGGATGGTCGTCCACTAACAGCCTGAGGTGCCGTCACAGTGGGCTTCCTGGGGACACCGATCACGGTGACCTCAGGCTTGGTGGAGCAGTGGTTCTCAGATGTTTTGGCTCGTTGTGACCCCCTCAAAATGACTGCTTACCACCCACATGCATTTATGCATCCTCCATAACGTGCAACTATGCAGAGTGGGGAACAGTTCAACCAACAACAAAAAAAGCTTTTCCCAGCTTTCAGCTCATTTTGTTCCTGATTACAAGAGACTGAAAACCTTACTAAAAGCAACAATTTGAGAGAGAAAACCTGAAAAAAAACATGATAATGGATTTGTACTGTAGATGATATTTGTATACAATTGTGTTTTTCCCTAACCCAAAAATCACCTCTCACCCCCCCCACCCCAATTATCTTGCAAGTGCTCTAGTTTGAAAACCACAGTGAAACCACAGATTTAGATCATATAATATATAGATAATACTGTTAATGATCGAGGAGTCATGGGTTCCCAGGTGATTAAATATAACACAACAAATGGTGATAGTTCTCATTCACTTTTTTTATTCAAATTTTCAAAAAAGAAAAAATAATGAAAAAAAAATACAAGAATTTCTCAGATACACATTTGGAGATGGCATGTCAAAAATACACCATCTCACCTATAGGGGTGAAAAAATTTGAGGCCTCAGTTACAGAACTTGAAAGAAGACAGAGGCCTAGCTAAGCTTTTTGACATATTTTCTTTTCCAATCATTGAATGAACACACAGAATCAGGTTTTGTGAAAGGTAATAAAATAATAGTTGATCAAGGCCCCCTCTGAAGTTATAGGAATGCAAATCATCAAAAGAGAAGCGCAAACTCATTATTGCAATTTGAATGCATTTATGCATCCTCCATAAACCTGAGGTTTGCATGAAGAACATTCAGAAGAAGTTAAAATTGAAATGATAAAGACGATTAAGTTGAATCCTTTTTCAGTCAATCTATTTTTACACTTGCAATCTGGCAATGCAAAAAGCAACTATCTTCTATTGTAAACGTATACGCCTGTAATCTGATTCTAGTCATGTTGTTTACTCTTTACCATGACTACCCGTAATCTACTCCACATCCCTGTTCTATTCATGTCCGTGTGTTTGTTTATTTACGTTGTGGTTTTGACAGGTTTGTGATCTACTGGTAACTAAGAAACCATGGCAGCACTCCACATGAACAGATATTCACCTCTCAACTTTATATGGATTTCCATGACTGAAAGTGCGGAAATATATCACAAATGTCTGTCTGTATCTTATCATTACACACCGTACATCCAAACTGGAAGGGAAAAAAACAACAACAAAAGCACAGTTGGCCTTTGTCAGTGGTGATTTCTATACCGATCTGTGGCATGATGTCCAACAGCAATCCAACTGTCTGTTTTTCCACCTTTTTATATTTGTATTCTCTTAGATCATACATGGATATAATTATTAGGAAGAACCTACTTTGAGCCCCCAAATGTAATCTCATGTCCTAGTGGGCGCTGTCTGTCTGTGGACTCGGTGTCAGGTCTGTCTGTGGGCTTGGCGTCAGTCACGATTTGTGATGTCATCAGTGATGTCACTTGAGCAATTTTGATAATCATCAGTGACATCACTCAAGCAATTGTGATGTCATCAGTGATGTCACTTGAGCAACTGTGATTGTATAACTGTGATGTTACTCAGGCAGTTGTGACGTCATCAGTGATGTCACTCGAGCAACTGTGATGTAGTATGAGCCAATGGTGCTCTGTCTGTGGTGGTGGTGTCAGTCATGATTTGTGACGGGGGTGATGTCACAGTGATGTCATCAGTGATGTCACTCGAGCAATTGTGATGCCATCAGTGATGTCACTCGAGCAACTGTTAGCCGATGGCGCCTAGGTGGGTGGGCGGTGTCTGTCTGTCTGTCTGTCAGTCATGAGTCATGGCTGCATAACTGCAGCCATGGCGCATCATCTCCAGTCTCCACCCTAGGAATTGAGTGCACGTAGCGCGCGAGATTCAGTTTTTTTTAATTGTTTTTGGGTTGTAATTTCAACAGGTTTCAAATAATTTGACATTTTACGCCTGCAGCCCAGGAGCCCATTGCCCTGAGACAGCGCCCTCCACAGGCCTGTGAGGAGAAAGTGAGAAGAAGAAGAAAAGTGGGGGTTTTGAGAAGCTGGGGGAACTAAATGCTACATGGCCTTTTGACACCTGATACTTAAGACAATTTAGATCCGCTCAATGTGACTCTTTGAACCAGCAGCATTATCGTAAGCAGCAATACAATAGGCAGGGAAGGTGTATTGTTTACTTCCAAATGGTCAAAATGTTGGCCGAACCCATTCCAATTACAGAATGTTCTGAAAAGGCTCTTTATGGGGATGCACACTGTAATGCTATTGGCCATTAGCCATCGTTGGAGCTAGATTGTCAATCAGCAATCAGCAGGTAAGACATGGTGTGCAGTAGAGATGATCAGCAGGTAGACATGGTGTACAGGAGAGATGATATCAGCAGGTAGACATGGTGTACAGGAGAGATGATATCAGCAGGTAGACATAGTGTACAGGAGAGATGATATCAGCAGGTAGACATGGTGTACAGGAGAGATGATCAGCAGGTAGACATGGTGTACAGGAGAGATGATATCAGCAGGTAGACATGGTGTACAGGAGAGATGATATCAGCAGGTAGACATGGTGTACAGGAGAGATGATATCAGCAGGTAGACATGGTGTACAGGAGAGATGATATCAGCAGGTAGACATGGTGTACAGGAGAGATGATATCAGCAGGTAGACATGGTGTACAGGAGAGATGATATCAGCAGGTAGACATGGTGTACAGGAGAGATGATATCAGCAGGTAGACATGGTGTACAGGAGAGATGATATCAGCAGGTAGACATGGTGTACAGGAGAAATGATGGTGTTAATAGCTATAGTGAGATGAAGGGCAAAAATTGTTGGAGTAGCAAATTATAATCCTAGTGATAAGCGCAGGGGTCTCTTCTGAGGCTTTGGTTCCCACATTGAGCCGAGAAATCACTCAGAAAGTCGGCCATCTTGCGGCGTATTGAAGGTGGAGTTGCTGCTATCGCTATGGAGCGTTTGAGTTATCGATGGAAGTTTTGTGTAGTGAGCTATCTGCAGAAACATGCTGGTATTTTCTGAGAGCATGGTTGACATCTCAATGTTTGGAATAACTCAAAGGGATTGAAGGTTGTAATGTTGATTTTTGTTGATTTGTTGTTGAATGTTGATTATCGGAGTTCAATAAAATGTTGTCCCTTTTTTGTTTTTAACTTCCCATGATAACTGATGTGCTCTTTACATAAATGGATTTGAGATGATTTAGTGTCTGCTAACCCTCTTTTGATGGATTTGAGGTTGTAAAAATGAAGGTTGTGAGTCAGTGGAGCTGGAATGTCTGATGTGGACGTTTTGCACCTGGCCTCAACTCATATAGCCTCATACATACATACATACAGTATATACAGTATGTGTGTGTGTGTGTGTGTGTGTGTGTGTGTGTGTGTGTGTGTGTGTGTGTGTGTGTGTGTGTGTGTGTGTGTGTGTGTGTGTGTGTGTGTGTGTGTGTTCACTGGTTCAAATCCCACCTGTCTCACTCTTTACACTTTCAAATCAGATGCCAAAGCCTACAGTTTTAGGCTGCATCCCCTTTGCACCAATAAAATGCATTTACTATTTCAATGTCGGTGAAAGTTCAGCAGTCTGTGCTTTCCTCTCTCAGCTTTCACTGAGGCTCAACCCCAAAACCCCCAAACTGTGGTGTGACCATAGGTGTCATTTACAATGGGGACATGTCCCCTGCCCAGTCCCCACCACTTTTCAACACAAAGTGACACCCTCATGTACTCAGATGTCAAATATGGTCTGACAGAGAATTCTGGAAATTTGAGTTTGGAAAAGTATGGAATTTTATGTGCAGGAACCCTGTGTGTGTGTGTGTGTGTGTGTGTGTGTGTGTGTGTGTGTGTGTGTGTGTGTGTGTGTGTGTGTGTGTGTGTGTGTGTGTGTGTGTGTGTGTGTGTGTGTGTGTGTGTGTGTGACTGTGTGTGTGTGTGTGTGTGTGTGTGTGTGTGTGTGTGTGTGTGTGTGTGTGTGTATATATATATATATATAGTCATTATATACACACACACACACACACACACACACACACACACACACACAGCACTGTTCAATGTCTTACAACACTGCAAACAATCTAGTCAAAAATAAATAAAATAAAGGTCAACATTATTATGCTAATCCTTTCTCATATGAGGACCAGACGACAGCCTGAACCGATTCTGACCACACCGTGATGAAGGCCTCCATTATCGCCCTACACCACTCTGTACTCTCACAACTATAAACTTTCCTTCTGAAAACCAGAAATTGGCAATCTTACAGCATTCAAACCTCCACATAGATATCCCCTCTCCCACCCTATAGTCCAAACCTCCACATATATATCCCCTCTCCCACCCTATAGTCCAAACCTCCACATAGATATCCCCTCTCCCACCCTATAGTCCAAACCTCCACATAGATATCCCCTCTCCCACCCTATAGTCCAAACCTCCACATATATATCCCCTCTCCCACCCTATAGTCCAAACCTCCACATAGATATCCCCTCTCCCACCCTATAGTCCAAACCTCCACATAGATATCCCCTCTCCCACCCTATAGTCCAAACCTCCACATATATATCCCCTCTCCCACCCTATAGTCCAAACCTCCACATAGATATCCCCTCTCCCACCCTATAGTCCAAACCTCCACATATATATCCCCTCTCCCACCCTATAGTCCAAACCTCCACATAGATATCCCCTCTCCCACCCTATAGTCCAAACCTCCACATATATATCCCCTCTCCCACCCTATAGTCCAAACCTCCACATAGATATCCCCTCTCCCACCCTATAGTCCAAACCTCCACATATATATCCCCTCTCCCACCCTATAGTCCAAACCTCCACATATATATCCCCTCTCCCACCCTATAGTCCAAACCTCCACATATATATCCCCTCTCCCACCCTATAGTCCAAACCTCCACATAGATATCCCCTTTCCCACCCTATAGTCCAAACCTCCACATATATATCCCCTCTCCCACCCTATAGTCCACTTGTGAGGTTTCATCTAGATCCCTGTGGGTGTGATCCAGGATCACGAGGTTTTCTCCAGAGACTAACAAGGTTATTCTATACAAACTAACGAGAAAGAGTGAGATGTACTTTTTTTCATACGCATATATATATTTAAAGAGTGAGGTAGATATATACTTGAAGGGAAAAAGGGTTTTAAGTCCCCCAGTCATGACACCAAAGAAAATACATACAAAAAAAATCCAACTTTATACTGAATCATGGGGCATTTTATACAGTGATTTAAACTGATATCACAAAAGGGGGGGAAATAGAAAAAATAAAAATAAATAAATAACACTCCTACAGAAAAAAAAAACTTCAAAGAAGGGGGGAAAAAATCACCAAGCAACATTTTCAAAAGATGAGGAGAAATCCTTCAAAACACTTTTACTATTCAGCCTCCATGTACAGTATAAGACCTATTCAGCCTCCATGTACAGTATAAGACCTATTCCATTGATGACATTGAAATGAGATCCCTTCCCTGGACTTTAACCCATCCTTTATTTGGTTTACAGAAGCAATGATTATGAAGACAAATAATAATAAGACCTGTTTTCACTTGAAAGAAGTACCGTATCAACAGAACGCAGAAGTGGCATCATGATATCGCGCTTGAGAGTTTTGACACCCAAAAAAAAGAAGAAGTAAGAGGGAGAAGAAAAAGAATGCTTTTCCATTTGAAATGGGCAGCAGACGGTTGGGTTAATTAAGGCAAACAAGACAGCCCAATTAGCCCTATTAATTTGAGAGGCAGGAAATGGATGGGTTAAAATACCAGATCTGGTATAAACAAAACATCCTGTATACTGGAACTAATCCTGACTTCAAAAGGAGGCACGGGGGGGGGGGGGGGGGGAGTAGGTTGCTGTATGTCAGTGATGGGCATGGGCGAGAGGGAGGGGGGGGGGGGAGTAGGTTGCTGTATGTCAGTGATGGGCATGGGCGAGAGGGAGGGTGCAGGTTGCTGTATGTCAGTGATGGGCATGGGCGAGAGGGAGGGGGGGGGAGGGTGCAGGTTGCTGTATGTCAGTGATGGGCATGGGCGAGAGGGAGGGGGGGGGCAGGTTGCTGTATGTCAGTGATGGGCATGGGCGAGAGGGAGGGGGGGGAGGGTGCAGGTTGCTGTATGTCAGTGATGGGCATGGGCGAGAGGGAGGGGGGGGAGGGTGCAGGTTGCTGTATGTCAGTGATGGGCATGGGCGAGAGGGAGGGGGGGGAGGGGGCAGGTTGCTGTATGCCAGTGATGGGCATGGGCGAGAGGGAGGGGGGGGGGAGGGTGCAGGTTGCTGTATGTCAGTGATGGGCATGGGCGAGAGGGAGGGGGGGGGAGGGTGCAGGTTGCTGTATGTCAGTGATGGGCATGGGCGAGAGGGAGGGGGGGGGGAGGGTGCAGGTTGCTGTATGTCAGTGATGGGCATGGGCGAGAGGGAGGGGGGGGGAGGGTGCAGGTTGCTGTATGTCAGTGATGGGCATGGGCGAGAGGGAGGGGGGGAGGGTGCAGGTTGCTGTATGTCAGTGATGGGCATGGGCGAGAGGGAGGGGGGGGGAGGGTGCAGGTTGCTGTATGTCAGTGATGGGCATGGGCGAGAGGGGGGGGGGGCACTACACTCAACAAAGCATTTGGGGGGGGGAGGGCAGTCATGAGAATGTGTGGAGAAAGCAAAGCCTTTACTTTGACCTGAGATTGAGTCGCACCTAGAGGGCAATGCTAGGCGCAGTGCTAGACAACAAGTACAAAAAGGGTGCAGAAAGTACACGCTCACACATCGAGCTAAGGTGTCCATTCCAAATAATAATAATATTATTAATAATAATAATAATAATAATAATAATAATAATATAGACATCCACAACACGAATACAGGAGGAAACGGTTCATAAAAAAATAAAAGGCAATGAACAAAATGTAGTATTACAGAAAAGCGTTTGGGGGTAACAGAACAGAAAAAATAATTTTATATCTAAATGATCTTGTTTTTTGTTTTTCTTTTCTTTGTTTTTTTAACAGAGTGTGAGGATATAAGAAATGGACTGTAGTGGAGACCATAAATACCAAACCTGAAGGATTTCTGTATATATATATATAACATCCGAAAGAGAAAAAGAATAAAATAGCAGCTTTGTTCTGTACAGACATACGTAGAGGCCAACATTTGAACGGTAAAAAGGTTAAAAAAGTGACGAACCAATGATGTGTATAAAAATGATCCTGCAGTCTAACATACAACTGTAAGACCTTTATATATGTTTGAAATGTAGAGATACTAGGACTATTCTAAAAGAGACCTGCTGTGACTTTTACAGTTCTCTCGAGGCTACTAAAGTCTTCGCTGATCCAGTACGCTCTTGTTTTCTGTCTCAGGTCTTTATCTGCATTCGTGGCATTATTTGGTGCCAAGTCCATCTGATTTAAACAACACAGTCTCAGCGAATGAAGTGTACAGTTAAAAATGACAGATATGGGCGCTGGTCTGAGTAATTGAAGTGGAGACAGAACAGGCAAATCCCTTGATTGTGAAATTCAGTGATTAGCGTGTGTGAGAATGATGATGCTTTCATGTTGTTTTATTCTTCTGACATGTTGAAGCAAAGACAGACAAAGGCTGCGATTCAGAGCTGCAGGTGAGTCAAGTCACACAGATGTGTGCGTCATTACAAACGATGAGCGGGGAAGTCATTCATACTCAGACTCTGTGTGTGTCCATTATGCTCTGTGTGGGCCATCACCTCTGGACTTGGGTGGTGCATCGGAGATGTTCGAGAAACCCGTCACAAGGAACAGCCTGCTGGTTTTCCTCATTTCATCATCTGAAGGTATTTGGGGACTGGGACTTGAAATGGTCCCCTTGAAAAACCACTTGTTTGGATTGAAGCCAATATAAACCCCTTATTTGGATTTAAGTGGAAGAATAGAATGAACCTTATTATCCACGGCATCTGACAGAAGCTGTTATCTTCTGTGTGTCATATCAGTAGATAATGATTCTCAAAATAATAGTGACTTATGCCTAAATTATGGATATTACATTTGTAGATTTGTATATTCAAACCTATCTTTTATCATCTGATTATATCACCTGCCTAGTGGTTACTTTGATAACTGTGGGTAACTATTAATTATTTATGATGGAAAAAAAAGTTAGTTGAAATAATCATAAATTATTCATCTGAATTACAACTATTGTGTGACATTTTTGAAGTCATAAGGAAACCAATATAAACTGAATGAAAGAGGCCTTTGTTTATATTTCAAATAGATCATAGGTAATTAGCATGAACCAAATGACACTCATTCCTACTATGCTAGCCACGGTATGCAATTCATAAGTATCACAAGTTTTGCTATATTTATTCCACCCCCAGCCCAGATTCTGCAAATTCTACAGAGCTTTGCAGGTCTGAATACGGCGCATCTCAAGAGACGATTCAATTGTATTCTTCTATCCCGCACCACACACACTCAACTGCTCAAGGAGCAGTTAGTACCAAAAGATAAGCATGGTCTGAATACCAACAATCAACTTTGGTATTATCCAAAGACTTATCTCAACTCTGAATCACAGCCTTAAGCACAAGAAGGGAGACCTGTACGAAAAAAGAAGAAACTTTGATTTGGCAATAGTTTGGCAGATACACACTAGACTCTCCTCTTCCATTTTGTCCCAACTCCTGAAGGGATCTAACCTGACTCTGCCAGATGGGGGCGGTATTGTTTTCAGAGTCAGGTTAGAAGGGATCTACGCCCCCACAGAAATATCAACAGGAAAATGAAACAATGATCATAAGTCCACAATTCATAATTGAGGCATCCTCACACGACATGAGCCAGTCTGAAGCTCATGGAAAGAAAGTCATTTTGATGGAAAGTCATTTTTTAGAAATGGAGCCATATAGAGAGAATCATGTGTTTGTATAAATACACACTCAGATATCCACAACATCCTCTCTGAAATCATCAGGGAAAAAGTGCTCTTCTGTTGGATTTGCTGGCAGATATGCTAAAAAAAAATATTTTCTCAAGTCCATGTCTCACTAGATCTGTAAGTCAGGATAAATGCCTGTATTGTTTTCCTTCTTAAAAGGACTTATGTAACAAAGACTGTACAATACAGGCTGCACAGGAAGGAGACCGCCGAGTTCCCCAGTGTTGAGTCTGAGCTACCATACTCCAAACGATACTCCAAATGCTTTAGCGGGTTGCTGTGCCGTTTCAGTTTGGAGAGTTGATCTTTGACCAATAATGCAATCAGAAAAGAAGTGGAGAGACATCTACTGCCGTACACAGTAGAAGAACGTCTGTCATTTCTGACCTCATTCATCCCTCCTTCAGTGACGGGGGAGAGGTTTGTTTTACCCTGTGTGTAAAGAGGAGGAGGAGGAGGAGGAGGAGGGGCTGGTCTGGCCACAGGGGGTGGGGCCGATATCAGCAGGCCGACGACTGCGGCAGTTGCAGAGCGCGTTGGTTCTTTCTGCCCCCGTTCATGTGTGCATAGGGCTGAATCTCCTCAAAGTTGGGCCGCAGCAGCACCACGGGCCCGTTGGCCGAAACCTGTCCTGAGAGCTTGTCCACGGCCTGGCCCGGAGACGACGAGGGAGACGCCGCCGAGGCGGCCGGGGACGACGGAGACGCGGGTCCCAGTAGAGGAGTACTCGGGCCGCCCTGCATGGGGGACAACTGCTGGGCGGCAGCAGGAGGGGGCGGGGCGGGGGCGGAGGGGGCAGCGGAGGGCTGCCTGGCGGCCGAGGCGGGGTCCAGTGGAATGTTCTCCATGTTCTCCACCTCCATGTCCAGCTCCTCGGTGTCGGGCGGCTTGTTCTCCTCGCTGTAGAAGAAGCTCATCTCCCGGAAGGGCGGCTCCAGGTCCTCCTTGATGCTGTTGATGATCTCCAGGAAGGACGGACGCATCTTGGGGTTATACTGCCAGCACATCCTCATCAGCTCAAACCTGCCAGTGACACAGACACAAGATCAACATCCTAATCATCAGGTCAAACCTGCCAGTGACAGACACAAGATCAACATCCTCATCATCAGGTCAAACCTGCCAGTGACAGACACAAGATCAACATGCTCGTCAGCTCAAACCTGCCAGTGACAGACACAAGATCAACATCCTCGTCAGCTCAAACCTGCCAGTGACAGACACAAGAGCACAGGGCTTTGAAACGTGCTGTAGGTGATTCAGAAAGGAAGGGTTGAGTCAACACGGTTCTCATTCCCAAGTAGTAGTAGTAGAACACCAACCCAAAGCATCAGTATTTGACTACCGTAAATTTCGGACTATAAGCCGCGGCTTTTCCCCCGTTTTTTGGCCCTGCGGCTTATATAACGGTGCGGCTTATCCATGGATTTTTTCGGGGGGAAAAAAAAAAAAAAAAATGAATTCTCTCTTCTTTAGCACTCTTTCTAACTATAAATCCACTTCTGTTTTAATTTCCTCTCTTGCCCTCTTTTCACCACACCGCGGACACTGTGTGCACTGTAAAAAAAAACACAGGTGGTGTTGTGTTATGTTGTTTTGTTGAAATGTTAATAAATGGGAGCTTCCTCAAACAGCCATCTCTTTCCCGACAATCCCCTCTGTGCATGAACCCTTACATATGGTAATTAAACATTAAAACACAATAAAAAAAATAAAAAAAAACATTAAAACACCTGCGGCTTATAGTCCGGTGCGGCTTATATATGTAACAAACAGGCAATTTTGCTGCTGCGGCTTATACTCCGGTGCGGCTTATAGTGCGGAAATTACGGTAGTTTGGAATTTTTCTCTTCTATTTTCCCGCAAAGCAGAGGGACTGGGAGACCCATGTTACTGACCAAACACTCTCTATCAGTGATCGCCATCAGAATATAGAGCTATTAAACACTTACTTTAACAAAAATATATCACTTACAGCAGCTTTAATTAAATCTTTGTTTTTTTTGCTTTTACTTTTGATGCTTGAAATTGGCGAGATTTGCAGTAATATTTACTGAAAAAATAAGGGGACAATTTTTCCGCATCTTTTTAACACCAGCAGGTGGCAGGGCACACTGAACCTTAGGGCCCATTTCATTACATATATATATACATATATTAGTTATATCAGTTCCAGGTAAGTCACTATATTGAGAGTAGCTTAAACCACGTTGTATGGACAATACATGACTATATAAAACAACACTGATGGCAGTAAATCCTTGCTAATTCTCTGAATCTCATAGAATGGATGTTGTAAGGATGTACAGTGAAACGTTGCAATGATTAAAACTCATAAAAATGGTGGGCAAAGTCTATTCAAAATAAGAAACGTGTGCAGGCATATTCCAATAAAGTCTTGTTAAGACAAATGTGCAGTTAGCAACAAAACTTTGAATTGCACGTATTGAGTGAACTGAAAACACACACACAAACGCAGTCAATATATTGACTGTGTTTGTGTGACAATGCATTGTCACATATTTCGCATTATTGTATCGCATTGTATTATTGTAAATTAACATTGCCTGTTCATTGAACTGGTAAATTCAGATACTGGGATTTTGGTTAAGTGAAGTTCTACTTTGTTGCTATATCACAATAGCCTACCTCAGATCAATAATGCAGCATGTAGTGTATACAGCTCAATAAATCACGTGAGGTTAGTGTGCCAGGCCAGCAGCACAGCTTAGGGAACGTCAAAACAACATCATAAAAGAGAGAATTATTACAGTTTGGTGTGGTGCTATACCACATACCACAACTTCAATTATACACAAACAAGCTAAGAATACCCTCAAGGCCTACTGACATAAACACCTCACTCATCTCTCTCTCTCTCTCTCTCTCTCTCTTTCCCTCTCTTGATTTCTTTCTCTCTCTCTCTCTCTCTCCCTCTTTCTCGTCTTGCACTCTCTCCCTCTCCCTCCAGTCACTTTGCAGTCTACGACAGCCTCTGCAGCTGGCTGGGTGCCAACTCCTCTCTGCACCACAAGGAATTATGGGTAGGCTAGTGCTTTCCTAAGCATTAGGGAAATCACAAGTTTCATCACGATATGATGTTATATTGATTCTTTGGACAACAATACAATATTTGCTGATATCACGAAGTCTGCCTACGATACGATTTCAATCCGATTCAATTCAGGGGGCCTGTGATCGATAGTACGAGACAATTATATCATATTAATGCATGCATAATATATTTATTAACACCACTCGGTTACATTTATAACCGCTCACAAAAAGCAACTAAAATATAATTTGACAATTTTATTTCTGAGCTCTTCCAGACATTCAAATGAAAAGGACGGAAATGGTGACATAGACATGCTATGTGGGTAATTTCAAAATAAAGTCGTATCTTAAAGATGATGATATATATATCGATATTTTCACTTTGCACCGATGATATTGGATCATTGATCATTGACTCTATATATATCGCCTCACTTCAGCCGTGAAGCAGCAGGAGGGCAGCTCTGAGAGGTGCAGCGAGTGTCTCGAAGCTGACATTCTGATGTCCAAACCCGGCCCACGCCCCAGAGTAACCTGTCTTTGGCTTTGGCGTAGTCTTGCTACAAATTCTTAGCTCGCCATCTGTTGCTGCTGTGCATAATGTTTGCTGATGTGACTTGAGAAAAAAAACATTGCAGTAAATCCTGCCTTCTTGTCATGACACACACATGCTATTACCATGAAGCAAAATGGACTTACATGTTGTTGACATGTCATGATGAATGCGAGCACCACAAGTAAACGTGCAACAGAGTAGGTCACAGTGCTATAGGGACTGTATACGTTATATATCTAACCGCCTTCTTCTTCAGCTGACATAAGGAGAGCTCCATAAGGTGTCGCACTCCTTGTTAAACTTGTTACACAACTGCAATCACAGTATTGTACGTTGGGTGTCGTCACACAGACATCTGATATCGGCAGCGTTACAATAGGATCTTAAAGATCAGGGGCCCGGTTGCACAAAGCACCTTAAGTTAAGATTTCCCTTAGGGTCCGAGTTAAGGTGTCCATAAAATAGAATCGGGTGCACAAAACACCCTTAAATGTTGTGCTTACGTTGTCCTTAAAATGTTTAACCTTAAGGAGAAGATTTAAGGGTGTTTTGTGCAACCAATTTTATTTGATGGACACCTTAACTCGGACCCTAAGGGAAATCTTAACTTAAGGTGCTTTGTGCAACTGGCCCCCAGATTCTGGAGGCGACGAGTCCTGTGTGGATATCTGCTCTAGTCTAGACGCGAGCGCTCATCGATGCGAAGAGATGGACAGAAAGAGCATGAAAAGTAACGTGGACACACCGCCAGATACAAAATCAAATCAGAAATGGGAGATGCATAACCGACAGTTTCATTCAGACCAAGTGTGGACACAAGTTGGTCTCGAAGCATCTATGGAGGGAGAGCAGGAATCTGCTGCGGCTGAACTTACAGTAACACCCTCAAACCACCTCTTCCACATGCAATATCCCCTAGTGTCGTGAAAACCTCGACGGATAATAGCGCCGTAAGTGATACTGCGCATTCCACAATAAATCACAATGTTTCATATGATCACCGAATCTGTCTCTCATTTTCGCCCAACCCTGTGAGACAGAGGCTGCACTTTTGTCCACGTGAAACCCGAGAGCGAAACACAATCGCTGACCCAGGGCTACCTGACCATGGGAAAACAGCGCAACGAGAAGATATTCAAAGCTCTCCAAATGTGACTCATCTCTCTCTCTCTCTCTCTCTCTCGCTCTTTCTTTCTCTCTCTGTTGTGTCTCTCCTTGTATCGCTCTATCCAG
>NC_139636.1:27946530-27996530 GCF_964638095.1 Poromitra crassiceps
GTGGGCATCAGTAAATACGTACTTTTGTGACGTGGTTTTCCTGCGCAGAAGCATTTGATCGTGAGTTGCGAGTGACGTTCAAATCAGATTTGGTGGATCTGCGCGTCCGCGTCAGTTCGAAAGCAGATTGGAAACTACCTCCATATGTGGTTTGGGACAAGTGACACAAATCAGACTTGGAGCATCCAGACTCATAAAACCAATCTGGATAAAGTCATTAATAGGTCACTAAAGTTCACAAATCAGATTTGGCCTCCTAGTCTGAACATGGCCTAATTCACTCAGCTACACATGTGGGTGTGGAAGAGACACAGAAAAATAGGTTGTGTTTGTATATGTGTGTGTGTGTGTGTGTGTGTGTGTGTGTGTGTGTGTGTGTGTGTGTGTGTGTGTGTGTGTGTGTGTGTCTGATCCAGTGTTCTAGGAGGGAAAAGCGGCCTTACTTCTTTGCGCAGGGAGCGCAGGTAGCTCTTCAGATCTCCACGGGTCATCAGCTCCATAATCACCAAGGTTGGTTGTCCCTGCGAGACCACGCCCAGCAGCCGCACCTAGACCAATCACAATACAGTACAGGTCAGCCGGGTTGAGTGCAAACCATTCTCATTGGGCATAAGGCCGTGGCCACGCCCCATCCATTGTCTGTCCATCTCCGTTCATTTCAATTCATTTTCAATGACCGCTGTCCAGTGATGACGTACATGTTTGTTTTTTAATCGCTGAACGTTGACGTTCCAAAATAGCCCAACAGACAGAAATCGAATCATCAATAATTCTGTCCATTCTGCCACAGCCTAATGGTTTAAGGGTTCATATTTCACAACTTCCATAAGAGAAGTAATGATGATTTCTTGGGCTTTGGAAAAACTGTTTAAAAAACATTTATTTTTAACTGTGGGGCTTCGAAGAACATAAAAAAAGTCCCCTGCCTTTAAATGATTAAAACTGATTTTAATAATTAAGTGTTTGGCTTTTTAGCAGTCGGGCGTGGTGAAAGGTTGTAACACTGTCTTTCCAAAGGAATATCTTTAATACATCCTTTTATCTTAATGAATGAGGTTGTGATCACGGTGATGAGAGAAGGAAGCTGAGCGCAGCAGACAGCCACAGAGTGCTCAGCACTCACGGGTCTGCTGACCCCTGTCTCGCTGCATCCAGGTAGATTAAATAGGAGATATTTGAAACATCATTATCATTCATTAATATAATTATTTCCGAAATAACGATGCCTGAGAGCTCTGTCTCTCACAACTGGGCTCGATGATAAAGTGGTGGTTTAGCCATACATCTACTATTCTCTACTATCATTAAATATTTTGAGCACCGATTTTCCACATCTGAATCATAAAAATCCAAGCGTTTCTCCCCCCCCCCCTCGGTAACCGATGTGTATTTCTTACCACATGGTGACAGTTGAACTCCTTCATGACAGAGGCCTCATTGAGAAACTCAATTCGCTCCCTCATACTGGCCGTCTCGTTGACGGTCTTGATAGCCACGCGTGTCTCGGGTTCGTCCTTGACCACTCCCTTGGCGATGCCTTCGTATACCATGCCGAAGGAGCCTTGGCCCAGCTCCCGGCTCATCGTGATCTTCTCCCTGGCCACCTCCCACTCATCTGGGACATACACTGGAACACACCACGCATGGCAGGTGAATGCAAAGTCCAAAGACATGCAGGTCAGGTGAAGTGGATGCTCTACGTTGCAACTAGCTAAGCAACATTCCTATATGCTCACTTAATATGTAACTTCTACCCCCCATATCTACACCTTCAAGTGTCTAAAACTCAAGAATGCTGAATCTGCGTCACCATTATAAGATGAACTCTGAACTCTAAAAGTATCACCTTGTGTGTTTCTCACGGAGCTGTGAGCCTGGAATGTGCAGCTGGCCAAATCTCATAGATAACACTGGCTGAGTGGCCTTGACAAAAGAAGATCTTGTTGTCTTCTAGACCAGTGATTCTCAACCAGGGGTACACGTACCCCTAGGGGTACTTCAGCAGCTTGCAGGGGGTACTTGGAAAGATTGGGGATTACAATGTATTTCCAAAATGGTAAAAACTGATAACTTTTTCCAATTGAAAACTGTCAGAATTGTATTAAAGATGAGTCATTAAAATTATTTTAATATTGAGATGTGTTAGAGAGGTCATCTAAAAGTTTAACATAAGTTTAACAAATTTAGGAGAATTATCGACACGCATGAGTGAGGGGTACTATTGGCATGGTAAAACAGCTCAAGGGGTACATAACACAAAAAAGGTTGGGAACCACTGTTCTAGACAGAGGGAGGTGCACACCTCTTAGTACGTATCTATCTCCTTAAAGTGCTAGAGCTGTCATTGTTATTGTTTGTTCAGTCTTGTGCCATTTTTTTTTAGATAGAGCTATTTAACAAATAGCTCTATTCTATTCTATTCTATTTTATTCTGTACAGTATTAACATAATCTCAAATATTCAACACTATAAAACAGTCTAGATGAGATTTTTGAGTTCCTTGGCTACCCAACCTGCAGCTTGAATAAACCTGTCAAACTGCCACTTCCACGGTATGTAAAGCCCTTTCAGACATTCTTGTGATAAAGGGCTATATAAATCAATTTGACTTGAATACGGTATAACACCGTTAAAGCAGAGAAGACATATGACATTTGGCAGTGAGATGGTTCTTACTCTCAGCAGCACTGAAGTACTCTGGGTTGACGGATGCATAAAGGACTCCATTCCCCAGCCTGTCGCTATTCCTGTGGACAGAAACACAGCTCAGTAAGCCAGTGGAAACATACAGTGCAGTAAGCCAGTGGAAACATACAGCTCAGTAAGCCAGTGGAAACATACAGTGCAGTAAGCGAGTGGATACATACAGCGCAGTAAGCCAGTGGAAACATACAGCTCAGTAAGCCAGTGGAAACATACAGTGCAGTAAGCCAGTGGAAACATACAGTGCAGTAAGCCAGTGGAAACATACAGCGCAGTAAGCCAGTGGAAACATACAGCTCAGTAAGCCAGTGGATACATACAGCTCAGTAAGCCAGTGGAAACATACAGCTCAGTAAGCCAGTGGATACATACAGCTCAGTAAGCCAGTGGACACATACAGCTCAGTAAGCCAGTGGAAACATACAGCTCAGTAAGCCAGTGGATACATACAGCTCAGTAAGCCAGTGGATACATACAGCGCAGTAAGCCAGTGGACACATACAGCGCAGTAAGCCAGTGGATACATACAGCTCAGTAAGCCAGTGGACACATACAGCTCAGTAAGCCAGTGGATACATACAGCTCAGTAAGCCAGTGGATACATACAGCTCAGTAAGCCAGTGGAAACATACAGTGCAGTAAGCCAGTGGAAACATACAGCTCAGTAAGCCAGTGGATACATACAGCTCAGTAAGCCAGTGGATACATACAGTGCAGTAAGCCAGTGGACACATACAGCTCAGTAAGCCAGTGGATACATACAGCTCAGTAAGCCAGTGGATACATACAGCTCAGTAAGCCAGTGGATACATACAGTGCAGTAAGCCAGTGGACACATACAGCTCAGTAAGCCAGTGGATACATACAGCTCAGTAAGCCAGTGGATACATACAGCGCAGTAAGCCAGTGGATACATACAGCTCAGTAAGCCAGTGGAAACATACAGTGCAGTAAGCCAGTGGAAACATACAGTGCAGTAAGCCAGTGGAAACATACAGCTCAGTAAGCCAGTGGATACATACAGCGCAGTAAGCCAGTGGATACATACAGCTCAGTAATACATAGAACAGAGCATTTTCTATAGGAAAGTTTACTCTTTTACTGCAGGGGAATGTTGATGACAAACAACACCTATTAACTCTAATTAGCATTACACTGGTTGTTAACTTTTATGAGTGTAGTAAAGGTCCAAAAGCGTAATCAAAGAGCTTTGCTTGGCCATGTGGAAATCATATCAAAGAGCTTTGCTTGGCCATGTGGAAATCATGTCGGTAGAAAACACTTACCTCTTTTTGTTAACAAAGAAGAGAACTGTGATGAGGCTGGCGATGACAACTATCACTATGATGGGGATAATGATGACCAGGTAGAAGGTCACATCATAGTCTCCTGTAAGACACAACACGACAAACAGGCGCTCAATGCTGACGGAGAATTTCAGAACAACATGAAATGAGCAAAGGAAAAGACTGTCAGTATATTTGATGTAGGGGGAAATGCCACATTACGTTTGGGTGGAGGCACGTAGAAGGACACGGTGTCCGTCCAGGAGCCGTTCCCCGCCAGAGAGGTGGCGCGCACGCGGGCAGAGTAATTCCCCGAGCCCAGGTTGGTCAGCCGGGCGCCTTTGTGCTCGCGGTACTGCTGCCGCGACACACACTCATGTTTCTCAGGCTAAGGGCAGACAAACACACTCAGGTTAAGGTACTGCTGCCGCGACACACACTCATGTTTCTCAGGCTAAGGGCAGACAAACGCACTCAGGTTAAGGTACTGCTGCCATGACACACACTCATGTTTCTCAGGCTAAGGGCAGACAAACACACTCAGGTTAAGGTACTGCTGCCACGACACACACTCATGTTTCTCAGGCTAAGGGCAGACAAACGCACTCAGGTTAAGGTACTGCTGCCACGACACACACTCATGTTTCTCAGGCTAAGGGCAGACAAACACACTCAGGTTAAGGTACTGCTGCCATGACACACACTCATGTTTCTCAGGCTAAGGGCAGACAAACGCACTCAGGTTAAGGTACTGCTGCCACGACACACACTCATGTTTCTCAGGCTAAGGACAAACAAACACACTCAGGTTAAGGTACTGCTGCCGCGACACACACTCATGTTTCTCAGGCTAAGGACAAACAAACACACTCAGGTTAAGGTACTGCTGCCGCGACACACACTCCACACACTCCACGCAGACAACCTGAAGGAAGCCTGGAATGGCATGAAATCCATGACTGGGTCTAATGATACGGGCCACAAGCACGTCTCTTTGCCCGGTTTTAACTCAGATGAGAAGTTGGCCAATGAATTAAACAATTTCTATACACGATTTGACAATCGTGATTTTAGTGATAATATCAATGCTTTAAAACACGAGACTAGTGCCCCCCCAGCCTTAGTCATCAACACTAAAAGTGTGGAAAAATATTTTAAACACACCAAGTCCAAAAGTCCTGGACCAGACAATATCTGTGGCAAGGTCCTTGCTACATGTGCCGAACAGCTCTGTAGCATCTTTCAGTTCATCTTTAACCTTTCCCTTCAGCTACAGCAGGTCCCTAAGCTTTGGAAACAGTCCACTATTGTTCCAGTCCCCAAAATTAGGACTCCAAAAGCTCTAAATGACTTTAGGCCTGTTGCCTTGACCTCCCTTATAATGAAAACCCTGGAGAAATTAATCAAAGATGAAATCTTAAAGCAGGTGGATGAATCCCTTGATCCCCTGCAGTTTGCATACAGATCTGGCAGAGGTGTAGAGGATGCTACCACCACCCTACTGAATCTCTTATACCGCCACCTAGAGGGCACAAAAACTCATGCCAGATTATTGTTTATTGATTTTTCTTCAGCATTTAATACTATCCAGCCACACCTTCTTGCTGAAAAGCTCATTCTTAATTTTAATTTGGATCGCAATCTCGTGGGCTGGATCATTGATTTCTTAACAAATCGGTCCCAGCGCGTCAGGGTGAATGACGTCATTTCTTTTTTATTGTACTCTTCTACGGGTTCTCCCCAAGGCTGCTGTCTCTCCTCACTACTCTATATTTTGTATACAAACGACTGTCGTAGCTTGCACCCCAACAGATTCATCATCAAGTTTGCAGATGATTCTGTTATTGTCAGTCTCCTTGGTGAGGAGGAATCACAGCATGGTCCTGTAGTTGATGATTTTATAACCTGGTGTGATGAGTCCTTCCTAGAGCTAAATGTATCCAAAACAAAGGACATGGTCATCAGTTTTAGGAAGGCTCCCCCCAGTGACACTTTTACCTACATCAAGGGTACAGATATTGAAATTGTGGACAGCTACAAATATCTGGGTGTTGTTATTGACAACAAGTTGTGCTTCGACACACATGTTGCTGCCACATCGAAAAAGGTCCAACAGCGTCTCTTTTTTTTGAGAAAAATGCGATCTTTTAATGTATCTTCTGAACTCATGACACTTTTTTTATAGGAGTTTTATTGAATCTGTTTTTATGTTCTGCATTGTGGCCTGGTATGGCAACATAACCATGGCCAACAAGAACAGGCTCGGTAGCCTAGTCAAGGTGGCGAGCAAAGTTTCTGGGAGCACCTTGACTCAGCTCCTCGACCTTTACAAGAGGCAGGTGATAAGGAAAACCACATCCATCTTGAAGGCCCCTGATCACCCCCTCCATTCGGAGTTCGAGCTCTTGCCCTCAGGGCGTCGGTTTAGAGTGCCTGCGACGAGGACCAAGCGCCTCAAGCTTTCTTTCGTCCCGGCTGCCATCCAGCTGCTAAATGGCAGATAGAACTCAAATTCCTTGGCTTGGCCTGTTTTGCACTTTGCTGCTCACTCTTGCACTTTTTATGATGCTACCTTTTGCACTTTGTGATACCTGTTCATTGCCCTGTGCTTTTTTGTCTTATGTATGTTTTTAGCTGTAGTTTTATCTTGACTCTTAAGTGTTTGTTTGTTTTTAGCCTGTGTTGTTTTATGTGAGGATTTTTGTGCCTGTTTTAGTGTTTGTGTTGCACTATGTGTGTTTTTAGATCTGTCTGCAAACCAATTTCCCTGCGGGGACAATAAAACTACCTTTGACCTTTGACCTTTGACTCATGTTTCTCAGGCTAAGGGCAGACAAACACACTCAGGTTAAGGTACTGCTGCCGCGACACACACTCATGTTTCTCAGGCTAAGGGCAGACAAACACACTCAGGTTAAGGTACTGCTGCCGCGACGCACACTCATGTTTCTCAGGCTAAGGGCAGACAAACACACTCAGCTTAAGGTACTGCTGCCGCGACGCACACTCATGTTTCTCAGGCTAAGGACAAACAAACACACTCAGGTTAAGGTACTGCTGCCACGACACACACCCATGTTTCTCAGGCTAAGGGCAGACAAACACACTCAGGTTAAGGTACTGCTGCCACGACACACACTCATGTTTCTCAGGCTAAGGGCAAACACACTCAGGTTAAGGTACTGCTGCCACGACACACACTCATGTTTCTCAGGCTAAGGGCAGACAAACACTCAGGTTAAGGCTTGACGGATGTGAGGGCTCAAGGTCAAGTATGGAGTGTCTGACTCCCCATGCTGTAAAAACAAGTTTCAACCAACATAGAGGTTGTCACCAGTGACCCCGTTGTCTTTGTCTTCTGAAGTGATCTTCACAGCTTTCGTTTCACTCTCCCCAGACTCACCTCAGTCCCCAGGCGGAACTTGATCTCATACATCAGGATGAGGCCGTTGGGTGTGAGGGGCTCCGGCCAGTGCAGCAACACGCAACCTTCAACCTTCTCATCCCTCTCATAGATCACCTTTCCAGGGATGTCATCTGCTTTGTCTGGGACACACGCACGCACATACACATACACATACACACACACACACACACGCACACACACACGCACGCACACACACACACACACGCACACACACACACACACACACACACACACGCACGGACACTATTATAATGCGTCTGCCAATTGTAGTTCAGATATAGAATTGTTCTAGACAGAGAAGAATAGCTAGTGCATAATGTGCTATAATGCCATGATCGTCTGTATCCAGGTCAGCAAGGTGCTTCTCACCTGCAGGTTTGGTCCTGGAGAAGACGAAGGCTGCGGCGCTGCAGCGGTGCACCTCCTGGTTGCAGGCGTGGATGTCAATGCGGTAGACGGTGAAGGGCTGTAGGTTGGAGATTTCTGTGTACTCGGTCATGCTCCGGTCCTCTGAGAAGGGGTACTCCTTCAGAGGGGGCAGTCCATCTGTGCTGTTTCCCTCCAGGCCAGGGGTGGTGCTGTTCCCCCGACCCAAAGCCAGAGTGCCGTTGGCCACACCGAAAACATCTCGACGACGACGGTCTGGAGGTCTGAAACGGAGAGGGGAAAAATGTACACAATAGCCATAAGAAAGGCTTCGACTTCAAAAGTCAAAGAAAATAAGTAATGTATTATGTATATGTATATGTATGTATATGTATATGTATATGTATATGTATATGTATATGTGTATACTGTATTTTTATAGCCCTCAAAAACAACAAGCTAAAAAGCAATTTCAAAGGAGTGTGTGGAGCGCACGTGTCTGTGCGTGTGTCTGTGTGTGTGTCTGTGCGTGTGTCTGTGTGTGTGTGTGTGTGTGTGTGTTGTGTGTGTATGTCGTGTGTGTGTGTTGTGTGTGTGTGTGTGTCGTGTGTCCAGCTGCTGTGTACTGCTCCCTGTGGAGCTGTGTAGATGGATGAGGTCAGATGCACCACACTGAGGTGAACAGAGAGAGGGAGGGACAGATAGGCTGCTCATTCATGCTCGGACAAACTGTCTCACACTCAGCTGCCTTAACTGTTATCCGACATATGCCAATCAACAACACAAGGGTCTGACAGGGCAATGGCTGTTCTGGATTTTAAATATAAGCCATAGTAGCGACATTGGAGAAACAGGCCATTCTGAAGGAACATATTATTGTGCGATGACGAACAGGCAGTGACGAACAGCGGTTTCTGTCGCGGGCGGCAGCGGTAACTCAACAGGCGCTACGACGAGGCCACTTTAGATGCCACCACAGCACGTCACCAGGGGGACACACATCTGACCTAGAGTCACCGGCTTTAGCAGACGCACACAACGATGGCGTCTCTGAAAGTAGTCTACAATCAAAGCCCACTGGAAAGCCAGCTGAGACAGATGGAGGAGGAGGAAGAGAGCGAGCGAGCGCGCGCGCTGGCTCTGACTGAGCTGGAAACTGAAACGATCCAAACGAGTAGCGAGGTGACACATGGAACGCTAATGTAATGCTGATGAATGCTTAGCGCTTGTTTAAAAAACCATGTGAGGAGAGAGTGAATGAATGGTGGTATTTTGCTGCGGCTTGTGCTTAAAATAGCCCGGACAAAAGTGGATAAAGCAACGTATTCAAACTGTGTACTGGGAATAACAAAGTGCTCAACACAAGACACTGTATACTATACACACATACACATACTCTACACACACTGTATACTACTGTACATACTGTACACTTGCAGTGGAAAAACCTAGACACAGATTTGTGGGAAAGACCAGTAGCGCTCTACTGTCAACATTCCTTTCTGACAGTTTTAACTGGCGCAGAAGAACCTAATGTCAGCTCTCCAAAACTATCAGTTACTATTAACAATACAGCAAACAGCTATGAGGACTGACTCTGAGCACAAATCCACAAAGGACACAAGTGCATGGGAGCGAGCATGAGTCTGATTGGCCCTGACGAGTGGATCCTGACCTGGGCCACCCCCTTGGAAAATGCGGTGTTAGAAGAAGGGAGGTGGGTTCATAGGATGGGCCGGGAGCCGGCCCGGGACACAAGGCAACGTCTGAGGTCTCATTTCTGTGTGCCATGTCTCAAAAGGTTAGTCCCGGGTTTAGGAAAACCGGTCCCAACAACGACCCTGGGCTGCCTGCAGCATGACCTTCTAACTGTCCTGCGCTCCCCTCCTAAAAAACAAGATCCACCTTTACGCCGTGGAATCCAGAGAGGAGAGCCATGACTACACATTCTGTCTGCGGCCCAGAAGTGACCATAATTTAACGCTAGGCCTTAACCGCAGCAACACATACTGAAGTTCTCACACACCAGAGCAAAGGAACTCTTGGGGACGGCGTATCTGAGGGACGCTGACTTCATGGTAACACTGTGCAGCAGCAAAGACCAGCTGCGAAGCCAAAACGCTGTCTCAGAGAGAGAGAGAGGCCACTGAGTATGAGGACTACATCCATGGAGTCCTTATCGTGTCATCTTGTGCATATTCACCGTGATTTACGGCAGCAGGTGATTGTTGTGAAAATGGTGCAATCAGCTGATCTACTAAGTTATGGAACGTAGGAGAAGGTCCCCTAGACAGACAGACTGGCAGCCATCCTCCCCGTGTGACTATTCTTTCCTCCTGTAAATCAGTCTGTCTTTTAGTGCACACTGCACACTAGCCAGCTTGACGGGGATCTTCCCTCTTCCCTCATTCATTTAAATTCCAGATGGATTCACTGTACATTTCCTGGCAGCTGTCTTTGCACCAAAGAAAAAAACCCAAACCCCGGACAAAGAGAGCCTACGAGGGGAGGAGGAGAGTGGAGGGGGACAGAATGGAAAACATCTACTCTTCTTTCTGTTTCTGTTTTCACTCGCCCTCTCTCTCTCTCTCTCACCCCGGCTCTCTAAACCCGCCCTCTCTCTGGCTCACCCTGGCTCTCTAAACCCGCCCTCTCTCTCTCACCCCGGCTCTTTAAACCCGCCCTCTCTCTGGCTCACCCTGGCTCTCTAAACCTGCCCTCTCTCTCTCTCTCACCCCGGCTCTCTAAACCCGCCCTCTCTCTCTCACCCCGGCTCTTTAAACCCGCCCTCTCTCTGGCTCACCCTGGCTCTCTAAACCTGCCCTCTCTCTCTCTCTCACCCCGGCTCTCTAAACCCGCCCTCTCTCTCTCACCCCGGCTCTTTAAACCCGCCCTCTCTCTGGCTCACCCTGGCTCTCTAAACCCGCCCTCTCTCTCTCTCTCTCACCCCGGCTCTCTAAACCCGCCCTCTCTCTCTCGCTCACCCCGGCTCTCTAAACCTGCCCTCTCTCTCTCTCTCACCCCGGCTCTCTAAACCCGCCCTCTCTCTGGCTCACCCCGGCTCTCTAAACCCGCCCTCTCTATCGCTCACCCCGGCTCTCTAAACCCGCCCTCTCTATCGCTCACCCCGGCTCTCTAAACCCGCCCTCTCTCTCGCTCACCCCGGCTCTCTAAACCCGCCTTCTCGCTCTCACCCCGGCTCTCTAAACCCGCCCTCTCTCTCTCTCTCTCACCCCGGCTCTCTAAACCCGCCCTCTCTCTCTCTCTCTCACCCCGGCTCTCTAAACCCGCCCTCTCTCTCTCTCACCCCGGCTCTCTAAACCTGCCCTCTCTCTCTCTCTCTCACCCCGGCTCTCTAAACCTGCCCTCTCTCTCTCTCTCTCACCCTGGCTCTCTAAACCTGCCCTCTCTCTCTCTCTCTCACCCCGGCTCTCTAAACCCGCCCTCTCTCTCTCTCTCTCACCCCGGCTCTCTAAACCCGCCCTCTCGCTCTCTCTCTCACCCCGGCTCTCTAAACCCGCCCTCTCTCTCTCTCTCTCACCCCGGCTCTCTAAACCTGCCCTCTCTCTCGCTCACCCCGGCTCTCTAAACCCGCCCTCTCTCCCTGACTCCGGCTCTCTAAACCCGCCCTCTCTCTCTCTCTCTCACCCCGGCTCTCTAAACCCGCCCTCTCTCTCTCTCTCTCACCCCGGCTCTCTAAACCTGCCCTCTCTCTGGCTCACCCCGGCTCTCTAAACCCGCCCTCTCTCTCGCTCACCCCGGCTCTCTAAACCCGCCCTCTCTCTCGCTCACCCCGGCTCTCTAAACCCGCCCTCTCTCTTGCTCACCCCGGCTCTCTAAACCCGCCCTCTCTCTCGCTCACCCCGGCTCTCTAAACCCGCCCTCTCTCTCTCTCACCCTGGCTCTCTAAACCCGCCCTCTCTCTCTCTCACCCCGGCTCTCTAAACCCGCCCTCTCTCTCGCTCACCCGGCTCTCTAAACCCGCCTTCTCGCTCTCACCCCGGCTCTCTAAACCCGCCCTCTCTCTTGCTCACCCCGGCTCTCTAAACCCGCCCTCTCTCTCTTTCTCACCCCGGCTCTCTAAACCCGCCCTCTCTCTCTCTCACCCCGGCTCTCTAAACCCGCCCTCTCTCTTGCTCACCCCGGCTCTCTAAACCCGCCCTCTCTCGCTCACCCCAGCTCTCTAAACCCGCCCTCTCTCTCTCTCACCCCGGCTCTCTAAACCCGCCCTCTCTCTCGCTCACCCCGGCTCTCTAAACCCGCCCTCTCTCGCTCACCCCAGCTCTCTAAACCCGCCCTCTCTCTCTCTCACCCCGGCTCTCTAAACCCGCCCTCTCTCTTTCTCACCCCGGCTCTCTAAACCCGCCCTCTCTCTTTCTCACCCCGGCTCTCTAAACCCGCCCTCTCTCTTTCTCACCCCGGCTCTCTAAACCCGCCCTCTCTCTTGCTCACCCCGGCTCTCTAAACCCGCCCTCTCTCTCGCTCACCCCGGCTCTCTAAACCCGCCCTCTCTCTCGCTCACCCCGGCTCTCTAAACCCGCCCTCTCTCTCTCACCCGGCTCTCTAAACCCGCCCTCTCTCTCTCACCCGGCTCTCTAAACCCGCCCTCTCTCTCGCTCACCCCGGCTCTCTAAACCCGCCCTCTCTCTCGCTCACCCCGGCTCTCTAAACCCGCCCTCTCTCTCTCACCCGGCTCTCTAAACCCGCCCTCTCTCTCTCACCCGGCTCTCTAAACCCGCCTTCTCGCTCTCACCCCGGCTCTCTAAACCCGCCCTCTCTATCGCTCACCCCGGCTCTCTAAACCCGCCCTCTCTCTCGCTCACCCCGGCTCTCTAAACCCGCCCTCTCTCTCTCACCCGGCTCTCTAAACCCGCCTTCTCGCTCTCACCCCGGCTCTCTAAACCCGCCCTCTCTCTTGCTCACCCTGGCTCTCTAAACCCGCCCTCTCTCTTGCTCACCCTGGCTCTCTAAACCCGCCCTCTCTCTTGCTCACCCTGGCTCTCTAAACCCGCCCTCTCTCTTGCTCACCCTGGCTCTCTAAACCCACCCTCTCTATCGCTCACCCCGGCTCTCTAAACCCGCCCTCTCTCTCGCTCATCCCGGCTCTCTAAACCCTGAACTTTTGAAAAAACCTCCCCGATTGCGAGGCCTCTCCCTGGAGTGCTTTGTGATAATGCTGGCTCTGTTACAGTGGAGAGCTTGTGCATACACAGGCTGAGCCTCTCGCTGCAGGCCAGGGACCTGCCCCCCTTCTGTTTCCTAGACAGCTATACTATAACAAATCAACACAGCCAGAGCGTGGGGGGGGGGGGGGGGGGGGGGCACAGATATGAGTACAATTACAATAAAAAGCTTTGTTTTATTATTCTTCAAAGACATATCGATCCAAATCCACAGGAATACTGTGGAGGGAAGGAGAAGGGCATCGTAGCGTTGCTTGAATGAATGAACCTTCGAGACACTGGGGTATCGTTTAAAGATATGGATTTATCAGGTACGTGCTGAGTGCTCTTAGTGGAAACCAGCAGGTATGTCAACACTCTCCATATTGAGCTGAAATGGATGACTAGGTGTTACGCCACCAATGCACAAACATGAAAGCACCATCGTGGAGACCCGGGTTCAATTCCTGGCAGCGGTACTTCCGGCTTGGTCAGACGTTCCTACAGACACAATTGGCCGTGTCTGCGGGTGGGAAGCCGGTGGGGTATGAGTCCTGGTCGCTGCACTAGCGCCTCCTCTGGTTGGTTTGTCTGCCTGCTCAGCGAGGAGGGGAAGTGGGGGGGGGGGGGGGGGATAGTGTGGAGGCGCTACGTCCTGCCGGTGCAACTCCTCGCTATCAGGCGAAAAGACTGCACGGTGCACATGTATCGGAGGAAGCATGTGCTAGTCTACAACTCTCCCCAGATCGGCAGAGGGTGGTGGAGCGACGACTGGGACAGCAGGGGGAATTGACCAAGTACGCACACGCACACACATCTTGAGTGAGTGTATATATGAGGGAAAAATGAGTGTGGGAGAAGGACGGAGTTGGAGTCTTTGTAAAACAGTAAAACATCCATAGCCACGAGCAAGTTCAATGATAACACAACACAGATGTCGGTCCCTATTGTGGGGAAGAAAAGCCCGGAGCAGCTCCGAGCGTGCAGCCAAACTAGGCCCATCAGACTCCTTAATCACATCTCTCTCCCGCGTTTGTTTGTGTTGCCTAAATTGCTGCCTGCTAGGTCCTCTAACATCACCGGTGCCGCCGTCACTATGGCAACGGAAAGCCACATGAGCGTTAAGAAGGCTTTGGACGGCGCTCAGCGTGTCTCCTCATCAGCACTGCCCCACAAAGGGCCTCCGCCACGTCCATCTACACCCCCACGCTTAGATCCTGTCAGCCCCACGCAGAGGAGGCATTACACCCAAACTGCCACCTCGTTCCTCACTTCTTTGACCCATTCAAGCAAACGAGCCAAAGCTCAGCTCTTTGATGATCATCTCCGCGGAAGAAAAGGGAGGCATGGAACAGGGCTGGAAATAGCCAAGGAGGTCACTTTGAGGCTGATGTTACAATGTGCGATCTCTCTCACTGTACCTTGGCAGGAAGATGGCATTGTGAAGAAAGTTCTCAAAGACTTTTCGAAAGATTCTTTCATCCTTCTCCCGGTCTTTCTCCTCGGGGGTCTTAGGGCAAACACAGCAGGGGCCCTTGTCTGCCCCGGCCAGGTCCGACTTGGTGGGCTTGGTGTTCTCCTCCATATCCGAGAACCCCGTGGCTGAGATACGGATAGGGATCTTCAGCTCTGTTTGGGAAAGGAACCAGGAGGCAGTGCATAAAGGCAGTGGTTCTCAAACTTTTCTTTACTCCTGAACTGACAGAAATTAGATCACGTAGCACCATTTGATAAGATTTTGTCCCAGGGTCCCTATCTGATAAGATTGTTGCTTTCAGAAAATGTATGAAACCCATGACCAAAACAGTCATACATTCTGTCATTGTGTTACTTATGGATGCAGTTATAGTGAAAATAAATTATCCCCCTATTTGCTGGGGACCTGCTGGAACCCCCTCAAGGACCCCTGGGGGTTCCCGGGACCCCACTTTGAGAACCCCTTATGTGTAAAGCTGTGTTCACACCGAGAAATTTATTTTTCGCTCTGTCGCTTGATTCAACCCTTTGGAATCGCTCTGTCGCTCTGTTTAAATCGCTCATCAACAGACACACGAATTGACGGACATGTGGGGGCTATAACGTTACGTAATGTCATGCTGTTTGTCCACTACGAGCCACCGTAGGTGTTTACAAGCTAAGCCTATCAGCGTGCTCCTAACGCGAGCTCCATACCGGTAGTACAGACTTCACTTCATGTCAGCTGTCAGCCTGTCAATGCGGTTTGTTCCCACACAATAAACCAGCGGTTTGTTCCGAGCCAGTGTGATCCTTGAACTCGCTCTCACACGGCAGCCAATCAGCGTTGAACAGCGAGCGACTGATGCCAGCGTATTTTCGCTCGAGTTGGGATATTTCATCTGGGGCGACGAGCGTATTTTCCTCCTATCGCTCTGTCTCTGTCGCTCGGACGCCCAGCGATTTTTCTCCCGGGCGAATATACGCTCAATCGCTCGTTTGCATTGACTTTGTATGTAGACACGATGCCAGCGAAAAACTTTAATAGGTCGGTGTGAACGCGGCTTAAGGAGTGTGCAGCTTTATTGTAAGGGACACAATTCTCACACAATTACCGTTTCTCTATGAAACGACATGGCAGGGCTCATCAGTCAGCAAGGACAGGCATAATAAGAAGAGATGACGGTCAGCAGAATGAGTGATGCAGACCTTTGGAGCAGTAGTTGTGCTGGTAGAGGTCTCTGTCCTCAGACTGCTGCTGCCAGCGGACCAGGTAGAAGGTCAGATTGCCGTTGGGAGAGAGAGGAGGTGACCACTTCACCACCAGCTTGGTCGAGGAGTTGGCATACGCACGGGAATCCTTTGGCATCGACGGCTCTGCGATAGGGACAGACAAAGTAATGTTACCGTATGTTCTAAACTAAATTGACATTGAGGCATTGCTACAGATATGTTATACAGATATGTTGTTTAAGTGAATAAACTCTATTCGCACCTTGTTATGTAATGATTGAGCTGCTGATTTGCATAGTAGTTTTAAATAATAATCGTCGTCATCCTTTTAACCAATATACTGAACACTATTACAATTTATTCACAAGCAGCATCAGAAGCAACACACGACTACAGTATTGGTAGTTTTAGATCAGACTTACGCGACGGGCGGGTGCGAATGTAGACCACCTCGCTCTTGGCCCCAACAATGTGTTTGTCCTCCACCTGCAGGGTGATGGCCTTGACGAAGATGGCGTACTGGGTCCAGGGCTTCAGGTGCTTGAGCAGAACTCTCGGGTCGGAGTTTTTATCCTGAGGCAGATCCACATCCACCATGTTCCAGCTGTTGGTGCCGCAGCCATCCTGCCCATCAAACTCTGTGATGTTCTGGAAAGGCCTGGTGAAGACCGAGAAAACACCACCGTGAGCTGATAGCAAGAGCTTCCTTTAACAACAAGAGATATTCACCATTTAAAACAAACGAGCACAATGACACCTACTCTGAACAAAATGACTGTTGGGTGTGAAAGTAAAGCACATTTTAAGTTACAATTGAAGTTACGAGTATTCTTAAGAGCATTTCTCAATAGCTCTGTGTTTTTGTGGAAAATTGACTTTGAATCTCAGGTAGCTTTTTTTCCTCCCAAATTGGATATACATTTTGCATGAAATCCGCAGAATCCACATACGCATACCCGCTCTTCCTAAATGTACAGTTGCCATTGTGATGTGATGATGTGGGATTATATGATAACATGGGATTACTTACGACTCCTTATAGTAGACTATAAAACTGATAAGGTCTCTGTAGTCTGGAGGCCGGTAACGCTCCCAGGTCAGTTTAATCAGGTTGCTTGTTGTGCTGTTGGACTTGAACTTCAGGATATGGCTTTCACCTACCATGACAGACCAGCACCAGATAATCAGATAATAAGATAGACACAAACTTAAAACTAGTACATAAGAATTGAACCACTTAACTGAAATAACTGATTGGTGAATTAAAAAATGAATAACAATTATAACAATATATACTCACAGCTGGCTCTGTCACCGTTATTACGGAAGTCACCCTCCTCTGGCTTTTCGGTGACACCGGTCTTCTCCCACATCTTGTGGATCTCGGACATGCACAGTTTGGGGTTGAGGCGGAAGAAGAGGCGTCCGGCCCGGATGGTCAGGTTGTGCTGGGTCCAGTCCCACAGGAACTGCAGGTGCTGGTTGTCAGTGGCTGAGAATGCGTACATCCTGCCGACGGAGGGAGATCACACTGTGGTTACAACAAGTCTCGAGGCACACGTCTCAAGGCAAGTCCAAGTCAATTCTCAAGTCTTAATATAGTCAGAACTAATCAATTTTATATATAGGATCTTTTTTTAATCCAATACGGTTTTAATAGTATACAAATGTGATAAGAGCATCAGGAGTTTGATTTCTATAATCAGTTTCAACTGATATCAATTCAGAAAACAGAATTTTAAATGTCATCAGTTTCAAGTAAAGTCATTTACATAAACATTAGATATCAAGACATCAGAAACCTTTTGAAGTCATCAAAGTACAAGTCAAAGTCAAATCCCGTGTCACCAGAAACCAAGTCAAGTCAAGTCAGGTCTCAGGGCCAAAGCCTGCTTTGACTGATTCTCATTTGCATGATTGACTTGAAGCGACTGCAGAGCAGAAGTTGTCAGAATTGTTGTTGTTAAAAAGAGCCTCTGTTTTCCACCTGGTGGCAGCGGTAAGTGTTAACAGGAGTAGACGTCACCGGGGCTCAGGTCTGTGCGTCTGTCTTACAATGGGGCGGGGGGGGGGGGCGGGGGGGGGTATGGGCGGGTGGTACTGTACAGAGCTAGTCCAGTCCTCCCAGCAGCACCAGCAGAACACCTCCAGCACAGGGCCCTCCCAGCAGCACCAGCAGAACACCTCCAGCACAGGGCCCTCCCAGCAGCACCAGCAGAACACCTCCAGCACAGGGCCCTCCCAGCAGCACCAGCAGAACACCTCCAGCACAGGGCCCTCCCAGCAGCACCAGCAGAACACCTCCAGCACAGGGCCCTCCCAGCAGCACCAGCAGAACACCTCCAGCACAGGGCCCTCCCAGCAGCACCAGCAGAACACCTCCAGCACAGGGCCCTCCCAGCAGCACCAGCAGAACACCTCCAGCACAGGGCCCTCCCAGCACCAGCAGAACACCTCCAGCACAGGGCCCTCCCAGCAGCACCAGCAGAACACCTCCAGCACAGGGCCCTCCCAGCCCCAGCAGAACACCTCCAGCACAGGGCCCTCCCAGCAGCACCAGCAGAACACCTCCAGCACAGGGCCGGGGGGGAATGCCGTGTTCAGCATTCCTGCAACTGAAACCCTATCCTGGGAGAGATGACAACAACAAGAGGGGCGACAGGCTTTCCCATGACCCCGCTGGCCATCGCCACAAAAACTCTCCCTGGTTTCTAAGAGTGGCGGTGATATCATGCTAGCAGGAGGTGATATCATGCTAGCAGGAGGTGATATCATGCTAGCAGGAGGTGATATCATGCTAGCAGGAGGTGATATCATGCTAGCAGGAGGTGATATCATGCTAGCAGGAGGTGATATCATGCTAGCAGGAGGTGATATCATGCTAGCAGGAGGTGATATCATGCTAGCAGGAGGTGATATCATGCTAGCAGGAGGTGATATCATGCTAGCAGGAGGTGATATCATGCTAGCAGGAGGTGATATCATGCTAGCAGGAGGTGATATCATGCTAGCAGGAGGTGATATCATGCTAGCAGGAGGTGATATCATGCTAGCAGGAGGTGATATCATGCTAGCAGGAGGTGATATCATGCTAGCAGGAGCGGGGGGCCCGGCGGACCCCCACACTTTCTATTTATCTACCTTAGGTTGCCACACTACTGTAGCTCACCAGCTGCCAAACAGAATGTGAACAATTCTGGAGATGATACCACAATAATCTCCAAATAGTCCTGCTGTGCCCAAGACTAGAAGGCTTATATTTAAAACCATTCATTTCATTCCATTTAGGTTCATGTACACTTCCACCAAAGGCAAAAACCCTGCCTGTGATTATGAAACAAGCATTCGACAATAATTCAATTCTGGCCTTTATGTAACTTCCCTGATATGTTGGTGACAACCTCCCTGCTCGGCTGTGGTTTAATCGTGTCCTCTAATTCCCCCGGTTGCCACACGCACGCACGCACGCGTGCGCGCACAACACACACACGCACACACACACACACACACACACGCACACACGCACACACACGCACACACACGCACGCAAGCTAGCAAAGCAGAGAAGCCGTACCCATCCATGAGCTCCTCCCCGTTGATGTAACGAAGGCTCTTGAGGAAGGACAGTGAGCCAAGAGTGTGGGAGTGACGGATCCTCACATAGCCCGTCACTGTCTGAATCAATCCCATGAAGCTCTCCAGCTCAGACGCTATGTTATCTGGGGAGAGGAGATAAACGCACGCACGCGTACGCACGCACGCACACACACACACACACACACACACACACACACACACACACGTATACACACAGACACACACACACACACACACACACACAGCATGTGGAAAACCCATTAAAAACATCTAGGGACCTCTACTACTACTACTACTACAACAACACATGCTTCATGGTCTGGATGAAAATACCCCCAGTGGATACGAGGTTGTACAATCATGACATCAGTGTATCATATGGGGAGATACGCTTGTAAGCCACCTGTGCAAATAGTCCGCTTTATAGCATAACGTGATAATTGAGCTGGAGTGCAGGAAGCAGATGTAATGTTGATTTTCTGGCCCACGCTATAGATCCCAGGCTCCTCTCCTTCCCCTGTCTCAATGCATTATCATTATTGTGCAGGGGAGGTCAAATGAGGTAGAGTAGTAAGCTTTTACTATGGTGTAGGCTAGTGACATTTATTGAACTGTGGGACAGTCTAGGCAAATGAGGTTCAGTGTGGCGTAGGCAAATGTATACTAACCTGTGGGCAGCAAATTTAGACTATGGATGACCATAGTCTAGCATAGCATTACTTTCCAGATAATTCGTTGCAAATAAAAGAAAGAAAACTACTTGGTTGTTTGGTTGGGGTACAGCAGCACTTGAATGTGATTATATTGTGTTTCTCTTTGACTTAATGTCTTGTGTGTCATGTAGGTGATGTACAGAGATTGATGTGGGCTTCGCATCTTATGTTTGTGCGTGTCACCACATCTCTGAAGTGTTTGCACTATGTTGATCACCTACTGTTGTATATTTAAGCAATATATCACGAGAGCAAGTGTGTTGTGGTGAATATATCCCCCTGATCAGTTGTTATCCCACGAGGCCGCAAGCCGAGTGGGATAACAACTGAGCAGGGGGATATATTCCACAACACACGCTGCTCGAGTGCTATATTGCTTTTATAAAAGGGTTCCAAGTATAATAATATAATAATAATAACACTATAAGTCCGACTAGCATGGTATTCTGAGAGTCAGTTGAAACACTACTGTAAGGCGGGACCTCTAGCAAGAAGATAGACCTGCGGGTGATTTGATTGGATCGTTCTGGAGACTGAAGTTGACATTGGCCAATCCTGGCGCTTGGCTGAGAGCTTTCTGGAAACCCAGGCAGCTCGAGCGCAGCGTTGTATTCTCAGGGCTTGCCCGACACCAACTAATGTTACGGGGTTAAATGCGGGGTTAAATGCGGAGTTAACAGCCTTTCTTTTGCAAAGAAGACATTAGCCCGCATCTATTCTTGTACAAAACATCATTTTCTGCGAAGTATTAGTAAAGTTATAAGCGAAGATCGATTCACAAGGATCTGACAGCTGTCTCCGCCATTTTTTTTTTTACGTTGTCATTTGAGGTAAGCCTTATTATTACTCTCTTAGTAAGAGAGTTGCCATGGCAACCAATAACCCATGGCCATGGGTTATTGAACTCGGTTACTGGAATTATACAATGGCTGTGAACCAATCAGATTGCTTGATTTGAGAGAGCCATTTTATAAACATCAATATACAACGGCTCTCTCAAATCAAGCAATCTGATTGGTTCACAGCCATTGTATAATTCCAGTAACCGAGTTCAATAACCCATGGCCATGGGTTATTGGTTGCCATGGCAACTCTCTTAGTAAGAGAGTAATAATAAGGCTTACCTCAAATGACAACGTAGAAAAAAAAAATGGCGGAGACAGCTGTCAGATCCTTGTGAATCGATCTTCGCTTATAACTTTACTAATACTTCGCAGAAAATGATGTTTTGTACAAGAATAGATGCGGGCTAATGTCTTCTTTGCAAAAGAAAGGCTGTTAACCCCGCATTTAACCCCGTAACGTTAGTTGGTGTCGGGCTTTGCAGAAAGCATTCAGCTTCTCAGCAAGCGCTGAGAATGCAACGCTGCGCTCGAGCTGCCTGTCGGGGTTTCCAGAAAGCTCTCAGCTACTCAGCAAGCGCCAGGATTGGCCAATGTCAACTTCAGTCTCCAGAACGATCCAATCAAATCACCCGCATGTTCTTGCGGTCCCGCCTTACAGTAGTGTTTCAACTGACTATCAGAATGACATGCCAGTCGGAGTCGGACTTATAGTATTATTATTATTATTATATTATCATACTTGGAAACCGTTTTATAAAAGCAATATAGCACTCGAGCTGCGTGTGTTGTGGAATATATCCCCCTGCTCAGCAGTTATCCCACTCGGCCTGCGGCCTCGTGGGATAACAGCTGATCAGGGGGATATATTTGGCACAACACACTGGCTCTCATGCTATATTGCTTAAATGTAGTATGCTATACTACCCCATCATTTTTGTGTTATTTGATTTGTAATGTATCCTAATATGCGAACAAAAAGAAAAACCAATAAAAACTCGGTCACACAAAAAATAAATAGATAATTTGGTTTCGTAGTGGCGAGATGCTCGGGCCGCTGCTTGGCCGTACTCACTTCCACGGCGGATGTTGATGTGCAGATTGCCTTTGATAACGGTGCAGTCCTTCAGGGTCTGAGCCATGTCCACAGAGTCGATGGGGAAGGAGGTGGGGCACATCTTATCGCACAGGCCATCACAGGCACTGCACAGCATGCTGGGTACAGGACAGGCAGGCACACGCAAGGTGGGGATGAGAAACGGGAGAGACGTGGGAAAACAGGATGGAAAATCGAATGTGAACTTTATACCTCGCCCTAAAATCATCTGTCCACTCCCTATAGCTCCCGAGCAACCTAGCATTCCAAAGGATTGAGAGAAATCAATTCTGTGCGTGATCACAAGGTCACTGCACACGCATGGAGAGTTGACTCTTTTATGGGCCCTCGTCTGAGTTCGTGTTTTTCGGTGAGAGAGTGAGTCATCACCGTGTTGACCTCCGAGACAAAACACGAGTAATACTACAGCAGCGCAGACTCCACACGGAAAGTTGGGGGAATGACAAATCAAAATAGAGGGAGAGACGTTGCTCTGAGTCACACAAAAACAAAGACGTTCTCTTATCCTAGGTTCATGTCAAACAGGGAAAATGTCAAGTGGAGGAAATGTTGCCGGTTAAGGCGTTCTTCTGATGAATCTCTTCTGAAAGCCTCCAAGCAATGCTAACCTATAGAAATCTAGCAGTGGGATCATCAGAATCGCTTGTTACGCTGTACGCAGATGATTTACATGTTACCTCAATGAAGCCAGCAGAGAGTATTCCCCATCTTTTACAATATATTAGATGCTTTGGTAAAATTTCTGCAAGAGTGAACTTACGTTTATTGGACAAAATATGGTTTTACAGGATTTCCCCCTTAAAGGAACACTCCGCCCATTTTCAACCAGCTTTGTATGATTAGAACATCATTAGTATATCAGAAAACTGTAAATGGTTTTGAAGTCTGTCATTTAATTTGACGGTTATTGAGTGTTAAAGTGTGGACCAGTGACATCACTGGTCCACACTAACTCAAATTAATAACTCATTAACTCAAATCAACTCTCAATAACTGTCAAACTATTCATCATTCATCTAGTTTGACAGTGCCTATGTGCCTATGGCCGAACAAACTGACTAATATCACATGAAAGTTTGGATCTCACCTGCAATTACCACTCATCGCCATAGGTGTCACCCAAGAGACAAAACTGAAATCTTATGGATTATATTATACGTTTAATAAGGAAGGAGGTGCAACTCAATATTACGAAAGCTGTTGCTCCTATTTTGCACATTCGGTGAATAACCTGGCTGGCGAGGCATTTTCAAATCATCAGGACCTGAAGTGGAAGTGAATGTTGAAGTCTTTTTACCTATTAGTCTCGTTGCGTGTGAAGCCAGAGGGGCACTCAGGCATACATTCTCCCCCGTGGATGACAAAGTTAGTGTCACTGAGCAGGTGGACGCGAGAGCAGAGGTCCACGGTGATGCAGCGCCAGCCTTCAAACTTGTAGGTGTCCGGGGGACAGTCCGGCACGCAGCGGCCCTCGTGGTGGTAGTGGAGGCAGGCAGAGCAGGCCATGTCGTCGTTGGGTTCGCTGCAGCTACCCAGGCACTGGCTGTGGCAACACTCCCCCTTGTCTGTACAGGCATGCTTGCAGTTGTCTGGGCACACTGAGGAGGAGACAGAGAAAAAGAAGGGGGAAGAGGTCATTTTGAGGGTGTGTGTCGTCGACGGTCCGCACTGCTGGACAGTATTACAACAAATCTGGATCATAAAGGTCATAGAGAAATCCAACTAATGCAGGAAAAGCATCATGTTCAAATATATAATAATATCGTTTCAAAACGGTGAATGACAAAAAGCAGCAGATGATTACACGGATGCATCGTTATCCGTTTGGCAGCAGGCCAAAAGAGATGTGTGTGTGTGTGTGTGCGTGTGTGCGTGCGTGCGTGTGTGCGTGTGCGTGTGTGTGTGCGTGCGTGTGCGTGCGTGCGTGCGTGCGCGTGCAGCAGCATGTCGGTGCATACATCCAGCCGCATGGTTTTGTTTATAGTTTTGTTTATTGTGCGCGTGCAAGTTTACGAATGTTCACGGGTGCTATGAGACACACAAACTGTTTACAAAGGTTCAAACGTGTGTTTGTTTGTGTGCGGGACCAGAGGTCAGAGGTGAAGAGGACTGAAGAGGAGGAGGTCAAACTGTAATCAGCCAATCAGACGCAGCCGCTCCAGTATGAGGATTTGTGACACAGGGCCTACTGTGCCAGCTGCAGCTGCAGCGCTGCTGGCCTCACTATACAGATACACATTACTGCAGTTTGGGACTATTAAAGCAGGGAATTATTTTCAGGTCAGGAGCAAAGAGGAGAAGACACTCTGGATGTTTTCTCCACAGCTACTGACTATGAGAGAGGCACGTGTGGACGTGTCAGATGCCTCCACAGCATTGCAGTATGATGGATGGATCTCCTACAGGCCTGATAGCAGCCATTCTATCATCCCTGTATTGTATGAAAGCAACGTGCGAGACAAAGAAATTCCTGCAGGCTTATTCATGCGCGCCCCTCTTTTATCACTATAGCCAGAGTCGTTCCATCACGCAGGTAATGTTTATCACTCTAATGGCCGACATAAAAGTCACCGTTCAAAATCGGAACATCTTTGCAATCAAGTTGCACAGCTTTCAGTGAATTGTTGGTGGGAAAAAAACATTAATGTATTCGACTGCTTTAATTGAAGACAAAGACGACGTCTAAGAAAACTCCCACTCTCAAAGTCACGACCACAGCGGCTTCCAAGAGAGAGCCGCGTCCGTTCCGGGGGCCCGTGAGAAGATCCACAAGTCGAATGGTTGTTGTGTGGAGAAGAGCAGGGTGTTTCAAATTAAGTTTTGAATCTTCTCTTTGTCTACTGAGCATCAGCGAGGAACCCATCCTCGTGGCAATGTGTTATCAATAACACGCACACATTCCCATCGCTTGACATACACTCTTGTCTTACAATACAGCGGAGGACAGGCTGCGCCCTGTTTACTGTGGAACCTCTCGCCTTGACAGCGCCTCTGCATCCAGAATGACCATTAACATAATGTATCTACTACACCTCCGAAGAACCAATCAATCTAAATGACCATTAACATACTGCAAGTATCTACATCTGCAAAGAATCAATCAATCAATCCAAATGCAACATTTGAGACTGAAAATAACATAAATGATGACAAGGAGCGTAATCTGCCATTTATGATCAGCGATACTCATGCAGGTAGTAAGACAGGACCTGCTTAAGGTGCGTTCACACCGACCTATTAAAGTTTGTCGCTGGCGTCGAGTTTACATACAAAGTCAATGCAAACGAGCGATTGAGCGTATATTCGCCTGGGAGAATAATCGCTGGGCGTCCGAGCGGCAGAGACAGAGCGATAGGGAGAAAATACGCTCGTCGCCCCAGATGAAATATCCCAACTCGAGCGAAAATACGCTGGCATCAGTCGCTCGCCGCTCAACGCTGATTGGCTGCCGTGTGAGAGCGAGTCAAGGATCACTCTGTGCTTGGAACAAACCGCTGGTTTATTGTGTGGCAACAAACCGCATTGACAGGCTGACAGCTGACATGAAGTGAAGTCTGTACTACCGGTATGCAGCTCGCAGCTGATAGGCTTAGCTTGTAAACAATGACGGTGGCTCGTAGTGGACAAACAGCATGACATTGCGTAACGTTATATCCCCCACATGTCCGTCATTTCGTGTGCCTGTTGATGAGCGATTTAAACAGAGCGACAGAGCGATTCCAAAGGGTTGACTTGAGCGACAGAGCGAAAAATAAATATCTCGGTGTGAACGCACCTTTAGACCTGCTTGGTATTAGCCCAAAGTTCCTAATGAGTGCTGATGATAAGCCCATGTGCATTACAGAGAGCATTGACAGTGACACTGACAGAAAGGACAACAGGGAGGTGTCTGTTTCTAATGGACCAGAAGAAGCAGATCTTTTGTCTTCTTCTTCTGTAGCCCAGCCATAGAGGCGCGCATCAGGGACAGCAGATGCACAGTAAAGGGAGGCAAGGTGACGATGCAGTGTCCCGCTGCTAACTAATCTTGAGACACTGCAGGCAGGCAGGCAGGCAGGGGCGTCCTAGTTTCAGACCAGTCCACTCCACAGAGAAGCACCTGGTGTGTGGACCTGTGTGAAGGGCTCTGGAGGGCCCTTGACGGCCGGCTGTTTGGTGCTAATATGCTCGTGGCCCGTTTGAGGAGGCTCTATCCAGATAAGGAGCAGCTATAAGAAAGAGGCAGATGAGGGTTCACGTTCCCCAGAGGGGGAAATGTACAAGAGATGAGAAATCTTTCAATCTGCTTCATTTGCATAATAGCAGCAACATCTAACTTGCGCACGCAGCGCAGCCCTGCCGCCCATTTTGCGCAAAGACCACATACCCTTTGTGTTGTTTGTATCCCAGCTGAAGTGTTTGTGGAAGGTTTTGTCTTTATTGTTCTGCTCTTTGTTACTGCTGCAAGACACATTTCCCCAGAGGGGCAATGATGCTGAACTGAACTAATACTGAACTGAACTGAACTGAACTGAGCTGAGCTGAGCTGAACTGAGCTGAGCTGAGCTGAACTGAGCTGAGCTGAACTGAACTGAACTGAGCTGAGCTGAGCTGAGCTGAGCTGAACTGAGCTCCGGCACTCCTGGTTCCTTAGCAACCGCCTCCTGGTGCAAAGCCAGAGCATCCACATCCACATCCGCACACTCACACACACCCACAGCACACATACACCCCCACGCATACACACACACAAACACTGGACTGTCTGTGACACTACAAATTGTCGCATTGTAGTTGTCGTCAACAGCATTATTGTATCAATCTACATCGGCAGGCACTTTTATATAGGGGGACATAGATGTGTGTATGTGTGTGTGTGTGTGTGTGTGTGTGTGTGTGTGTGTGTGTGTACACTGTAGAGATGCATGTTGGCATGTGTGCGCAAGAGAGAGGAAAGGACCTGGACTGTTGATTTGCTTGTAAATAAAACACAAACACTGCTGCTTTACAAAACATCTGTGTAGGTTAAGAAGGTGACAGGGCACTACAGGGCACTACTACAGGGCAGTACTGCAGGGCACTACTACAGGGCACTACAGGGCACTACTACAGGGCACTACAGGGCACTACTACAGGGACTACACGGCACTACTGCAGTGCTGCAGAATAAGCACACACTCCACCACTGCCAACTCCAGTTTCGCTTCACAAGGGAAGAGAATGAGCATTCCCACTCTTGACAGCTTCTCAAATGCTTGCCATTCTTTCTCACATTCAGTCAAATCAAATATAGCGCAGAAGAGGTGAAATGGTCCGTTTGGAAAATTCCTTAAGGGTTTTATGACAAAAGAAAATCTCTGGCTCTTTCCTCAGAAAAAATTCCAATCCCTCTCAATAGATCTGATACAATAACTTTATTGTTCAATTCACTGCGGTACCTCAGGCATTTTAAATAATCTATTTCTGATAAGATAAACATTTAAACCGCACATAAGTTCCTGGGTGCAAGGGTTTGATTTGCGTGTGTGCGTGTGTGTGTGTGTGTGTGTGTGTGTGTGTGTGTGTGTGTGTGTGTGTGTGTGTGTGTGTGTGTGTGTGTAACATGAAGTGTTTAGCTATATGGCCTTTTCCTAAGCTATATATATAGATACACAATAAAAGTTTGTTCCAATATCAGCCTCACCAAGAGCTGATTGGCTGGATCCTTCATAGTGTATCTAACTATTCTGGACCTGGTCCAAAACAAATGTCAGCGCTCTAGAGCAACAAATAGCAACACGCACAGGTTCTCATATCACAGATAAGAAATATGATGCTGATATGAGTGCGCTGAAAGCAGGCACATCGCTCTGGCACATTTTGCACTGAGTGAGAAATAAAGAGAGCAGTTTTCTTGGAATTCCACCAAAAGGGGGCAGCCAAGGCAAACTCTCATAATGAGCCTCGTTGGAGGAGGTCCCTTCCTTCCTTCCGCATCACTTTAACACACTCCTGAATGAAGAGAAATTCCAGCATGCATACCTTCCACCAGGAGAGAGGGGGGGGGGGGGTGGTGCAGCATGCATACCTTCCACCAGGAGAGAGGAGGGGGGGGGGGGGGTGCAGCATGCATACCTTCCACCAGGAGAGAGGGGGGGGGGGGGGTGCAGCATGCATACCTTCCACCAGGAGAGAGGGGGGGGGGGGGTGTCAGCATGCATACCTTCCACCAGGAGAGAGGAGGAGAGGGGGGGGGGGTGCAGCATGCATACCTTCCACCAGGAGAGGGGGGGGGGGGGTGCAGCATGCATACAGTACCTTCCACCAGGAGAGAGGAGAGGGGGCGGGGGGTGCAGCATGCATACCTACCACCAGGAGAGAGGGGGGGGGATGCAGCATGCATACAGTACCTTCCACCAGGAGAGAGGAGAGGGGGGGGGGGGGTGCAGCATGCATACCTTCCACCAGGAGAGAGGAGGGGGGGGGGTGCAGCATGCATACCTTCCACCAGGAGAGAAGAGGGGGGGGGGGGGGGGGGTGCAGCATGCATACCTTCCACCAGGAGAGAGGAGGGGGGGGGGGGGGTGCAGCATGCATACCTTCCACCAGGAGAGAGGAGAGGGGGGGGGGGGGGTGCAGCATGCATACCTTCCACCAGGAGAGAGGAGGAGGGGGGGGGGGGTGCAGCATGCATACCTTCCACCAGGAGAGAGGAGGAGGGGGGGGGGGTGCAGCATGCATACCTTCCACCAGGAGAGAGGAGGGGGGGGGGGGGGGTTGCAGCATGCATACCTTCCACCAGGAGAGAGGAGGGGGGGGGGGGGGGGTTGCAGCATGCATACCTTCCACCAGGAGAGAGGAGGGGGGGGGGGGGGGGGGTGCAGCATGCATACCTTCCACCAGGAGAGAGGAGGAGAGGGGGGGGGGGTGCAGCATGCATACCTTCCACCAGGAGAGAGGAGGGGGGGGGGGGGGTTGCAGCATGCATACCTTCCACCAGGAGAGAGGAGGGGGGGGGGGGGGGTTGCAGCATGCATACCTTCCACCAGGAGAGAGGAGGGGGGGGGGGGGTGCAGCATGCATACCTTCCACCAGGAGAGAGGAGGAGAGGGGGGGGGGGGTGCAGCATGCATACCTTCCACCAGGAGAGAGGAGGGGGGGGGGGGGGGGTTGCAGCATGCATACCTTCCACCAGGAGAGAGGAGGGGGGGGGGGGGGGGGGTGGTGTTGCTGCCTTACAATCCATATAAGTCGACCCGGTTTCCCTGCGTGACCAAACAACCCGTGGTATCAAGGATACAATCCTCCTCTATTTATAGATGCTCCTAATGTGGCCCTATTTCCACACTGCTGCTCTCCACACAGAGCTATGCATGGCACATAGCTATGCATGGCATTGTGGGCTTCCACTACTTCAAAGCAAAGGGAAGTATACCTAACAAGGGGCTCCACTTATAGGAGAAGTCTGACAATGTGTCTCATCACCATCCTCTATACATCGCAGTCTGTTGTCCCTGTGCCGATGTTCCAGCAGTTCAAGATTTGACTGTATTCATGTAGGCTACATATTATATAATACACCTATTATGGTCCAAAAGATGGCACAGAAGAACGAATTCACCGTAAATAATAAGTAGTCAAGAGGAACTTTAACAATAATCTAAATTTCTGAGGGTGTAGAGTCAAACAAAGAGGGGGGGGGGGTTCAATGTTGTTCCACTCATATTAGTAGTTACACAACCCCCCTCCATGCTGCCCTTTCCCTGAGCAAACAGTCAGGTCAGACACCACCACAGGTCACCACAGACACTGCAACCACCCAGTCTGCCCCTGCTGCTGGCCGGAGCACTGGGACACGAGGGGTGGCCCAGTCCATTTCATCTATAGTCCAATGAGACGAGTCGGCACTGAAGCGTCTGCATCCCTACAACCTCTATTAAACACAGGGGACATCACTACAGGGGACATCACTACATGGGGACATCACTACAGGGGACATCACTACAGGGGACATCACTACAGGGGACATCACTACAGGGGACATCACTAATAGGCCGAAGACAACAGTGCTGTGCAAAGCTTGCTGTCTCCTCTAGTCTCTTGACTATGTGAAGAATCTCTAGAATGTTCCAGGCGGCACAGCAATCAGGGGGAGAATGTTAATCCCTTGTTCCTCTGCACCAACACAATAACAACAAATATTTTTTTGTTTTTTTTGTTTTGTCTGTCTTGTTTCCCTTGAATTGTAACCTGACTTGTTCTTTTGTATCTTAGGACCCCCTCGAAAACGAGATGATTCATCTCAAGGGGTTTTTCCTAAATAAATCAATTTGAACACAACTTCAGGTGCCGGCACGGAAGTCCACAGGAGAGAAGCCTGCCTTTCAAAGACAGTCCCCATCATGGAGGCGTAACGGGGAGAAGACAGCCCCCATCATGGAGGCGTAACGGAGAGAAGACAGCAAGAACAAATGGCTACGAAAATGAATGGATGCAAAGGCATGGCTGCAAATACCGCTCTGAGACCAAAAATGAAAATGATGCTGCAATAGAGAAACAGAGAGAGAGAGAAACAGAGAGAGAGAGAGAGAGAGAGAGAGAGAGAGAGAGAGAGAGAGAGAGAGAGAGAGAGAGAGCACCAAATATATTCATTGATCAGGCTGGCCTTGCCTTTCTTGCAGGGGGCATGCAAGGGGGGGGGTTCAGGGTCATGTGACCCATAGCCCATCAACCATGTCCTGCCTGCTCCCCTACATCTTCTGTCCATCCAGGGATGGAAAATCAACTGCCTTGATCTGATAAGAAGATGGTTAGATTTCAACACCTGCTTGGAGCAGGGCGTCAATGTGTGTGTGTGTGTGTGTGTGTGTGTGTGTGTGTGTGTGTGTGTGTGTGTGTGTGTGTGTGTGTGTGTGTGTGTGTACACTGTACTGTAGTGTGTGTCTGTGTGTGTGTAGTGTAGTGTTGGGGGGGGGGAGGAGCTAACGCTTGGATGCTAAAACAAGTATATTATTATACTGAAGAAAAACAGCGGGTGCCTGAGAGGAAGAGGATTGCAGTGCAGCAGTGCTCCTCATCTGAATGCAAGTCATGTCCCTCTCGCTGCGTAGTAGACTACTACACTGTTTACATTGGGACGCTGGTGACACGTTTACAGCCAGCATGCCTCCGACCATGACATATGGGGTGAAAAACGATCGAATTTGACCAACCGATATGCTTTTCCAAACCACTGTTGGGGCTGTCGGCAACACAGTGCAACATAAAAATGTTAGAAAAGAACAGAAGACGTATTAAAACATTATCCCATTCTTGACATATCATAACAACAGCATCCGTTTTCCCTGTGTCACGGAGGATGAATAGGAAGCGTGACAGACAGAGTTGGGAAATCATTCATTATTCACACAGTGGGGCTGAGGGGGGGAGGGACGGCAGGGAGGGGGTGGGGCTGGAGGTTTGAACTGGGAAATTTCCGCCGGACCAATAGCAGGCGAGCGGGGGCGGTTCTAATCCCGATGATTGACATGTTATTGAGTCTGGAGCAGAGATGGTAAACAAGTCCTCTCTGGAGCGGGTGTTGGGAGGAGGGGGGGAGTCGTAACCATAGTGATTAAGCACGGCTTTTTTCCCCGGACCGAGAGGGAAAACCTGAACAGACGAGGCAGGGAACAAACCCCAGGAAAATGACTCCTGCCAATAAGGTCGACCCCTAACCGGAAAAGTTTAGGTGTTAAAAATAACAATACATTACTAGCTTACACTGGAGCTGTAATGACGCAATATTTATCAATTCACTGACTTTAAACGGCTTATATAATTGATAGAAATGCTGCATTAGTAACATACAATACTCATAGAGCAGTATGTTATTAAACACTGCAAGTACATGATTTTCTGTTGTTGTTTTTGTAAAAAGATATAACTACATAATCATTATATTTGCTGTAACTACAGTACTTCATTTTGAATGGTACAGTACTTGCATGGCAAAATGTCAATTTGCTCTCTTTGCTCCACAATAGAAACGGGGCCATAGTTCCATTAGGCCAGCTAGATGATTAAATGTATCTCTCCATCGCTTCCTTTTAGTGAAGTCTTCACTCTGCACACCTAAAGTCATCTACTGGCCTGTGTGGGGATGTGAAGCCTCCTACTCTGTATGCACAGAGTCCGAGCCGGTGAGCTCAGGTTACGGTGGCACTGAGCGCGGTAGCAGACAGTAAGCTAGCTGAACAGGAGTACAGTAGCAGACGGCAGGCCAGGCAGGCAGGCAGGCAGGCCGATCAGGGGCGGCTGCAGGCCGGATCACACAGGCTCCGAGGCCGATGCCTCCCTCCCTGGGCTCCATCAGGCCACATCCTCATCCGGCAACACGATCCTCCCAGGGAGCCCCGCGTGGATCACTCCAGACACTTGTTTTAAACCACACATCAGCCCAGACAGCCCGAGAGAGGATGCTTCCTCCACTCACGGCCAAAAGGCAAACCGCATCACAGATTCCACTACTGTCTTATAGTGCTACAGCGTCTCAAGTACCGCAATGGACTGATCTAATCTAGTAGTGTTTTTCACCTTTCCAGACAGAGCGTGCTGCTCGTCGGGGAGACGGACTGTTCTGCTGATCAGAGGTTTTTTTTTTTTGCGTGGCATGGAGCATGATGTGATTTTCTCATGCAGACAGCTGGATCAGGACAGCTGGGCTAAACCTCTGTTCAGTACCGCGCAGCACAAAGGTGTGTGTGAGCCCATTCCTCCCCGGCCCAGTGTTTCTGGGTCTCTTCCACTCCCGTGCCCACTAAAGACCAGCACTGTGTTTTTCACACAACTATGTGCTGGTCTGTGTGTTCAGGCATGCGTGGCATTTCCCCTCACAACAACACACACACACACACACCCCTTCCTCCTACCCTCAGGCCACTCTGCAGCTGCTGTGCTGCTGTTGTTGCTTTGTTGTTGATTGCCTTTCCCAACAGTAAACAGGTATGCAGAACCACCCAACACCAACACATTTACAAACAGTACACAGGTATGCAGAACCACCCAACACCAACACGTTTACAAACAGTAAACAGGTATGCAGAACCACCCAACACCAACACATTTACAAACAGTAAACAGGTATGCAGAACCACCCAACAACAACAACACATTTACAAACAGTAAACAGGTATGCAGAACCACCCAACAACAACAACACATTTACAAACAGTAAACAGGTATGCAGAACCACCCAACAACAACAACACATTTACAAACAGTAAACAGGTATGCAGAACCACCCAACACCAACATATTTACCAACAGTAAACAGGTATGCAGAACCACCCAACACCAACATATTTACCAACAGTAAACAGGTATGCAGAACCACCCAACACCAACATATTTACCAACAGTAAACAGGTATGCAGAACCACCCAACACCAACATATTTACCAAAAGTAAACAGGTATGCAGAACCACCCAACACCAACACATTTACCAACAGTACACAGGTATGCAGAACCACCCAACACCAACATATTTACCAACAGTACACAGGTATGCAGAACCACCCAACACCAACATATTTACCAACAGTAAACAGGTATGCAGAACCACCCAACACCAACATATTTACCAACAGTAAACAGGTATGCAGAACCACCCAACGCCAACATATTTACCAACAGTAAACAGGTATGCAGAACCACCCAACGCCAACATATTTACCAACAGTACACAGGTATGCAGAACCACCCAACACCAACACATTTACCAACAGTAAACAGGTATGCAGAACCACCCAACGCCAACATATTTACCAGCAGTACACAGGTATGCAGAACCACCCAACGCCAACATATTTACCAGCAGTAAACAGGTATGCAGAACCACCCAACGCCAACATATTTACCAACAGTACACAGGTATGCAGAACCACCCAACGCCAACATATTTACCAGCAGTACACAGGTATGCAGAACCACCCAACGCCAACATATTTACCAGCAGTAAACAGGTATGCAGAACCACCCAACACCAACACATTTACCAACAGTACACAGGTATGCAGAACCACCCAACACCAACACATTTACCAACAGTAAACAGGTATGCAGAACCACCCAACGCCAACATATTTACCAGCAGTACACAGGTATGCAGAACCACCCAACGCCAACATATTTACCAGCAGTAAACAGGTATGCAGAACCACCCAACGCCAACATATTTACCAACAGTACACAGGTATGCAGAACCACCCAACGCCAACATATTTACCAGCAGTACACAGGTATGCAGAACCACCCAACGCCAACATATTTACCAGCAGTACACAGGTATGCAGAACCACCCAACACCAACACATTTACCAACAGTAAACAGGTATGCAGAACCACCCAACGCCAACATATTTACCAGCAGTACACAGGTATGCAGAACCACCCAACGCCAACATATTTACCAGCAGTAAACAGGTATGCAGAACCACCCAACGCCAACATATTTACCAACAGTACACAGGTATGCAGAACCACCCAACGCCAACATATTTACCAACAGTAAACAGGTATGCAGAACCACCCAACGCCAACATATTTACCAACAGTACACAGGTATGCAGAACCACCCAACACCAACATATTTACCAACAGTACACAGGTATGCAGAACCACCCAACACCAACATATTTACAAACAGTACACAGGTATGCAGAACCACCCAACGCCAACATATTTACCAACAGTACACAGGTATGCAGAACCACCCAACACCAACATATTTACCAACAGTAAACAGGTATGCAGAACCACCCAACGCCAACATATTTACCAACAGTACACAGGTATGCAGAACCACCCAACACCAACACATTTACCAACAGTAAACAGGTATGCAGAACCACCCAACGCCAACATATTTACCAACAGTAAACAGGTATGCAGAACCACCCAACGCCAACATATTTACCAGCAGTACACAGGTATGCAGAACCACCCAACGCCAACATATTTACCAGCAGTAAACAGGTATGCAGAACCACCCAACGCCAACATATTTACCAACAGTACACAGGTATGCAGAACCACCCAACACCAACATATTTACCAGCAGTACACAGGTATGCAGAACCACCCAACGCCAACATATTTACCAGCAGTACACAGGTATGCAGAACCACCCAACGCCAACATATTTACCAACAGTACACAGGTATGCAGAACCACCCAACACCAACATATTTACCAGCAGTACACAGGTATGCAGAACCACCCAACACCAACACATTTACAAACAGTAAACAGGTATGCAGAACCACCCAACACCAACACATTTACAAACAGTAAACAGGTATGCAGAACCACCCAACACCAACACATTTACAAACAGTAAACAGGTATGCAGAACCACCCAACACCAACATATTTACCAGCAGTACACAGGTATGCAGAACCACCCAACACCAACACATTTACCAACAGTACACAGGTATGCAGAACCACCCAACACCAACATATTTACCAGCAGTACACAGGTATGCAGAACCACCCAACGCCAACATATTTACCAGCAGTACACAGGTATGCAGAACCACCCAACGCCAACATATTTACCAACAGTACACAGGTATGCAGAACCACCCAACGCCAACATATTTACCAGCAGTACACAGGTATGCAGAACCACCCAACACCAACACATTTACAAACAGTAAACAGGTATGCAGAACCACCCAACACATTTACAAACAGTAAACAGGTATGCAGAACCACCCAACACCAACATATTTACCAACAGTAAACAGGTATGCAGAACCACCCAACACATTTACTAACAGTACACAGGTTTTCAGAACTACCCAACACCAACATATTTACCAACAGTAAACAGGTATGCAGAACCACCCAACCCATTTACAAACAGTACACAGGTATGCAGAACCACCCAACATATTTACCAACAGTAAACAGGTATGCAGAACCACCCAACACATTTACAAACAGTACACAGGTATGCAGAACCACCCAACACCAACATATTTACCAACAGTAAACAGGTATGCAGAACCACCCAACACATTTACTAACAGTACACAGGTTTTCAGAACTACCCAACACCAACACATTGTTCCAGTCAGTGACTCCTGAGAGATGGTTAAAGCCAAACTGCAAAATAAAAAGATCTATTTCAGTTGGCATTTTCACAACACAACGACGAATACAATGGACATTAATATTCTGATATTACTTGCGGGATGCAAGGATTCCATTTGAGAATTGGTGCATGCAAACATCACACAGCCCATTTGCAGCAGTCCAGATAAGCCCATATCCTGTGGCTATTGGAATCCTGAATAGCATGGCTTACGCCAATATTAGCCAGCACACTGACGCGACGCATGTAAACACCTTATTCTATTGACTCTTGCTTTGTGCTTTCTGTGTAAGCTCTGTTTGCGTAGTAAGTATAATTTGTTTTCTGTTAATGCATCTTGAAAGGGCTATTTGTGTATGGGATATGAAGTGGGATATAGGTTCATAGAAACAGAGAGTGCGTGTCAACACACTCAAGCCCCCTTGAACAAAGAGCTGTTTCAGACAGAATCTGAATGATTGTGTCACCACCACCAGGACTGACCAGCGCGCTCGCCTCGCGCCCCATATAGCGGAGCCTGGACCCAAGCCATATATAATCCCTGTGACTGGGTAGAGCAGAAGTCGCAGTTCCCCGGTTTACCCTCTTGACAGACGTCACCTCTGGAGTCGTATTTTTACCCCTAAAGACAGGCCTCCTCCACGGTGGCTGTATATATAGCTGTCATGGAGGCTTGGGTTTACTGGCATAGGAAAACAGGCATCTCTCTCCATCTCTCTCCCTCTCTCCCTCGCCTTTCCTTTCCAGTCAGAGTGGCACTAACCTGCCCACTAAGCAGCCAGCCATCGCACAAATTCACGACACACAGCATCGTTTCAGCTCCACTCTGGAAGAGGCGTCTAAATCGATCATTATTATACAGAGAGGGCCGTTGTGTGACTTATTATTACTCAATGAATGAATGGCGAGTGGGTGCATCGCCCGGCCCGCCGCATTTCTGAGGCTGATCTGTTCATTGAGAGAAAAAAAAGAGAAAAAAAGAAAAAGAAGAAGAGGTCATGTGATATGTAACGCTCAGCAGGGGGGCAAAAACCAAATTGGTTTTAGCTTGATAATGAGACACATAGAGATCATCAGCAGGCATTGCAGGAGGCACCTATAAGGTTACGCCTGGTGCGGCTAAGATAGGCATTAGTATGGGAAGAATAACCTCAGGGAGAACTCGGGCCGCCATGTTTTTTCCCTCTCACCCATTCCGAGGTGTTCCCTCTCACTAAGAGTGGCGTCTAAAAATACCTGAGTTCCCAGATCTGCTTCATTAAATACAGTGTGTTTTCCTGGCACCTCCGTGCTGGCTGGCTGGCTGGCTGGCAAGCTGTTTGGCTGCTAGGGGTTAGTGAGAGCACCGAGTGTGTCGAGTCCTAACATTATCTCTCCTCCTCCTATACGCATTACCTTCTAACGTCTCCGGTGAATGCTGCTGAAGAGACATCCCCATGAATAATTTGCTCCCATTAAAGACACAGCCAGTGAGGATGAATAGCACCGATATCTCGAAAGAACAACTTTGTTTGGCTTCAATTGTGGGATCTTTGAGTGACGGCGCACAGACTGATTTGTGGTTGTGCACCTACCAGTCGAGACAGCTTCCCGCCCATAAGGCGCTGCTACGTTAAATCACAATACATTCAAACGCTTTCAGGCTCTTTGGATGAACATGATTTTACAGGATTCATCTACAGTGCCTGTGATTGTGGCACGCAACACTTTTGACTTCACCCCAACGCTTCTCACTCTGCAGTCTGCACCCTCTCTGAACTCGTTTCAGCCTCTCATCAGGACAGTAGTGGTTCTGATGCCAAAGCCTATTTCTGTCGGCAGCCATCTGCAGCTTTGCGGCACACGGGCTTCAGCAGCGCTGCCTGGCACACACAGGCTTTAGCAGCGCTGCCTGGCACACACGGTGCCCAGACTTCATCCTGGCGCGCCGTCCGGCACACATTCTCTCTGCTGGCACAACATCTGGATTCAAAATGACAAATGATCTGCATTTCACATCTGGACTTCAAGGAGGCCCCTAATCCTGATGAAGCAGGGCAACATTTTGCCCTGAGCTAAAAAGATGATGAGAAACAAGTTCATAATTCAATGTGAGCCTTTCCTACCGGGTTCAAATGGGGAGTGCTTCGCAAAACAGTGACGAGGCCATTAGTCAATGACTAAGCTGACAGCTAGCGGACTGTAAAGCCTATAAAATTACATTTGAGTTTGTTTACGTTTTATGTCGGTGCAAGCAGGGATGTGTGTGCATTTTGTGCATGTGTGTGTGCGTGTCTGCGAGCTTGCGTGTGCATGTGTCGGTGTCCATATTACCATTATGTGTGTGCTTGTTGCACACACAACACAACAGAGAGGTCATGTTTACGTCTGTGTTACCGTACAGAATATCACAGACATCATACATAGGATAGACTCATGGATCATGAAAGGCTATTATATCGTCGTGTGTGTGTGTGTGTGTGTGTGTGTGTGTGTTGTCTGTGTGTGTCTGTGTGTGTCTGTCTGTCTCTGTCTGACTGCAGCTTTTCTCTCTGTCAGATGACAGCGGGCTGGGAAACTGGCACACCCAGACAGCCGGTGGTGAAATGTTGTTACTGCGGCGCATCTCTTCTTCTCCTCTCTGGGATGTCGGAAGCCACGGCGTCTGCCACCTCCATTGGAGGCTGGCTTTCAGTATGCGCTCCCCATTAGCCACTTCAAATATGACATCTGGCAGCAGGCTTTCCTTTTCCTCCACCTCATTTCAGTTTCACAGGGTGTTTGTTGAGGGGGGACACACAGTCTCCTTTTTGTGCGGCGGGCGGCACTAGTTTCTTTAAAAAGGACAAGCTGTGTGGGTTCAGCGGGGACAGTTGTGCCCAGAGTGAACATGTGTTCAGACACAGGACAGTGAGCCTATTCTCTCTCCAAGCTACAGAGACGTGGGGCTCGGGGCCTTTTAAGTGTCACGTCCGATAAGATGGTATCACATAGTACAGGGGTACCGTATTGATCGGGTGTCTGTCGTAATACACACACAGCTTCATTTCACATGAAAGAGACCAGAGACAAGTTGACTTTTTCCCTCATAAAACACAAAACCTCATGCTTGCTTTGCCAATTTCCTGTCTGCTCATCCAGTTAAAAGCTTACAGCTTTGCAGGAACTTTTACGGCCAGCTGAACAACAACAACAACAACAACGACAACAACAGCAGCAGCACAGGAGGATAAAGACACTTACCTCCGTCACCTCAAGCATCTCCTTTATTCCCAGAGGTTGTGCAGACAGAGGGTGACAATCGAGCAGCCGGTGTAGGTTTACGGTGTGGCTTTTAAAGCCTTTGATTATGCTGAAAAGCTATTATACTGCGGTAAACAATGAACTCATAATAAATAGCCTGGCTGTCCTCATTACCAATTGGGCAACAACAGCACCAAATAAGGCTCGGCAGTTACACACATAGCATGTGCAGCGGAGTGTAAAACAACGTCACTGTTTACAAGTCTCTGAACAAATTGGGGGGGGGGGGGGGGGGGGTGACGTCACCCACTGTAAGTTTCACTCCCAGGCTCAGTTTCAATCTGTCTCAGTGTTAACCTGAGGCTCAGCACAGCCACCAGTTTCATCCAAGTTTTCAGTGTTAATCTGATATTCTCTCACTCGGGGACACCTCGGCATTCCGAAATGTCGGCACTCCGAAATACCGGCATTTTGTCGGAATGGAGAATTGTCTCGCCATTGCGAAAGAACCCTAACCCTAACCCGGGGGGACCGGCTGGAGCTAACCTCTCCCAGCCCACCACGTCTAAACCTAACCTCCCCCAGACCCTAACCCTAAACCTAACCTCTCCCACCCCCCACGCCTAAACCTAACCTCCCCCAGAACCCTAACCCTAAACCTAACCTCTCCCACCCCTGTAAGCTAAATAACTCAATATACTATGTCGGAATGGCGGACCTAATATCTTTCGCAATGGCGAAACATTTTTTGGAGATAAAAAGGGCCGCCTCTCCGAAAGCATAGAAGTCAATGATCGGAATGCCGACACTTGGGAATGGCGAGAGGACCCCCTCTCACTCCCTCCTGGTCTCACGACACAAGCAGCAAAGCCAGGATACAGGGATCTTTGAAAAAACATGGGACCGACTGACAGACAGCAGTTCCTTATTTAATCTCCACCATATTTAGCTTGTGGACAGGGTTCCAGTGACAAACCAGGGACAGGGTGTATGGGGCTCTGCTAGGCCCAGGGCCAGAGGGGGGTGTGGGGCTGTGCTAGGCCCAGAGGCCAGAGGGGGGGTGTGGGGCTCTGCTAGGCCCAGAGGCCAGAGGGGGGTATGGGGCTCTGCTAGGCCCAGAGGCCAGAGGGGGGTGTGGGGCTCTGCTAGGCCCAGAGGCCAGAGGGGGGTGTGGGGCTCTGCTAGGCCCAGAGGCCAGAGGGGGGTGTGGGGCTGTGCTAGGCCCAGAGGCCAGAGGGGGGTGTGGGGCTGTGCTAGGCCCAGGGCCAGAGGGGGATGTGGGGCTGTGCTAGGCCCAGAGGCCAGAGGGGGGGTGTGGGGCTCTGCTAGGCCCAGAGGCCAGAGGGGGGTATGGGGCTCTGCTAGGCCCAGAGGCCAGAGGGGGGTGTGGGGCTGTGCTAGGCCCAGAGGCCAGAGGGGGGTGTGGGGCTGTGCTAGGCCCAGAGGCCAGAGGGGGGTGTGGGGCTGTGCTAGGCCCAGAGGCCAGAGGGGGGTGTGGGGCTGTGCTAGGCCCAGAGGCCAGAGGGGGGTGTGGGGCTGTGCTAGGCCCAGAGGCCAGAGGGGGGGTGTGGGGCTCTGCTAGGCCCAGAGGCCAGAGGGGGGTGTGGGGCTGTGCTAGGCCCAGAGGCCAGAGGGGGGTGTGGGGCTGTGCTAGGCCCAGAGGCCAGAGGGGGGGTGTGGGGCTGTGCTAGGCCCAGAGGCCAGAGGGGGGTATGGGGCTCTGCTAGGCCCAGAGGCCAGAGGGGGGTGTGGGGCTCTGCTAGGCCCAGAGGCCAGAGGGGGGTGTGGGGCTGTGCTAGGCCCAGAGGCCAGAGGGGGGTATGGGGCTCTGCTAGGCCCAGAGGCCAGAGGGGGGTGTGGGGCTGTGCTAGGCCCAGAGGCCAGAGGGGGGTGTGGGGCTGTGCTAGGCCCAGAGGCCAGAGGGGGGTGTGGGGCTGTGCTAGGCCCAGAGGCCAGAGGGGGGTGTGGGGCTGTGCTAGGCCCAGAGGCCAGAGGGGGGTGTGGGGCTGTGCTAGGCCCAGAGGCCAGAGGGGGGTGTGGGGCTCTGCTAGGCCCAGAGGCCAGAGGGGGGGTGTGGGGCTCTGCTAGGCCCAGAGGCCAGAGGCCAAAGGGTCAGACCCGGGGGGCAGAGCCTGGATAAAGCCTGACTGGACCAGCAGCTGATGTGGATGGAGCAGGACAGCTGACAGGCCTTAAACGGTCCCCGGCCCACACTTCCTATTGGCTGCCGGTGACATCATGGTTCTATCCCCATTTTTCACCTCCTCTTTTCAGAGTGGGAGGAGAGTTCAGTCCTTCCTCCTCCTCCTCGCTCTCTCAACTCACACACACACACACACACACACACACACACACACACACACACACACACACACACAGCTTGACTTGCCCCTTTTAGGGACCTCAGCAGCTCACATGGCCACCCTTGTTCAGGAGAAGGGGAGAGAGAGAGAGAGAGAGAGAGAGAGAGAGAGAGAGAGAGAGAGAGAGAGAGAGAGAGAGAAGGAAAGAGCGAGAAATAAGAAAGAGAGAAAAAGTCACAGGCAGTGAAACAGCATTATGAGCATTAGAACTATGACAGACAGCATGTAGAGCAGAGAGGCTTAACCATGCTGCCCCCTCTCTCTCTCTTTCTGTTCTCTCTCTCTGTCTCTCTCTCTCCCTCTCTCTCTCTTTGGTCTCTCTCTCTCCCTCTCTCTCTGTGCTCTCTCTCTCTCTCTCTCCCTCTCTCTCTATGCTATCTCTCTCTCTCCCTCTCTCTCTGTGTGCTCTCTCTCTCTCTCTCTCTCTGTGTGCTCTCTCTCTCCTTCTCTCTCTGTGCTCTCTCTCTCTCTCTCTGTGCTCTCTCTCTCCCTCTCTCTCTGTGCTCTCTCTCTCTCCCTCTCTCTCTCTGTGCTCTCTCTCTCTCTCTCTATCCCTCTCTCTCTGTTCTCTGACTCTCTCTCCCTCTCTGTGCTCTCTCTCTCTGTGCTCTCTCTCTCCCTCTCTCTCTCTGTGCTCTCTCTCTCCCTCTCTCTCTGTGCTCTCTCTCTCCCCCCCTCTCTCTCTGTGCTCTCTCTCTCCCTCTCTCTCTCTGTGCTCTCTCTCTCCCTCTCTCTCTGTGCTCTCTCTCTCTCCCTCTCTCTCTCTGTGCTCTCTCTCTCCCTCTCTCTCTGTGCTCTCTCTCTCTCCCTCTCTCTCTGTGCTCTCTCTCTCCCTCTCTCTCTGTGCTCTCTCTCTCCCTCTCTCTCTGTGCTCTCTCTCTCTCCTCTCTCTCTGTGCTCTCTCTCTCCCTCTCTCTCTGTGCTCTCTCTCTCTCCCTCTCTCTCTGTGCTCTCTCTCTCCCTCTCTCTCTGTCTGTGCTCTCTCTCTCCCTCTCTCTCTCTCTCCCTCTCTCTCTGTGCTCTCTCTCTCCCTCTCTCTCTGTTCTCTGACTCTCTCCCTCTCTCTCTGTGCTCTCTCTCTCTCTGTGCTCTCTCTCTCTCCCTCTCTCTCTGTGCTCTCTCTCTCTCCCTCTCTCTCTGTGCTCTCTCTCTCTCCCTCTCTCTGACTCTCTCTCCCTCTCTCTCTGTGCTCTCTCTCTCTCTCTCTGTGCTCTCTCTCTCTCCCTCTCTCTCTCTCTCTCTGTGCTCTCTCTCTCTCTCCCTCTCTCCCTCTCTCTCTGTGCTCTCTCTCTCTCCCTCTCTCTCTGACTCTCTCTCCCTCTCTCTCTGTGCTCTCTCTCTCTCTCTCTGTGCTCTCTCTCTCTCCCTCTCTCTCTCTCTCTCTCTCTCTCTCTGTGCTCTCTCTCTCTCTCCCTCTCTCTCTCTCTCTCTGTGCTTCCTCTCTCTCTGGTAGCGTGTGTATGGTGGAGTTGGGCTGCGTGTGAGTGGTCTTAATGCTGTTGGTGTGGAAAGTGCACGGCGTGTGTGTGTGTGTGTGTGTGTGATGTGTGTGTGTGTGTGTGTGTGATGTGTGTGTGTGTGTGTGTGTGTGTGTGTGCGTGGTGTGTGTGACGCTCAAAGGACATGGTGGCACGCTGCACGCAGGGATGCAGAGGCCACCCTGCACGATCCCCCCCGCCTTACCATGCATGTCCACCGTGTGGTGTCTGATGGGCCAGTGTGTGTGGTCAGTGTTAGGATGAGGCAGAATAACACACACACACACACACACACACACACACACACACACACACACACACACAGACACACATACACACACACACACACACACACACACACACACACACACACACACACAGTACACATGGAACGATTTTTTTCTAAGCAAGCCTTTCTCACTCGACTCAAGTCAAGCGAGGAGGAGCTTGGATAATGCGTCAACCTTCATCATGTGTTATTGTGAAAGTCTGACGTTTTTTTTACCAGCAGACAGCTTACTCAATTACCAGCTGGGCTTCATACTGTGAAATGTCTCCAACGATGAAAGAAGGGATGCTCAAATGGGGAAGGGAGAGAGAGAGAGAGAGAGAGAGAGAGGGGGGGGGGGTGACAGAGACAGAGTGAGAGAGATTTAGGAGACAGATAGAGACATATTGGGAAATAATTGCTTAATATAAAAAAGATGTGGCACTGGAGAAAAAGAGAGATCACTCCATCTATTCTTCCACGGAACAAAAGCAGACGTGTGGCACAGGAGAGATGAACCAAAGCAGACGTGTGGCACAGGAGAGATGAACCAAAGCAGACGTGTGGCACAGGAGAGAGGAACCAAAGCAGACGTGTGGCACAGGAGGGAGGAACCAAAGCAGACGTGTAGCACAGGAGAGAGGAACCAAAGCAGACGTGTAGCACAGAGATGAACCAAAGCAGACGTGTAGCTAGGGCTGGGTATCGTTCAAAATTTTTCGATATCGATACCGTTTCGATACTTGGATTTCGATACCGGTTCCTGAACGATACTTTTTTCGATACCAATTTTTAGAAAAATCCATTTTAACAAAAATAAAACAGCATTACACATTGAAATTATTTTACAAATCTTTAGTTTTCCCCCCATCTTAAGTTTTACAGCAGAAAAAATAAAACCTACTGTATTTAACATAACTTTAAGTTCTCTAAACGTATTGCCGTCCCTACAAAAAATATTGGAAGTACTACAAACGAAAGAAATGTAAAACAAATAAATCAGTGGAATAGTTTTCAGTGCAAAACAGAGAGTTGCAAATCAGGGTTTAATGCTCACTGATGCAACAGAACTCTATTCTTGTCCAAACTGATGAGATGGATCCACTTCATGCATGGAAGACTAGTTGAGCATTGACTAGCCTATCAATATAGCCAATGGCACAAAGTGAATCCCATTTATATTCAACAAACTATCATGACATCAGCGTTTGTTAACGAGTTGCTAAAAATACATAATGGGCGATAACGTTTGCACATAACGTTAACGCTAATTAATTAAACATTAACGCTAGTGTTGCAGATCAGTGTTTAATGCTCACTGCTGCAACAGAACGTCATTCTTGTCAAATCTGACGAGACAGCTCCACTTCACGCATTCACTGACTAGCCAATCAATATAAATGAATCGCATTTACATTCAACAAACTATCATGACATCAGCGTTTGTTAACGAGTTGCTAAAAATACTCAATGCCCGCTTGCGCATAACGTTACGGCGGCAATTAATTAAACGATCTGCTAGCTAAAACTCACAGCCAGATGCATGGATTTGTCAGACTGAGGGATCTGATAACCGCTAACTTGCGGTAAGCTGACCCACCTCTCAATTATTTCTCTTATCTGTGGAAACCAGTCCGTGTTCTTTCTGTTTCTTTTCCTGCTTTTCATCATCTTCGCCATATGGTACTCCAGGATAGGAGTAGCTTGAGTGGCTAACTTCTTGTATACTATATCCGCACCGCACGCCTGGCTCACAGTCACAACAAACACACCGGCTAAAGTGGGCGTAACGTTTCCTGCATGCCTCTACATGACAGCCAATCACCAGCCGTATTAGAGCGCGGCGTGCAAGCATGTCGCATGCTTATAGGCTCAATGACGCTGTTTTGTTTTGGTATCGAAAATTGGTATCGATTGACAAGGGAGGCTTCGATACCCCTTAGTATCGATGTTTCCATTTCGGTGCCAAGTAAGTATCGAAACTCGATACCCAGCCCTACGTGTAGCACAGGAGAGATGAACCAAAGCAGACGTGTAGCACAGGAGGGAGGAACCAAAGCAGACGTGTAGCACAGGAGAGAGGAACCAAAGCAGACGTGTGGCACAGGAGAGAGGAACCAAAGCAGGCGTGTGGCACAGGAGAGATGAACCAAAGCAGACGTGTAGCACAGGAGGGAGGAACCAAAGCAGACGTGTAGCACAGGAGGGAGGAACCAAAGCAGACGTGTAGCACAGGAGGGAGGAACCAAAGCAGACGTGTGGCACAGGAGAGATGAACCAAAGCAGACGTGTAGCACAGGAGGGAGGAACCAAAGCAGACGTGTGGCACAGGAGGGAGGAACCAAAGCAGACGTGTGGCACAGGAGAGAGGAACCAAAGCAGACGTGTGGCACAGGAGAGATGAACCAAAGCAGACGTGTAGCACAGAGATGAACCAAAGCAGACGTGTAGCACAGGAGGGAGGAACCAAAGCAGACGTGTGGCACAGGAGGGAGGAACCAAAGCAGACGTGTGGCACAGGAGGGAGGAACCAAAGCAGACGTGTGGCACAGGAGGGAGGAACCAAAGCAGACGTGTGGCACAGGAGAGAGGAACCAAAGCAGACGTGTAGCACAGAGATGAACCAAAGCAGACGTGTGGCACAGGAGAGATGAACCAAAGCAGACGTGTGGCACAGAGATGAACCAAAGCAGACGTGTAGCACAGAGATGAACCAAAGCAGACGTGTAGCACAGGAGAGAGGAACCAAAGCAGACGTGTAGCACAGGAGAGAGGAACCAAAGCAGACGTGTAGCACAGAGATGAACCAAAGCAGATGTGTAGCACAGAGATGAACCAAAGCAGACGTGTAGCACAGAGATGAACCAAAGCAGACGTGTAGCACAGAGATGAACCAAAGCAGACGTGTAGCACAGAGATGAACCAAAGCAGACGTGTAGCACAGGAGAGATGAACCAAAGCAGACGTGTAGCACAGGAGGGAGGAACCAAAGCAGACGTGTGGCACAGGAGAGATGAACCAAAGCAGACGTGTAGCACAGGAGGGAGGAACCAAAGCAGACGTGTAGCACAGGGATGCTGCTGTGTTGGGAGCTCAGGGTCACGGGGATTGATCCATGCAGCGGACAGGTGCTCCTTGTCTGACGACGCAACGGGGAAATGAGCGGCCAAGCAGGGCACAAGTCAGCTGACCTTCCTCTGCTCTGATCAGATGATGCAGTGTTCAGCACCAGCAGACATACATCCTCCCCCATGACAGATTAGCCCTTAGTGGGATTAAAGAGGAGTCAGCAGCGTCGGTGTGCACGTAGGAGAGGTGAGATGTCATCAGAGCAGCAGCACAGGAAGGAGGAAGCAGGAGGAAGTGAGCGGGCGGGCTGCAGTGTGGAGCATGGTGATGGAGTCCACAGGCACCACAGACAGCGCGGCTCTAAACGCCCTCCAGGCCGGCCCGGCCCGGCATGGCGTGACGGAGCACCCCCCCTCCAGCCTGTGTCAGCCCACACATCACAACACATCTCCACAGGTGTGTGTGTGTGTGTGTGTGTATTTCCCAGAGTCAGGTGAGAGAGCTTTCAAAAGATGACACGGTGCCCACCAGATGCCAGGGGTGGCTGTGTGTGTGTGTGTTGTGTGTGGGGGGGGGGGGGTTGGGATGGGGGGGGGGGGTGGGGGCGGTTGGGATGGGGGGGGGGGGGGTCAGAAAGGGGAGATGCCAGAGGAGAGGCAGAAGTGGGGGAAAAAAACGGGCATAGAGAACAAGCCTGCCTCCAACCACAGGAAGTGCTAAGCCCCCACCATGTCAAACATAAGACTTCCAGAAATGATTGAAACAAAATACCCACGCTTTCTCTCCCCCAAACAAACAATGGCCTCCATTGTGGAATGTTGTGGCACACTCACAGCCAGGGGAAACATAAAGACACCCCCCCCCCCTTCCCTTTCTTCCTCAGTCAGGACATGGACGGGGGCAGTCAGGACATGGACGGGGGGGGCAGGCAACACCGTAGCACCGCTCCGGAACCCCCTGCCCCGAAAAATATGCCCCTTTGTCTTCCTGGTATAGTCACAGACCTCACACAACTCAACGGACCAAGCTGCACCACTGCTTGCACACCAACAGGGGGCCGTGGCCATAGTACCTCAGGAGAAAGGCAAGCTGCACTGCTGCAGACATGTTACACACACATCCACAAAGAGAATGGAAACACATGAAACTCTTGCCCCCCTAATTCTAATTCTACAGCATCTCAGAAGTGTTTGTCTAAAACATGGATAAATAGCAAGTATATATATAAATAAGTAAATATAAGTATATATATAGCGAACATCAGTTGACACAGCGTGGCTAAATACAAAGACTATCTTACTAAATGGATTCAACCAGTATTCCTACATGCGAGACACATGTGAAGTAACGGCATTCAGTACATAAGATATAGCTCAAGTCCCCTCTCTTCACTACATCCACATCTGTGACCTATTGCTGCTCACACTATTATCATTCCAGCAGCGCACTCTCATTGTGCTGAAGGGCTTTCCCAAACGGATCACTGTACTGGATCACTGTACTGGATCACTGTACTTCACTTTGATTCATAAACAGATCACTGTACTCTTCACTTTGATTCATAAACAGATCACTGTACTCTTCACTTTGATTCATAAACAGATCACTGTACTCTTCACTTTGATTCATAAACAGATCACTGTACTCTTCACTTTGATTCCCAAACGGATCACTGTACTCTTCACTTCGATTCATAAACAGATCACTGTACTCTTCACTTTGATTCATAAACAGATCACTGTACTTCACTTTGATTCATAAACGGATCACTGTACTCTTCACTTTGATTCATAAACAGATCACTGTACTCTTCACTTTGATTCATAAACAGATCACTGTACTTCACTTTGATTCATAAACGGATCACTGTACTCTTCACTTTGATTCATAAACAGATCACTGTACTTCACTTTGATTCATAAACGGATCACTGTACTCTTCACTTTGATTCATAAACAGATCACTGTACTCTTCACTTTGATTCATAAACAGATCACTGTACTTCACTTTGATTCATAAACGGATCACTGTACTCTTCACTTTGATTCATAAACGGATCACTGTACTCTTCACTTTGATTCATAAACAGATCACTGTACTTCACTTTGATTCATAAACGGATCACTGTACTCTTCACTTTGATTCCCAAACGGATCACTGTACTCTTCACTTTGATTCATAAACAGATCACTGTACTTCACTTTGATTCATAAACAGATCACTGTACTCTTCACTTTGATTCATAAACAGATCACTGTACTCTTCACTTTGATTCATAAACAGATCACTGTACTTCACTTTGATTCATAAACGGATCACTGTACTCTTCACTTTGATTCATAAACAGATCACTGTACTCTTCACTTTGATTCATAAACGGATCACTGTACTCTTCACTTTGATTCATAAACAGATCACTGTACTCTTCACTTTGATTCATAAACAGATCACTGTACTTCACTTTGATTCATAAACAGATCACTGTACTCTTCACTTTGATTCATAAACGGATCACTGTACTCTTCACTTTGATTCATAAACAGATCACTGTACTCTTCACTTTGATTCATAAACGGATCACTGTACTCTTCACTTTGATTCATAAACGGATCACTGTACTCTTCACTTTGATTCATAAACAGATCACTGTACTTCACTTTGATTCATAAACAGATCACTGTACTCTTCACTTTGATTCATAAACGGATCACTGTACTCTTCACTTTGATTCCCAAACAGATCACTGTACTTCACTTTGATTCCCAAACAGATCACTGTACTCTTCACTTTGATTCCCAAACGGATCACTGTACTCTTCACTTTGATTCATAAACAGATCACTGTACTGTTCACTTTGATTCATAAACAGATCACTGTACTCTTCACTTTGATTCATAAACAGATCACTGTACTCTTCACTTTGATTCATAAACAGATCACTGTACTCTTCACTTTGATTCATAAACAGATCACTGTACTCTTCACTTTGATTCATAAACGGATCACTGTACTCTTCACTTTGATTCCCAAACAGATCACTGTACTTCACTTTGATTCCCAAACAGATCACTGTACTCTTCACTTTGATTCCCAAACGGATCACTGTACTCTTCACTTTGATTCATAAACAGATCACTGTACTCTTCACTTTGATTCATAAACAGATCACTGTACTTCACTTTGATTCATAAACAGATCACTGTACTCTTCACTTTGATTCATAAACGGATCACTGTACTCTTCACTTTGATTCATAAACGGATCACTGTACTCTTCACTTTGATTCATAAACGGATCACTGTACTCTTCACTTTGATTCATAAACGGATCACTGTACTCTTCACTTTGATTCATAAACAGATCACTGTACTTCACTTTGATTCATAAACAGATCACTGTACTCTTCACTTTGATTCATAAACGGATCACTGTACTCTTCACTTTGATTCATAAACGGATCACTGTACTCTTCACTTTGATTCATAAACAGATCACTGTACTTCACTTTGATTCATAAACAGATCACTGTACTCTTCACTTTGATTCATAAACAGATCACTGTACTCTTCACTTTGATTCATAAACGGATCACTGTACTC